>NC_084587.1:14096682-14417099 GCF_033807715.1 Cololabis saira | reverse complement strand
CAGAGAGCAGCCTGAAAGCATATTCTTTGACTTTTGTTTTAAAAGAAATATATTAATAACACTCCTGAATAATGTTCTTTTTCTGTGAGATTAATCTAGATATAGATGTCTGCACATTTCATGGTTGACTAACCATTGTGTTAAACTCATAGATTGTATTAAAGTAAGTGGACAAACTTGGCAAACTCAAAAAGAACACGAATGGGACCCTCAATGGCCCGGCACACTTCTAATTGGATTGAATCGAACTGATCGTTTCTTTATTAATCCCCAAAAGAAAAGAGAAAAATATATAAGAAAGTAAATAGATAGTGTGAGGTTAGATTCAAATAAACGAGATGAGAAACTGTTGGATGGTAGGCACGGCCCGGGTGAAATCTCCAGAGTTCATCACGTTGTGCGGCTTGTTGTCGAGCGACAAACACAACAAGATTCTGTCACATGCAGCGCTGCAGATACAGAGATCCTACTTCACCATCACATGTCCAGGATTATTACACCACTAATTGTTAAGCACTGAAAGAACTTCGGTCAGTCTGTGTGCACCTCTTTTTTCCAGCACAACACTCCTACCGTCTCTTATTAGCATCCCATGCTCATCCAAGTCGCCTCCGTGGGATATCACACTTATGGTTGCCACCTTTCAGAAATAGAAATAAGGGATGCCCCGATTTCAGCAGCGCAGGCACCAAAAAAAAGGGACATCCCCAAAACTTCTTAAATGCATAGAAATGTATTTACTTTATATGAAAAAACAAAACGCTTTGATTTAAAGTTTAAAGAGCTTTAATAGCATTGAACTTTCATGACTGTACAGACAGCCAACCATACTAGTAAATGAAATAGCCTCTTATGCTCTGTATGTCCACAACAGCCAAGATGTAGAATATAGCCTACAGGTGAAGAATATGGTGTAAAAGTTCATTTATTTCAATAATTCAAGGTGAAAATAATATATTACATAGTCTTATTACATGCAAATCAAGATATGTTAAACCTTTATTTGTTATCATTTTAATGATTGAATTGTTTATTGATTTCATAAAATATTAAAACATTTTTAGATTTTTTATTTGGGGTTTTCATAAACTGTGAGCCATAATCATCAAAATTATAACAAATAAAGGCTTGAAATATCTCACTTTGAATGTAGTGGGAAATAATATATTTGTTTCACCTTGAATTTAATTTACTACGAATGAAATTTTGCAATGTATTCACATTTTCAGACCTTCACCTGTATATTATGACATCAATAAATAAGAGCATAATATATGTCCGTATTGGTTCAATACGGAACGCAACTTTTAATTCCCAATTACGTAACAATTCCGTATTTCAAGGGACGGGTGGCAACCCTGATCACACTCCCCATGATGATGGAGGGGGAAAAGTTGACACTACCTCCTTTTCCTTTCCATTCTTTCCATTTTTCATTTAATTGGTTTTGGAGGACTTTTTATTTTCATTAGCGTTTCTGCTACTTCCGTTATAAAAAGTTTTGTAAAAAAATTGTAAAATCCTCTAGATGACACTGAATCCAAACCAGCATAATCATGATGATGATGATGATGATGAAAAAGAACTGCCACAGTCTGACGAGGCAATGAGGACAGGAAACAGCCTGCCACTTGAGTGGCATCATAACTGACGTGGTGTTTGGGTCCATAGGGCTCCATCTATAGCCTGCTAACTAATGCTAAACTAGTACCCCACATTCAATCTGATCAAATGTGTCTATCCATCCACATTTATGTTGTTGCTGCTGCAACAACATTTGAAACAAAAACTGCAAAAGCTTTAATGAGGACTCAGACCAAAACCCAGCGGACTTTCCGTTAATTGACCGCAGCCTGCGGGTCCTTGGGGCTTTTCAGAACTGGGTCCCCATGGAAGTCCGGTTAGTCTGGTTGCAGACTTGGCCTAGTATCAGCTGTTCAACAGCACATGACATATTATTCTTACAGTGGTAATAGTTATGAGAAGTCAAGATTAAAACAATCAGCAAAATTGTATTTTGATACTATGATCATGTCACACATGTCCTATTGCGTAACAAGTTGGGCATCGGCCTGTAAGATGAGACTAAAGCCGATTGAAACAGTTTATAAACAAGCTCTGAAAGTATTGGATAAAAAACCAAAAACGTACCATCACTGTCAGATATTAAAAAAACATGAGCTCTTAAGTTGGGACAACACTGTTAAACACACCGACGCTATCCTGATTTACAAAATCCTCCATGGCATTACACCTCCTCCATTACAAGATTTTGTGAAAAAAAATTCAAACAGATCAACAAGAGCTGGTTCTAGAGGTGACTGTGTAGTTCCTTTTAGAATGTGCCTTTAGCCAAGCCACTTTTTCTGTTCGTGCTTCCCACACCTGGAATTCAATACCAAACACAATACGTGAACTCCCGAATCTGTCCTCTTTTACCAAACATCTTAAAGCTTGGCTATTGGAAGAACAACACTGTTGCCACAACCGTGCCTAAACATGTATATTTGTTTAATGTCAGCTAATTGTTGGGGTACCATCTGCAACTTCTACTGAGTACATACATAAACATCACTGCTCTATTATCATTACTACAACTCCCTCTTCCTCCATTAATATTTTCGCTATTTTTTATATCTTCATTGACTTTTTAAGTATTAGGGCTATGTGCAAGGCAAGACGCACTTTATATTCCTAAAATGGGTACTCCCAGTACCATAAAACTGTCATTGCTGGTATTTAATTAATGTAATATGTATTGAGTATTGTGCATTTAAAATAGCACTTTATATTTACTGTGCAATCGGGCAATCTGCAATATAATTACGCACCTAACACTTTAACACTTCAGCACTCTGCACTTTAATCAGCCCTTTGATATCTAATTTTAGCATGTAATATTACTGAAATTCATATGGTCCCCCGACCCTTGGCCTGTATGTTTCATGATCCACTATACTTTTCATTGTTTTTGCTTTTCTTTTCCTTTTCTGTCCTATTGTGTTTTTAAGGACACGTTTTCTCTCTTGTAATTGCTCCTCCTGCCTACTGGCCATGGAAGCTAACTGTTCTACTTGTCGTTACTGTTGTTTTATTGATTTTATTATTTTATGTTGTTGACATTAACCTGCCGAAGGTAAAGATGAAAATTAGCCGTTGGCTATAATCTTGCATATTTACATGTATATGTCCATTAATATGTATTGTCCCTGTTATAAATAAAATAAACTCAAACTCAAACTCAAGAGAAGACAGTGCTCGTCGCTAAATGGCCGAAATGATGACAACTCAAAAATAAAAAAGGACTGGCCCCTAATTATACATAAATGTATTACTTTATACACTCTATACTTTATTAGATATATTAGGTTTACCCAGTTAAGTTGGTGGCGAGTGTATGAATCTGACTGGTGGTTCATATAAACAGGATGTTGCCTCTTGGTTAAACCTTTTATTTCATGCATTTATTTGTTGTGTTTGGCAGGTGGCGAGGTTTGCTCTCTCAGGCAACAGCGGTCTGTACGTTCTGCTGCCTAACAGAAACACGCTGGCTGACCTGCAGCAGGTAGAAGAGAAGCTGACCGACGCAGCTGTGCGTCGGATGGTGGAACAGCTGGCAGCGACATCTCCGCAGCACATCGAGGTCACTCTGCCCCAAATCAAGCTGGAATGCGAGCCAAACATGGACCTGCTCATCAAAAAATTAGGTTTGTTCATGTTCCATGATCCCGCGTGCCCGTCAGACTCAGATGTTGCCCTGCCGTCCGCGCTTTCAGCCTCGAACAGCAATCAGGCGGCATTTGTGATGTTTGTCTTCCAGAGGTGGACAGAGTACTCGACCCCAGTACTTGAGTAAGAGTACAAATACTACTGGTCAAAATTTACTCCGTTACAAGTAAAAGTAGCTCAGTCAAAATATTACTCGAGTAAGAGTAGAAAAGTACTTGCTTTTAAAGGTACTTAAGTATCCAAAAGTAAATGCTTTTAAATTTACTTTAAGTAAAAGTAAGAGTAAGAGTAAGAGTACATTTCTTATTTTCCACATCAGTAAATTACTATATTTTTTTCTAAATTAATTTAAGGATCTTTTAACTCTTGTTTCTGAGAATTCGATGTTGAGTTGTTGAAAGCAGAGAGGTAGTTCTGCTTCGGCAGACACAAACATTTGAAAATAAATGTCTGTGGTTTGTCTGTGCCCTCGTATTTTACTCGGTCGAACTCAAACATTGAGTTAAGATACGGCCAAGAATTTTGTGAAAATCCCTGCTCCGAGTCCGGCTCATTATCAGACTCAGACGACTCAGCGGATTGTCTTCCTTCTCCTGACGCAGGCGTAGCCATTGTTGCGGCTCTGTCTTGACAAACGCAGGCTACTTTGGCGGTATCGTTTTGAGAAGGCTTGACGTATTTCCTCTTTACGTACATCCCAGTGGAGAGCGTGCACTGTGATAGGTCTCCTCCTTTGACAAAAACAGCTTGTGTCCAATAGGATTTTAGGGAATAAGAAAAAAGAGCAGACCTGAAAGTAACGAGTACTTTTCAGCCTTCCTAGAAATTTACTCGAGTAAAAGTAAAAATATTTGTCTTGAAAATGTATTCAAGTAAGAGTAATAAGTACCAAATAAATCTAATACTCAAGTAAAGTTCAAATCCTCTGGATATGTACTTAAGTACAGTACTCAAGTAAATTTACTCTGTTACTGTCCACCACTGTTGTCTTCTCATTTAATTTCTGTGTATCTGATTGTTTTCCCTCTCCGATCAGGTCTGGTCTCCCTCTTCGAGGATGCCAACCTCTGCGGCCTGGACTCCGAGGGGGAGGCCAAGCTGGACCAAGCCAGACACAAAGCTTTCCTCGCACTGACCGAGCAAGGAGTCGAAGCCGGCGCCGTCACCTCTTTCTCATTCTCTCGCTCGCACCCTAACTTCTCAGCGCTGCGGCCTTTCATCCTGCTGGTGTGGAGCGATGAAGCCAAAGTGCCTCTCTTTATCGGCAGGATGACTGATCCGTGAGGCGCGGAGAGGGAAATCTACCAGAGGCAAATGAGGAGGAAATACAATACATGTTTAATGAAAGCAGCTTTTTTTTTTTTTTTTTTTAAGAAAAAAAATAGTAATGAACCAGATAAGATCAATTTTGCTTCAAGTATTTACCGTAGTGAGAAATGTATGGAGCCAAATCAAGGCCAAAAGTTTTGCTAATTTGAAAATAAAATTTGAACCTGAAAATTCTTTTTTACAGTTTCAATTATTTTTTTTTCAGTTTCAGAACTTTTTATTTCAGTTTCAAATCTTTTTTTCAGTTTCAGATCCTTTTTTTTCAGTTTCACTTCTGTTTTTTTTCAGTTTCAAATCTTTTTTTTTCAGTTTCAAATTTTTTTTTCAGACTTTTGGCCCCGATCTGGCGTGGGGGGCGTGGCATCAACTGAGAGGGGCGTGGCATCATGAGTGACAGCAGAACCTGAAAAAAAATTGAAACTGAAAAAAAAAAGATTTGAAACTGAAAAAAAACAGAAGTGAAACTGAAAAAAAAAGATGTGAAACTGAAAAAAAAAGATGTGAAACTGAAAAAAAAAGATCTGAAACTGAAAAAAATATTTGAAACTGAAATAAAAAGTTCTGAAACTGAAAAAAAGATCTGATACTGAAAAAACTGTAAAAAAGAATGTTCAGGTTCAAATTTTCAAATTAGCAAAACTTTTGGCCTTGATTTGGCTCCATAGAAATGACCCCAGCCGGCACAGTCCATGTGGATTAAAAGAGAGGCCCAGGGGAACCCTAGTGGACTGGATAAGTGGATTTAGTGGGAGTGGGGGTGGGGGGGGGGGGATCCGATACGGTTTTAGTAAAATATGAACAAACCCCAGTGGGACACATTTTGCAAAATAGGTTTGTGGAGTGCCAGCAAACATTTTAATCAATAAATTTATAATTGCACAACACACACTGTATTCTTCCTGTTTTATGTTACTGAATAATTCATATGAAGTCAAAGCAGGTCACATGGAGCGCCAGACGCCCACTGAAACAGCTTCCATTTATTTCAATGAAGTGGTTACACAAACCCACCACAGGATGGCAGCCACACTGCTGGAATGACACTGACGATAAATACACAGACAGCAATCATGACTTCCCATCTCGTTGCCGGGTCAGCCCTCCTGCATCGTTACCACTGATATAACACTTTCAAGGAAGACAAGTGCAAAAGTTTGTGACAGTAAAGGTTTTTGTTTTTCCGTTAAAGCAAGTCCTTGCTTGGTCAAAAGCACAGCAACTGAGCGAAAAAAGACCCTGAATTGTTGTGTTTCACAAACAATTACACAACTGATGACATAGACTGTAAACACATCAGCAATCGGAACGATCAGCTAAGGCTGCACACTCTTTTATGCAAGCTGATAGGGAATTGTGAAACATGCAGCTGTATTGCAGATAAATGATTACATAAGCAAAGTGGGGGTCAATAGACAAAGAGTCAGAAAAATCCTGTGAGACTGTAAACAACAGGTCCAGTGACAGAAATAAGCAACCATCCAGGCAGAAATGGGAACTGAAATTTGATCACTGTCACCCAGCCTGGACACAAAGTACTGATTATTCTCAGAGAAACGAAAACACCCAACGTGTTGTTGTTTTGGTTTGATTATCTCACTGCTGACATGCTGGGATTTTAAAATGTGCATAGAGAAAGTACAGAATAAACCCACCTCCCTTTTGAAGATATTTAAGATCTAACTGGAAATGGGATGAAGCCTTCAAAAGCTTTTATGATGCCAGAGTCTCTTTTTTTTTTCTTCCCTTTTAAGGGATTGGAATAAACTCAACCCAGCGCTGAAGCTAATTTTCTGTTTCTTTGTTGGCAGTCGACATTCACAAGATTATCAAAGGACTTGGCACAATATAAGCAGCTGGATTGTTTCAACAGCTGGGAATAAAAAATAAAAACCCAAGTAAAACCCAGAGGCCACAGACGGCGGCTGTGGGTGTACGTTTGTGTTACCAGAGCTGCTGTGACAGATGAACCAGGAGAGGGTATCTGAGGTCCTGGAAGGTGTTTCGAACAAGACAGCGACAGTTTTTATACATCGTCAATATGCAGATTTATGTAGAGAGATGCATTTTGGATTCTAGTCTCTGAGTGTTTTGTATCAAATCAGTTTCCAGACTGGGAGCGATTCCTTTTTTTTACTACCTGAGGTTAAGCTGTCTGCATGGGCTCTTCTCTGTATTTCTACTCTTAATTATTTAGCAGGAAATCATGCATTTGACAGACAAGGTTATCTATACCGGAGCATGAAATATGTGCTGCTATATCTTATATCTAAGAAGAGATGGCATGAACAGAGCACTGATCAAAGCAATGACTCCCTCTGATGGTTGATGCAAAATGTTACCTCATTTCATCTGCCTGTGTGTTTAGATCCTCACGCGGAGGGCATGCAGTAGTGCGCTTCAAGCACTGGGCGACTCACGTAAGTCACACCACAAATGGAGCAGTGAAGCTTCTGCTTTTATGAATTAAAAAAAATGTAAATCATTGCCTTGCAGGAATAAAACGTTGCATCATCCGCGTGCCTCTGCAGGAGCAGAACTGGAGTCACTCAAGTTCTGAAACGCATCTTTAATCCAATTTGAAATCTGCTTCGTTAATGCTGCAACATAGTAAAAGTACAAGCGATACATCCAAAAGCAATATCCGCTCCTTCTGCTGCAGACGGAGCGTCGGTCTTTCATTGAGAAAGAGAGCAGATATTATGTGTCAGGACAGATTTCTTTCCTAAAGTTGCTCTATGACTGTCTGGAAAGTGGAGCGAGAGATTGCACGAGGCCCGGCAGTTATGAATGACAGTTTGTCTGAGTGCTCCCTTGAATTAATCTTTGTCCCTTGCCAATATATCTCCACACCTCAGTGCTTCAGCAGTTGGGTGGAAACTTTCTTAAAATGGGGCATGGAAAGAATACAGACAATAACACACACACACACTGCACATACAGAGAATGTAGGCACTCATATTGTCATAACCTCCACACGAACACAGATGCTGACACATCACCGCCTGACCGCCAGCGACAATCAAGAGACATAAAACAGAAAACATAAGAAGGTATGAATCCACCGACTGGATCATTTTGTGCTTCAGTAGTATGACAGTTATTTTGCATCAGATTGACAGCCAATAAAACGACAACATTCTCATTCCTGTAACTACGGACCACATCATGTGTCACAAGGGCGTACATCTGGGCACTTTCACTCGACGACTTTTTGAGTACTTTAGCCTCAAGTCAGTTCAAAAAGTTAAGACTGAATGAATATGAATAAACTTCCACGATACAGTGAGGTCTGAGCACGATTTTGTGAGTACTGTTTTGTTTTACGTCAACACTTTAATGAGGACATCATCACAATTTTGTATTCAGATTACACCTTATTACCGTCACTAATATTAGTATGATTATATACTAATACTTTGTGCTGTATTCAGTGGTAATACGACAGATTTGAGTTTCATTTCATTCTTATTATTGCATGTTTTATCCTTTGGACTTTCATCAACCATCGTTCAGTGAGACAAATGGGTAAGTGCGTGCATCGTTGTCTGCATGGATGTCTAGTGCGGTCTAGTCCGGCTTGTCGCTGGTCGGCGCTCCTTGCTGCGTCAGCGTGTGCCAGTATTCGACTTTCTTCCCTTTGTTTTTGAGACACTCGAACCAGTGTCTGAGTCTCTGTCCGTTCGCGTTGATGCCCAGCTCCACTCCACCTGCACAAACAGAGACGGAGCGTCAGAAATAGAGAGAGAGGAGGCGAGAAGGATGCTCTGGCAAACAGGCCAACCTTTCATTTGGTTACATTTGAGTTGAATCCATTCAAATCCAAGTCGGTATGATTTCATTTAAAAGAAATCCCAGTTAATAAAACTTTATCTACCTGAGGAAACCAAAGGATTAAGTTGAATATTCAGTAGTTTCCTCACCCTGAACCTGAAGGAGGCAGCAGTGGAGGGGATGAATCCCTTCTTTACAGAAAGAGACAAAAGCACACTGATGACTGCCATCTGCCTCAGCAGGTTGGTGTCACGGTCTCGGGGGATAATCAAAGCTTTCAGTTTAGCCTTGTTTAAAATCCCTGCTTTATTTTGTTTTCTCTTGTGTATTGTAATTTTGTCTGACTCCCATTTTGTGTTTTGTTTTGCTTGATTTCTTGTTTTATGGTGTAAATGCTAAGAAACACTCAGGCTTCCAAGATTCTTATGTACATTTTTCCTGCTTAAAGGATTTTTTTTTCTCCTACACACCAATAGCTAACGATTAAGCTTTCATCTGCCACCTATACCCACTTTTACATTTAGTGTCACCGGGTCTGATGGCAGCTATTCCAACCTTCCTTGGATGAAAGGCAGGGGTACACCCTGAACATAGAGATGACTAAATGCACACATCCGCTCAGGAAACACCAATTAGCCTTTGCAACCACGGGGATTACATGCAAACTCCACAGCTGGGATCTGAACCAGAAACTGCTGTGAGGTAACTGCGCTAACAAGCACGCAACCGTGTTTCCCTAACTGCTTTCATATCAACAGAACCCTAAAAACGCCACCCAGTCATTGTGAGTTACCCTATCAACGCCACTGGACCGTTGACTTGTTGGACTGTTGCTATTTCAAGTCTATGTACTTCAGAGGTGCAGCTTTGAGGACAAGTTTGACAAAACGGGAGGTGCTTTGTTATCTTTTGTCATAGATATATATAAAAGCTAGATGACTCAAGGCAGAGTCTCCAGCGTCGTTCACCGGCGGCCATCTTGCCACAGGAGAGCTCGCTCACTCATAACATTGTGTTTAATGGTGCATGTACCACTTAAACAACCTTAACTTGCTCAATTTTCAACAGATTTTCAAACAGTTTGGTTTGTTATGAACGTCAGAGATGTAGTTATGACACTGCATACTTGTGAATAATTATAAACATTGAAAAACGTACTTTTGTATGAAAATAACAAGAAACAGATAGCTATGACATGGTATTTATATTTAATGAATATTTCTATAGTATTCTTAGTAATATTTATATTTACATTATAACATATATACATATATTATTACCTTATAACATATGTATATATATATATATATATATATATATATATATATATATATATATATATATATATATATATATATATATATATATATATATACACATACACATGTTATGATGTCATAATATAAATACATCATAATGTAATAATATACAAACATGTTATACTGTAATAATAAATATATATATGTATATATATATATATATATATATATATATATATATATATACACATATATATATACATGTTATAAGGTAATAATATATGTATATATGTTATAATGTAAATATAAATATTACTAAGAATACTATAGAAATATTCTTTTAATATAAATACCATGTCATAGCTATCTGTTTCTTAATATTTTCATACAAAAGTACGTTTTTCAATGTTTATAATTTTGTTTGGTTGTTTAAGCAGTACATGCTCCATTGAACACAATGTTATGAGTGAGCGAGCTCTCCTGTGGCAAGATGGCCGCCGTGTGACGACGTCGCTCTGCATTGGCAGCAGCGCGGACGAGTCATCTAGCCTTTATATATGTCTATGTCTTTTGTTTTCAAAATAAAAGTGGCGGGAAGTTAGCCCGCCCAATCAAAACAGCTATTGCTGACAGGTGGGTTTGTACTTGATACGTGAGCTGGTTCTTCATATTATGTTGATGTTATGTTTGAAATTCCAACAGACATGACATCATCAACACAATCGCTTACCCTGGCTTTAATTACCTCAGAATACTAGCAGCTATTTAAGCCATTTGATTATAACATATCATATATTTCTTTTTAAAAGGGAATGTTTAATATGGCTTATTGCGATGCATAACTGCTGCTGCTTTTTAAATTCTCTCCCTTGCTGAAATGGATGAAGAAATCTTGAATTCCTCATAAAACGCTGTGATATTTGAAGCTTGTTGAGCAAACTTTCAACCAAAGGCATTTCAAGATCTTTTTAGAATTTAGAGCTTTTACTTCTACAGCTTTTACATTTCAAATAAAACCTATGCATCAAAACAGAGACCAATTTGTCATGTTTCACACAATGGGGCTGCCAGGACACCGGGATTCACACAATCTGAACTATGAAACTCAAGACGGGATTTGTTTAATAGTGATGTCATCAAGGCCAGAGAGAAAAGTCTGAACTACAAATGAGGCACTACATCTATCTATCTATCTATCTCTATCTACATCTATCTATCTCTCTTCAAAGTGTTCAAGATGGAGCTGATTTGACCCGTGTTAGTGGGTAATTCTAACCAAGTTACTTTCAAAGGGCCATAAGAGGAATTTATTTGACTAGAAAAAGCTGCACTCTCACTAGTTAAGTGATACCATGCTGTTCCCGGGCAAAACTGACCCTCCCTCCCATTTTGCCTGCCTGCCTGCCATCGCATTACTCCAGTCTCAATGGTGCTTGTCCGTGATTGCTGCTTGTTCGTACGTCACCACCACGTTGTTACATTAAGCACCCGTCTGTTTACTTGACATCGAGGTGGTTTTACAGACTCAGCACAATGGGGGGGAAAGCATAGAAAATATGACGGCAAAACAACCAACTTCAGCAGTTGTGTGGTCATATTAGCTGAAACACACCAGAGCACTCAGAGATGGCAGCTGAATGCAGAACAATATTTATTGCAACAGAGTGTTGGAGGAGCTGTGTAGAGGAGCATCAAATCAGGGGCGGATCTACAGGGGGCAAGGGGAGCCAGCTGCCCCCCCCGCACTCAAGAGCTTTGCCCCCCACTCATTTTTATGTTCTTAAAAAGATACTAAAACAAATGACTATTCTGCTCAAAAGCCCCCCAATGCATTGAAATGAGGCCTGAATTATTCTTTTTATTTTTAAAGAATAAAAGATCATCTTTGGCCCCTTAAAGGGGACCTATTATGGCATCTAATCTACTTTAAACAGGACTTGAATGTCTTAAAAACAAGCTTTTGATTGTTTTTGCTAAATAAATTAGAAATTCAGCCTCTGAGCCATGTCTTTATCATCCCAGTCTCTAACCTCATTATCTATGTGGGATTCTGAGGGGGCGGGGCTATGATAATGAGGCTCTGTGCTGATTGGCTGCCTGAATGACGCGATACACCGCTACGAAAAAATGGCGGACGCTCCGGCCGGTGGAGTTACACCGTGTCATAACTGCATGTGATGCGAGCGAGCGTCAGCGACAAAATTAATTCCATTGCTTTATTTTCTATTGGACTGTCCTAACTGGCTGTGAGCGATGCAGCGATGCAGCACTGTGCGCCATTTTGAGCTGAACATTTGTTGGATGCTTCTATTTTCTTCCTGACGCTCGCGTTGAAAGCCGGTTGAAAGCGCTGTAGGAAACAGTCATGGATGAGGAACGGCTGATCCAGTTGTCAGTGGTTGACATTTCCCCCAGTTTGTTTCTGTTTTGCCCCGCCTGTGTCCCATCTGCCCTGATTGTCTGCACCTGTCTCGTTATCCCCTGTGTATATATGGTCTTGTCATTCCCTTGCTCCTTGTGGTTCTGTACTGTGTTTTCCTCCATGTGTCCTGCCTGTTCTTGCTCCAGTTTCTTGATCCCTGTTTCCGTGAGTTTTTGATCCTGCTAAGCAGCGCTTTGTTTTTTGGTTCTTGCCCTTTTTGTTGGAATTAATAAATCCTTGTTTTTTTGAGAACTCTTGCCTCCGGCCTCCCACTCTCTCTCCTGCATCTGGGTCCTCACCACACCAACCTGACACCAGTTAGTTGAAATGAGAAGTTATCTCTATGATACCTCCTCATTTCACTACAAAAACCTCAATAAAGTGGCAGCTTTAGTGGGAGGCAGATGGACAGAGAGCGTCCGATGTCACGCAGTGCGACGCGATAGTCAGACGCTCGCATGCAGTTAGGGCACGGTGTTTAGTTGTAGGCGTGGTTTGCATTTTGGTTACGTAACGAAAGTGAGCAGAATCTGAACGGCTCGTAGAAGCCACATCACACTGGACGGCTCATCCGGGCGGCTGTACAGAATTTGGTTGCTTTCCTCCTTCTCTGAGTTGGCAGGCTGAGGGGAGACCACTTTATATATGTTAAAGCAAGAAAAAACTTGTTTTTCATAATAGGTCCCCTTTAAATACTGAGTTATGCCCCTGCATGTGCTGCGAATCTGTGTGACGGACCACCTGCCAGCGCTGTTGTGTATGAGACGAAAGCGAGTTGGCAAACTTCCGTTGGCTAAATAAAATTCCACAGCCCACATCTCCACTGCACTGTGGGAATAATAAAAGTTTATCTTATATAGTAAAGCTGCACAATTAAATTAAAATGCATCATAACCGTTGAATAAAGAGGGTACAGTGAAAATAGGTAGTGCTGTGGTTAACGTTTTGTAGTTTCATATGGGTCACTTGTGTTCTTACTGCGAAATATTATTCAAGGAGTTCAACCTTTTCACATCTTGTCACTTCCAGGCCAAAATGAAAAGAAAATTTGAAAACAGAATTATTAAAAGTTATTTTATTCAAAAAGTGACCCGGACAAGCGAGCCGAAGAAAGGGATAGAGAATAAGAAGAGAGATGGTGTAGCATTCAGGGGGTTCAGACGTGGGAGCCACTGAGAGAGGAACAGAGCAGCAACAAAGTGAGGAAGAAGACAAACAAGGGATGAAGACAAGAGGGTGTCAGGTTCAGGAAAAGAGATGGATACTGAAGAGGCAAGCGATGAAGATGAGGAGGAAAGAGATGGCGGGGAGTCAGAAGAATAACCCTCAATTTCAGCCGAACCAAGTGGTATGTTTTTCTCATCCATTTGAAATTCCAGTGTAGCAACTTAAAATGATACTCAATCAAATAACGTGGTTTAAGAAAAATCCTCTACTCTAAGCTGAGATTACATTAATGCGCTGCACTATTATGTATGTCATATGTTACTAACCGAGTTTTTCTGTTGTTGATACTAACTGCTTGTTGGGCATGAATACTTTAAATATTCCCTCAGGGTTAATAAAGTATCTATCTATCGCTTTACAATTAATCTTATTTTATCTCTATTTGCCATTAACCACATCCTGTGGTAGAGAAACAGCGTTTGGTCATTTTTTTGTTAATATGCTGTTGTTTTTTTCATCATTTCTTCCAGACATATCAAAATGCAAAGGGGGTGCATCAGTGCAACCTAATATAAAGACTTTTCCCAAAAACCTCCAAGGAAAGAAGTTCACATGGACATTGGAAATGTATGTGAGATAGTTTGTTTCCTTTATGAAAAATATAGCATCAGTAATCTAGTGAGCGATAATGAACTATAGTTCTCTATCAACATTTATTGCCATTGAAAAGAGCGGAAAAGAAAGAAGTAAGCTGACATTCAAGATCCAGTGCTCCAGGCAGAGAGAAAGAGAAAACACAAACAGAAAGGTAGCTAAATGGTCCATTAAAAGTACACGATGCACATAATGAATTATGTGAATTAACTGATATCTCTCCAGACAGAGTGCAGAACCCGCTAATTTAGCACCACGGTGGGTCTATCTGAATGTGTTTGACGCATGAAAGCGAGCCGCTAGCCCACCCAATATGATTAGCGGTAATGCTTTAACTGACTCTGACTCACAGCAGCGTTTAGTGTGTCATCATAAATAAAACACACACAAACAATCACCAAAATACATCAGCGCACCCGTTCAGAAACGTGACAAATTTGGAGAAAAACAGAATAAGAGCAAACAGAAATCATAATACAATTAGGGAACTGCTGACTGCTGGTGCTAAGAAAAAGTGTTTTTAGATTAGTGCTGTTGATGCAATGGTTGAAACGCTGCATAGAAGTATTTCCAGAAGCAACATGCAACAAGGGATTAAAAAAGTGAAATCACTTGGAGAGAAACAAATATATAGGTAGAGACCATCATCACTTAACAGTTACATACTGTTGGGGTCAAATTTGACCCGCTTTGACATTTAACATAATTAAAATTACCTTATAAACAGCATTTTAACCTGTAATTCTATAACTTTTACTTATAAAAAGCCAAAATACTTAAAAATGAAAATCTTGAAGCAGTGAAATTGTAAAGCAACACAGGAGTCCTCATGTTTGAATGTCCATAAGAGACTTAGGGCCTGATTTACTAAAGGTTTGCGTGTGTAAAAACGTGTGCAAACTTGACAGCACCCGCAAACCAAAGTGCCAGCTGATCTACTAACAGCGTGCAAAGAGGACTGCGTCTCTCAAATGCGCAAAATAGCACACGCAATTCATTTAGTACTTTTGCCCTGATGAATAATCAATATGGGGCGTACCCGCCAGAAATCGCTAAATATTGGGAGGGGAAAATGCAAATTGGTCCATTTACCACGCGCAATGAGATTTACCAAGCCTGAAAGTTTTTGCGGGGATTGTGATTGCGTCTGTATTTAATACGTTCGAAAGGACGGTGCTATTCTCCACATGCAAAAGGAGAAATATTTTATTTGAATGTTAAATCGAGTATTATTCAGCAAAAGGTTGCCACAGGAGGCACATTCATTTTTTTATTTGTGATAATAAATAAATCACGTGTTTTCATGGAGAAAAAAGTGTTTCTTATTGTGCGCCTGCCTTGTTCTGCAGTTGTCATACCCCGGTGTTGTGCCGTATTCAGCACCCCTGCCGTGAAAAGCACCCCCTCGTCTGACAAAAATGATATTCTCATTCTGTGTCACGTTCTGTTTAGCGTCCAGTTTTGTGTTAATGATTCATGTTTAAATGCGCTCATGGATTCCACAATAGTCATACTTTCCCACAATCACAGTCAGATAACAAAAATCGGGTAAATGGTTATTGATGTCATTAATTAATAGCCTGCTTACTGTGTTGTCTTCCATAATATTTGTAAATATATATAATATAAACTCCTAAGTATGTGTTTGTGTGAGTGTGTATATATAAATATATTGAAGTGTCAGTGTGTTGTTTTTTTTCTTGGTCTACTTATCATTGAATATACGAGGGGGTGCTTTTCACGGCAGGGGTGCTGAATACGGCACAACAATTTGCCTCTTCCACTAATATCTCTATAACTCCAACTCGTTAAATTTCATTTTGCGCTTGCGACTATATCCTGCTTTCCATACACTCTCCATGGCGCAAAGTTTGCGATGCAAACCGTAAGACGTGCAACACCTCATTTAAATACTGCTGTTTGCACCTGTTATCAATTGCGCACGCAATCTTAGTTGATCACCCGCAAAACACACAACAACAGCACGCGCAAACTTTTTCAGTGCACACGCAATTTAGTACTCTTTATTTAGGATCTTAGTAAATCGGGCCCTTACACATGAAAAATATATCTAGAGTTCCAAATGTTATCTAAACAGTCCCTATTAGGACATGGTTTGGGTCATCTAAATAAATAAATAGGATCAATAAAATAAATAAATAAATAAGTAAATAAGGAAAAATGATAATAAAGGGGGGTTTAAAAGGTATAAAATTCTAACATATAAAGATGATGTAGCGGTGGGTGAGAGATATGAGACAACAATCATGGTGACGTTCATCTGCGTCCCATCCAGGTCATCGCTAAGCCCTCCCCTCGTCATCACTAAACCCTCCCCTCGGCTTTTACGACACATTTAACATAGGAGTATTTGCCAATACTAATTTCTAATCCCCTGAAAAAATGACAGGACTAAGCAAACAATACTTTGCACTGAACTTTGCCCAGGACATACTGATTTCAGCAGGACACGAGCGTCCCTTGAGGATTTCACGGCCATTAGCTTATAGAAAGTCCAAACCAGTCGGCAGGTTCGACTGGATAATAATGCGCAATGTTTTGTCACCTTGTCTTCCTGCCTCCGTGCCACTTCCATCACCTCTGAATATAGATCGATGGAGTGCTCCACAAGCATGCGGGATACCGCCGACAGATGAATGATCAACCATGTTCCCACGTGTTGTGAGACAGAAGAATGATGAGGATCTGAGGGCCTGAGGAGACGATGCAGATGGAGTCGAGATTGATGCACATGTTAGTAACACTTCAATCAGCCTGTTTGTTCTGGCGCTCCTCAGTTAATGGTGAATATGCAGTTCTACTTTAGAGCCAGCATCTTAAAAGTGTGATTTAAATGGTGCAGCTGTGAATTAAACCAGTGAGCCAGCCTCCCGACTAAAAACTTTTAACACCCCCCTCCCCTCAACATTTCCAGCCATTTCCTCTGGTACAGATGGTACCAAACCAATCACAAGGATGCAAACTTGGCATCTCCTGCATGATAATCAACGGACTCAGCAGTGTTGGAAATTTACATCGGCAGTCTCAAAGCCACGACGCCGTGAGATGTTGCCAGATATTGATCCCGCTGAAAGATATAGCTCTGGACTTCCTGTCCTGAGGAAGTGGGATGTAAACTATGTAATTATGCAATTTTCAAATCAATATTGTGGTCTCGGAGTCTGGACTTTAAAAAAAGCAATGCACGTTCTGCTGTGAGGCTGATTCACCCGATCAGAACTGTCTCTAAACCGTCTCTATGCCGAGTAGTTTAGAGTTTAAATACTGGTGTCATTGGTTTGGACTTGGACTTTACAGAGGCTAAATATCACAATGTAATACATTAAAAAAGGACTCACTGGTATTAATTACATAACAAGTTTTTTCTTTTCAGTTCTTTTGAGTGACTTTTAGAGATTTATTTTTGTTTAACTGTGGCAATGTAGACCTTTCTTGCAAAACTATCATCAGTACTAAAATTTCACTGAAATGTGGAAAACGACAAACTGAGAAGTTAAGGCTCACTCTCTACATCAAAATTCAGGTGCTTGCAAATTAATTCAACTCTTACATATTATATATATATATATATATATATATATATATATATATATATATATATATATATATATATATATATATATATATTAGGGCTGGGCGATATATCGAGATTTTAATATATATCGATATATTTTCAAACACGATATGGTACGAGACAATATCGTTTATATCGATTTAAAAAAAAAAAAAAAAAAAAAAAAAAAATTACATTTGTTTTTTTTATGATTTTGATATAGCTTATTTTGTGACAAATTGACTTGAATGTTTTATTTGAGATTTGCAAAAATGTTTTGTTATTTGCACAACTGTCAACCTCAGTGGAAAAGTCTGCCTGTTACTGTCTACATTGTATTAATTGCACAGTGTATTTTAATTTAATTGTTATGCAGGAAAGGGATATTTGTTTTCTTTTATTCAAGAAGCATTTTTATTCTATATATGCAGGCAGTTTATTTTTATTTCATTTGTTTTATACATTTTGATATTGTGCAGACCTCTGTTAATAAAGGTACCTGTGTGACATTTGGCACGAGGCTTTGTATTAAAACTGACTGTTTTTTTAAGGGTTTGCCTCAGAAAAAAATGAAGCTAACAGAGATGCTATGCTATAATGCTTTGGGGGAAACCCCAATTAAGGCACAGAAAAAATATCGAGATATATATCGAGTAGGGCTGTGCGATTAATCGATTTTAAATCGAAATCGGATTTATTAATCAAGACGATTTAAAAAAAAGGAAAATCGGAAAATCGATTTTCCTTTTTTGCAGCTGCCTGCATTACAGACAGAGCTCCTCTAGTCATCTTTGTTTGGTCAAGAAAATTGTAAATGTTGTCACTTTACTAAACTCAAGGAGGATTTACAGTATCTTTCAATTGCACTTAATTCCCAATAGGGAAATTTGTTTGCTATTTTTCTTTAAAAATAAAGATAAAATATTTGAAACAATTTATTCCATTGTCTTTTGTAGTTTTACCAAAAAAAAAATCGAAATCGAAATCGAAAATCGGGTTTTCAGAGAAAAAAAATCGGGATTTTATTTTTGTCCAAAATCGCCCAGCCCTAATATCGAGTATCGCCATTCAGCTAGAAAATATCGAGATGTGACTTTTGGTCCATATCGCCCGGCCCTAATATATATATATATATATACATATATATATATATATATATATATATATATATATATATATATATATATATATATATATATATATATATATATATATATATGGGCTGAGACCAAATATGCTCATAAAAGATGTGTATTGCCATTGATTTGGTAAATACTCCTACATTAGGACTCGTCTTGGGCAACTCACCCGTCACAAAATCGTGAAAGGTAGTCTCACACAGCAGCGCTGGCGCTGGAGAATTCTGTCGCACCATCATTATACCAAAAACAGCCAATCAAATTTCATGTGCTTTGAAACAGTCCAAGCCCCATATTCAATATCGTGCTGAGACTTTAAAGCCCAGAATACAGTTAGTAACGATTGAAGTCTCCCCGACTCAAAGTGAATGAAAGAAATACTGAGGGCACCACCCATGTGTACACACGAGCAAGGGACTAAACAAAAAAACGCTTCAGTTAGTCATCTCTCATGATTCGGACTACACATGCTTTCGTAATGATAAAACATAAGTTCTGACGTCTAGATTTGATCTAATCAACAATTTAACAATTTAACCCTCTTCTAGAGAAGCTGGGGCGGAGGGGGGATATCAAGAGCGACAGCAAGGCCCAATCTCAATACTCCCCCTACTTTTCTTCACTCGCCCTTCTTTTCTCCACTCGCACTTCTTTTCTTCCCTAACCCCTAAAAAAGAAGGGGGAGATTTTAGGGCACTTGAGATCTAGGGCACTTGGCCCAGGTGCCTGTCCCAATTTTCCTACTCCCCCTCGTTTTCATCCCTAACCTGAACAGGAAGCTGAGAGCCAAAAGCTGTTTTAATTTCAGCTGTAGCGCTGTTAATATGCCACTTTATTAAGTTTTAATATTTTTTCAGGCATAAAGGTAACCTTAAGATCCGCAACCGGGGCTCAGTTTATCCAAATAACGCCTGTTAAGAAATTTGACCCGATGTTTTCGGAGATGAGAAGAGCCGCCGGCCCCGGGGAGCAGCCTCAGCTCACCGCCCGAGAAGAGACGTGTCCGCCGGGTCAAGCTGCTCCGTCGTCCAGGGAGAGAAACTCTCTCCTGGGACGCAGCTCTGTTGAGAATTACGCTGGCTGAAATAAATCATTTAGGAAGATGTTGGTTTAATAGATGAAATCTAACAGTTGTAGCTACGCCTGTTAAGAAATTTGCTCCGAAATTTAGAGATTTCTGTCTGCCGGCTCCGGAGTTTAGGTCCGCGTTAAATAGACGCAGCCTATGGCGTAGCTTACGTAACCTACGGCGTCGCTTACGTAACCTACGGCGTCGCTTACGTAGGTTACGTAACCATATTCCGGCGCGATCTTAGCGAACAACGGACAAAAAAGGGATTATGTACATGCACTGAGTGAATATTATGAAAGTAAAATATTGGTTTGCGCCGAGAAATGTAATCAAAATGCATTTTTATGCAGAAACTAACTCAAAATATAACTAACTCCGCCATGTTTTTTTTTTTTATTCAGTCCGCAATTTTCATACCCCCTCGCTCGCCAAGTCAGCATCTGAAATCCCTTGATTTGAAGGGGCTATTCTCAGCCCCTAGCCCTCGTTATGCCCCCTCCCCCTAGGTGAAAAGAGGAATTGGGACACCACTACCTTCACAGGAACGCGCAAAAGTTAGGGTTAGTGAAGAAAACGAGGGCGAGGGGGAGTATTGGGACGCAGCCCAAGTCTGCGGGCAAGATGCATCTGAAGTTATGTGAAAGACAAATAACCTATTGCTTTGTAAATAGTAGGAATGGGTGATATTTTACCGTTCACCGTATAACGTCAAAAAAATTCCCCACAGTAAGAATTTGTCATCTCGCGGTAAAAACAATAAATTCCCGTTTATGACGTTTTTGTGTAAAGCTGATTTATGGTTGTGCGTTAAATCCACGCAGAACCTACGCCGTAGGCTCTGCGTGGATTTAACGCAGAACCATAAATCAGCCTTAACAAACATGGCGGAAGGCGGATCTGAGAGCGAGGAGCTCGTTTTTAAACGAGGCTCCAGCTCCATTATCTGGAACTGGTTTGGATTTAAAAAGCAAGGAGCAAACATCCTCTATTATATGCAGAGTCTGCAAAAAAACAGTGAGTGCAAAGGATGGCAATACAAGTAATTTATTATATATTTTACATTATATATTATATATTATTATATATAACATATTATTATATATAACAGCTGCTGCTGAGGTCTCCACCAGAGTGGTGTAATAATTGGTGTAGTTTAGTAGTATTTAGTATTCTTTTAGAGCAGTGTTTTGGGGGCTCTAAAGACTGAATGTGGTGATAGATTTATAGTTAAAAAGATGGAGTTGAATTGGTATTTTTTTTATCGTCATTTTTATCGTTATCGGGATAAATGCCAGAAATTATCGTGATACATTTTTTGGTCCATACCGCCCATCCCTAGTAAATAGACCCATGAACAAGATCAGGTAAAGTGAGAGCGAGCACAGACACACTTGATGCTGGAGCCGTGCTTGAGCTACACCCTCAGCGGTTGCCTCATTTTGCCCCTTCAGATACTGTATTTGCAAAATCTCTATTTACTTACAGCTGCAACAACAATATTTGACAGCTTTCAAGTAAGGTAATAGATGCATTGTAAACAAGAAAAGCCTACAACTGCAGGTTTGCGGTTCAGGTGCTTCACAGTACAGACGAGGTCTCTTCTTGTGTGCTGATTGCCTTCCAATTAACGCTCACATCAATCAGCTTTTCTCCTTGAGCTACCCACGAAATATCACCTTCTGGCTTGGCATTCTCCGCGCTTGTGCTCAGCCTATTAGCCCGCTTGTTATTGCTCCTTTCCTTACTGTACACCGGTGCAGCGGGATTGTAGCCGTCGTCTTTATCAAGTGCTTTTGTCCATTCTTCTTTGTCTCGGTGTCATTTCTCTCTCAGAACTAATTAACGTAACTGGCAGGCTGCTGCGGCTGAGACTGTAACGATAACGGTCACGGGAAAGGCTCTTATCCGGGGCTATATGTTATACTGATGGCCTTTTTGCCCACTAGGGCCGTAACTCACTTGGCTTATCGAAAGCGAAGTGTCTCCTTCCAAAAACCACGCACTAACACGTGCCCACAAACACACACACATTGGACCAAGTAAAGAGCTTTGATCTGAAGGCCTTGGAGCTCAGAGGGTGGTAATCCATCCCCGCTGTGTCTCCGCACCGGTTTCCCATCGGTCTTTAAGCTTCCGTGTGCTGCTTTTGCCGTGACACACACACACCGGGACATGGAAAGCTGTTTAACAGTCTGATTAAGCTGCAACCATCTGAAGTGTCAAACTCAGGATGTGGATGCAGAGAGAGAAACAGCCCCCTTTTTTGATTTCTCCTCTCCATTTCCCGTTACTCTCAAACTCCTCTTTGTCCACTCAATCGTTTCCCTCAAGCCGCATAATTACCCCTCATATCTGCACTCCTTTTTCCCCCACTCCTCTCTCAACCCACGCTTTTTTTTTTTTTTTTTTTTTTTTATATTTTCTGCAGTTGCTCAGCTTTCATTAAAATGCAGTCTCTTTCTTTGCCGCTGCTCCCCTCTCTACTCCTCCCCTCCACACTTAATCGTCTCCCGGCTTACCTATGAAGTCGTTGCTCATTCCCAAGTCGTAGTCCCACACAGAGATCTCAAGGGTTTTTTTTGCCAGCTGGTCCATGGTTACGTCGTATGAAAACTCCTGTGCAGGTGGCGTACACAAGAGAAAATTCACATCAATCACCTGGAAATGCAAAGACTGAAAGAAAGCCTGAATTCAGTAAAAGGTTCTGTGGAAACATATTCGAATGATGCTTGGGGAAGATGATCAATGATCAGTTTTGAAAGGATCTTTAGAAAGGGAGAATTATGCTTCAAACTTCAGATCATCTGGAGCTACAAAAGGTAATCAAAAAAAAGTAGGACGGGCGTTTTATCTGTAGTTATTTTAGAACAAGAGACACGTCTTACCTCATTAAATTCAGGATTGAGAGTCTTTTTCTTCACCGTGGTCTTGTATTTTGACTTCTTCCCCATGTCTGGCTGTAAGATGCTGAGAAGAAGAGAAGAAATAGAGCAAGAAATGAAGAGGAATTCAGCAGAACCGTGTTAATGCTCGGGATGCAGCGGCAGCTCAACCGTTTAAGCAGATGAAGCAGTGCCGCAAAAGAACCCCCAACAACATCACAAGTTAAAAATTACACACATGGATGAAGGACTGAGTGTCTGTTTCATGTACGGTTGTTGCAACTGCACAAATGCACAAACTGGCCAACGAAAATCATTTGATGTGTGAAGTTTCTGCTTCATGGCTTCTGGACTTCAGGACTCAATGGAGCTGCTTTTTTAAAGTTGCTCAATCGATGATGACGGATACGGAGAACTGATCATCTGATGTCTTTGTGGTCAACACCGGGTCACCGTCTCAGGTTCTTGGGTGATTAAATCCACTGTTTGAAACTGGCAAAAAGGTTTGAAGTATTTAAAATCTGAAGAGTTTTTTGAGACCGAAAATAATAGGTGAAACTTCAGATCTTCCTGAAAGGCTTAAAAAACAACAAAACAATCTCTGAAAACCCCATATTGTATTTGAGTTTTTGTTCTTCACATACAGAGCTCTCATTACGCAGAGTTTCATTCACACATCTTCAAAGCTGTCACTCCAGTCCTTCTGTTCGTCACCCACGCCGCCCGTCGTATTAGCTTGTGCTCTACGTATGAAACCTTATAAATGCGGCGCAGACGTTTGCAAAACAGCTTTGAAATCTTGAAACTTGAATTAAAAACAATAAAAAAGGATGGGTATTTTGAAGTTTTGGCGGATGAAGTCTCCCCTGGTGCTTCAGACCTCACTCAACACCCACTCGAAGATTTGGCTGCAAAGTTTCAAGGTGTTATTCTTGGCGGTGACTATCATTGTTTTTTGTTTAAGCCAGGGGAGGTATGAAGACATTAGCAAAAAAAAGAAGAAGAAGAAAAGAAGAGGCAGACTTGCCTCGGATGGGCCGACTTTTAACATATTGATTCTTTACTGAAGAACAGTCCAACCACACGTCCACATGTCAATCGTAGATGGACTTGACTGCCTGCTCGTCTAACCGGAGACAACAATCGAAGTCAAGTATTGTTTTACTGAAGTGTTGCATCCCTATGAGAGTGTTGCATCCGAATTCGAAGAAAAAGTTAAACTTTTCAGGCTTTAAAAGAGAAAATCAGCCAACTAAACTGTGGCTTCATGGTTAAAGTGCTGGCCAGTCAAACCGTACGTGGGGAGGTGATAGGGAGGAAAACGTGTGATTGGCATACGTTACTTGACCAGACTTTGTGATCATGACACGGACATCAGAAATCAAGCGTGGAGAGAAATGGTTGAATCTGGTATTGATGCATTTGTGTTTCTATGGTAACTAGTAGCCAAACCTTTCTCAAGTTCAGAGGCAAACTGTCAAAGCAGACAAGGCCATGATATTCTCCCTGATGCTTACGATTCTGACAGATGGAACGCTCCCAAAAGTGATGGATAGTATATCACCTATGTGAATCATTGACTACGTTTACATGCAGTCAAAATTCGGGTTATTGCTAATATTCCGGTTACTGAAACATTCGGAATATTCCGTTTACATGCGTGAGCAAACAGGGTTATCCCTGTTTACATGGTAAATAATCATTCGGGATATCCCGATCAAACCAGCGACGCGTGGAGAACGTGATGACGCAATTAGCGTAATTTCCGCTTCTTCTTCCTGTATCCAAATTCAAAACAAATGCTGCTTCACGCAACTTTTCGCTCACCTTCTTGTAAATCTCGCTATCTCTGTACTTTCTACCGTCTACAAATGCCAAAATGTTCATATCATTCATTACATTTATGAAGTGATTAGTCTCCTCCTCACTCCTAAAGTGTGGCGTGGTCTTGCGTTTCGCCGTGTTTATAAAAACTTCCTGGACTCAAAAGACCAGGATTCCTTGCAAACAGAGCATGCGCAGAAAACAAATTCATGTTCCGTTTGATTGGGATATTCCGTTTGGCGTTTACATGACCGAATATTCAGTAACCCAGGGGTCAAATTCGGGTTTTTAAAGACCGGAATATGAGCAAATTCGGGTTATTCAACGGGGTAATTGGTGTACATGGCCGTGCAAATTCGGGTTATTGCCAATATTCGGGTTTTAAAAGGGTTACTGAGTGCATGTAAACGCAGTCATTGATAACTCTGTGTCAAAGACAAGCTGGCATCCCAACACTTCAGGACTGTGTCAAACCCGACACAGCCAGGCTTTCTTCTGTATCGTATTTTTCGGACTATAAGTCACACTTTTTTTCATAGTTTGGCTGGTCCCACGACTTATACTCAGGTGAGACTTATTTATATAAAAATAGATAATTTCACATGTTCTTAAATGTTCATACACACTGATCGACATGACCAAGGAGTAAACATGACCTACAACCACGAGAGGGCGCTCTTGGCTATTGACCGGTATGTGCTACTCCTGTACCACTGGAAATGAGGTAATTTAAACTTTAGTTAACCTAAATACAACGGAGAAACTTTCTTACCAGTAACTTGCTTGTTGGACTTGCCAGTAGTGATGTTCGATACCACCGAATTATTTTCCAATCCGATATTGTGTAAATTCAGGCTGGTATCGGCGATAACCGATTTGATACCAATAGATTGTGCAAATACATCTAATATTCCCGGGAAATCTAAAAAAATATTAGTATTTTAGACAGCTTGAAGATCGCTGCTGTCAGTGGTTGACATTTCCCGCAGTTTGTTTCTGTTTTGCCCCGCCTGTGTCCCATCTGCCCTGATTGTCTGCACCTGTGTCTCGTTATCCCCTGTGTATATCTGGTCTTGTCATTCCCTTGCTCCTTGTGGTTCCGTACTGTGTTATCCTCCATGTGTCCTGCCTGTTTTTGCTCCAGTTTCTTGATCCCTGTTTCCGTGAGTTTTTGATCCTGCTAAGCAGCGCTTTGTTTTTTGGTTCTTGCCCTTTTTTGTTGGAATGAATAAATCCTTGTTTTGTTGCGAACTCCTGCCTCGTTCTCCTGCATCTGGGTCCTCACCACACCAGCCTGACAGCTGCAGCCAAATATAAAAAGAAAATTCCGCACACCTTCTTCTCACCGTGCACTCGCAAAAGTTTTTGATGCCTTGAAAAAGGTCTATGACCGAAACGTTGGCCTAATAAACAATAATATTTTGCTGCAGTTTTCCTCCTCTCGCGCACCTTTCTGCAAATCCGGTGTGCAAAAAGTTTTCTACTTCAGACAGCTTGAGGAAAAAAGACATCAGAGTCACTTATTTAGCTACTTATTTTAAAGTCCGAAGTATACTGAGGTAGCAGCCTCATTCACAATATAGCCGAGCTACTACAACAACAGAAAAACCACTGTTTGAAAAAGGTGTTTCCATCACTAAAAAAAGATCCTGAGTAAAGCAATAAAACCATTAAAATAAAATAAAAAAGAGTATAATAGACAAAAATAAGAACTACTTTAAAACTGAAAATTAAAAAAAACTAGTTCCTACCAGAAGCATGTGATACAGACAAAATCTGAATAATTTAGTTACTTTCCACTGTATTCCTGTTAATGATATACATGACCATAAATGACTGAAGTATCAAAAGTATCAATATTTTAGAGCATACAGATCTGGTATCGGAAGTATCAATATTTCAGTATTGCTCCGCACATCACCACTCGTTAATTCAGGTACCAGGTACGTTCTTTATGCTATTGTGTAGCTGAACAACTAGTGTTACATAAGAATACCAGACACCTATTCAGCTTGTCGTTGTGTGTGTGTGACTTATAGTCCAGTGTGACTTATATATGTTTTTTTTCTTCTTCATGACCTCTTTTTTCACTGATGCGACTTATACTCCGGAGCGAC
This sequence comes from Cololabis saira, assembly GCF_033807715.1. Lineage (NCBI taxonomy): Eukaryota > Metazoa > Chordata > Actinopteri > Beloniformes > Belonidae > Cololabis > Cololabis saira. The sequence goes on along the minus strand of NC_084587.1, from coordinate 14,390,160 downwards.
TTATAGTCCTAAAAATACAATACTTAGAAGAAGGAGCTTTTATTTTCTGTCTATTGGTATGACAAAGGTATGAACAAGGGGCGTCCCATAGCGTTGCACCCGCAGCCAAGCGTTCCCGCTGCACTTGCACGGGAACTTGCTGTGATAACCGGCATGACCAGGACGAGCCAACGCGATAGTTTGAGTGGCTCAGCACACCCACTAAGACCCACTAAGACCCACTAAGACCCACTAAGACGAGATACTACGAACAGAGGCGAGGGCATACCAACGTCCTGTTCCTCTGCTGTATCAGGACCAAAGCATTGCACAGCACATTTCATGATGACTTTGGGGAATTAGAGCAACTTGTTTCAAGGTGTGATTCTTGGTGGTGACCAGTACTCGAGTTGAGGGGGGATGAGGGGGGATGGCATCCCCCTGAAATAAAAACGGTCTAAATCATCCCCCCTGTAAAACTGCCATTCCACCTTTCCATCCCTTATGTCATTTCATCAATGAATGTGGTTTTACTGCTATTTCAACATTTAGAGTCATCACCAGAAAAATATCTTATTTGACAATTTTCACCTGTTTCAAGTAAATTTTCACTTGAAATAAGTAGAAAAATCTGCCAGTGGGACAATATTTATCTTCTTATTACAAGCAAAAAAATCTTGTTCCACTGGCAGATTTTTCTACTTAAAATCTACTTGAAACAGGTGAAAATTGTTGTTTTTTCCAGTGATGAGTCTTGTTTTAAATGTAATGAGATTTCTTTTATTAAAATGAGACATTTTAACTAGAAATAAGACAAATATTCTTGTTAAGATTTTGAGTTTTTGCAGTGATCCATTTTACTTATCCTGTGAAGGACAGAGTCATATTGATAAGTTCAGAAAACTGTTTTTTATTGTTGTGTTTTGATGTATTTGATGTAAGCCCAGTGGATATTTAAAGCTTACAGAAGGCTGCATTTAACTGCTGCCATGTCATTCCTGCAGTATTTCTGCAGGTGTTTTGGTCAGTGCTATTATTTGTAATATATTATATTATTTGTAATCAGCACAAATTATCTGTCCCCATATGATAAAATCCACCATCCCCCCTGATCTTTTTTTTACAACTCGAGTACTGGTGGTGACTATCATTGGTTTTGGTTTGAAACAGGAGGTATGAAGACATTAGCAAAAAAAAGAAGAAGAAGAAAAGAAAAGACTTCCCTCGGATGGGCCAACTTTTAACATATTGATTCTTTACTGAAGAACAGTCCTTGTGAAAAAAAAAACAAAAAAAAACATCTCACGCATGTGTGTGTGGCCTCCAGCACGGGACGAATCAGGAAATTCTATTACAGCTTTGTACAATAAAACCTTGCCATTACCTTTCAAACAGGACCACAGGTTCATTGTTTCCCAGATCAAAGTGATCAATTGGGGCTTTTTTTTGTCTTTATACTTTGTCCTCTTGAGGCAGTTAACCTTGCTGGAGACCAGAAACAAAGAGAGACAGAGAAACTTTGCAAAACTGCCTTGATGAGATAATTGTGACCCAGAACTGTTTTTTGAACAAAAGCAGCGGACGCTGAGAGCTGTAATCCGAGAGACTGTAGACCACAGCAAGATCATAATCACGCCAAGGTTAGGAGCTCCAGCGAAGAGGCAACAGAAGGATCGCCCGAAGGGCAGTAAGAGTCATCATCAGCACAAATTCCGAGTCAAGATGTTCAGCCGGTGAGATATCTCAGTCTCTCAGCCCCGGTCCCCCACCCCCTCACCTCCTGCCAGCGACAAAATCCTGGCCTGTGACAGCTGAAGCATGAGATGGGCTGGAGGGCTGTCACTTCAGAGCCCGAGTGAGTGAAGGATGAAGGGAGTGAGGTGGAGAAGGGAATGGGAGGAGGAGGAGGAGGGCAGCCATATATTTGAGCCACTGTATGTTGGACATACAAATGTCATATCCCAAGAGTTTTGTAAGAAGCAACACAGATCAATGTCAACGTAAACAAGAAACACATTCAATCTAATGATTTATAGGGAAAATATTCAACTTGTCTCTGATTGTTGCTCAAAAAGATTTTTTGATGATGAGTTTAACCAGTAACATATTTTTGTTGTTGTAATAGATACTTGGTGCCATGTAGCACCCTATAATGTAATAATTTCCTGAAAATGTACTTGCACTTAGTTGCACTTAACTCACTAGTTGCACTAGTTGCACTTAACTCAATCGAAAATGTAATAATACCCAATAATGTAATAACTTCACCAATAATGTAATAAAATATCCTGACTGATATTGTAATAACATTTTTACCGATAATGTAATACCTTTTACATTATTGGGAATTTATTACATTTTCAGGTGGGTCTTTTTTTTTTTTTTTCAAAACTGATATTGTAATACTTGACAAATAATGTAATTAGGGCTGTTCGATGAATCGATTTTAAATCGTAATCGCGATTATGTAATTAGAACGATGTTAAAACGTGAAACTCGTAAAATCGATTTTTTTTTTTTTTTTTTTTTTAATTGGAAATATAACTTACTGTATGTTTGCAAGTGCTGATTTGCAGATTTTTTTTTCAGAGATAAAACTTTATATTTTATTATATTTTTTAAAACTTTTTTTCAACTTATCTTACAGAGTTTTGCACTTTATTCATTCATTTTGGGGCAAATGTTCAATAAAAAAACAGCATATTTGAAATCATTTCTTTGCCTTTTGTCAATTCACAAAATAATCGTAATCGAAAATCGGATTTTGAGAGAAAAAAAATCGAGATTTTATTTTTGGGCAAAATTGAACAGCCCTAAATTTAATATATATGTTCATTTTCAGTCCAGAGTTCTACATTTTTTGTTTTAAGTATCTAAGAATGTTATATACGCTGGATTTGAAACACCAGAATGACTATTGGGTTAAATTGCAGACTTTGAGTACCATGTAATAAATTCCCAATAGCGTAATAAGGTATTACATTATTGGTAATAATGTTATTACAATATCCGTCAGGATATTTTATTACATTATTGGTGAAGTTATTACATTATTGGGTATTATTACATTTTCGATTGAGTTAAGTGCAAATTTTATTACATTTTCAGGAAGTTATTACATTATAGGGTGCTACATGCCAGAAACTACGCATCAACCGGCAGACACTGACAGCAGACATTAGCTCCCATCCGGACTCTGCGTCCAGCTCTAAATCCAAAAAGTCAGCTGCCTCCGAACAATCTTCTAGTCGGTTCTAAATAAATGGTCTTTGGTAATTTATCAAGACCCATTTTCCGTGAAAATAGTTTCCTGCTGGGGCTCATAATGACAGAGTCTGTTTACATGGACTCTAATTTTCCAGAAATATTTACAACATTAGCCAAATCAGAAAGTAAAGCCTCATGTAATTACCTCATTTGGGATGAGAGCAACAGATCGACTCGATTAGAGAGGTGCTGCAACCCTTATCACACCATTTAATAGGAAAATGTGTTATTGCTATTCTGCTGTAATAAACTCAGAAAGGAAAATATACTGCACGTAAGTAGTATTTATTATAAAGAAATGAATTCATTATATAAAAATCAAATTGGTGATGTAGTGTCCTTCTTTGCAGCCTCTCAAGTTTTGTGAAGACTTTGTTTTTGTTTCATTTTTGAAACATTTATCTATGCTGCTTTGATCTGCTGAGAGGATTTTTGGCCATAATTCAACATGTGCGATGATGAATCAACGTGACAACAGGAGAGATGTTTACAAACGGGAGCTTGAGCTTTCCAAAGCCGAAGTACAGCGGTGACTAAGACCTCCGATGCAGACAGGTTAAAGAGATGCTGAACACGGGCAAGGGCAAGGAAGTTTAAACCATATATTTTCTTAGTTGTCATAGATGAATATGACATCACAGGCATATGAAATGGAAGGTCTCGGAGTGTTGATAAAGATGCAGCAGCACTATAACTTATGACAGAGACACATTATTGATCCCAACCTGCTGAGAGACAGCGTCCACAAACAGGATAGACCGATCCAAGAGATGTTTTAATCCTGAATGTTGAACTGCTGGCTGTGTGTTTTTGTCCGTGTTTTCTGTTGAAATTAGTTCATTTGTGTTTTTTCTGCATGTGACATCATCAGCTCAGTTGTTGCAAATGCCAGTTCAATGCATTCACGACAATCTGCTGATTTCAAACCCTGACTCAATTCCGAGCAACCAACTGTTCGCTGACTCACTTCAATCTTTTATTGTGTATTTATTGAGGATTAATGAACCATTATTCAGTTCAGTGCATTTCAGTTCAGCTGAGTTTAAGTCTGCAGGATGCCTTGCATGAATTATGGTCAAAACTTTCTGTCTCAGAAACAAAACCAGAGTTTTCTATGGTAAAAGTACACAAATTAAAAAACGAATATATGGGGCACGGTGGCCCAGCTGGTAGTGCAGCTGTCTCACAGCAAGAAGGTCCTGGGTTCAATCCCCGTTTGGGGCGCTGAGTGCGTGTTAAGTTCCCCCATGACTTCAGCACCACACCCTGGGTGGGGTTGGCGAAAGGGCCTTTCTGTGTGGAGTTTGCATGTTCTCCCCCTGTTCCCTTGGGTAGCCAATGTGAGCTACACTCACAAAAACAAAGGATCTGGCCGGAGTAACGTGATCCTTCCACGTGCTACGTCCAGCCGGAGAATCCCCACCCTGTCTGGTGAAAGGAAGCGGCCTGATCACTCCTCAGGATAAGAAGGACACCTGAGCTCAGTTAGGCCCTCCTGGGGTTGGCAGAGGGAGCAATACCCAGGACTGACTTAGGTAGGAGCATTGGGTGATAAAATGGGTAAAAAATCGGGGGATAAAAAAAACAACAACAGAAAAAAAAAACCCTATATATGTTACGGTTAATGTAGAAAAATGGCTATTTTGCAAAATAGCCGGCTAATATGCAAAATAACCGTCAGGGCGGCTAATGTAGAAAAACGTCAGTAGCCGGTTAATGCTGTGGATGTGTCAGACCCCACACTTTTTCGGGGAGTGTAACATTAGGATTCTTCAACAGCCATAAACAGCCTTGTCAACAACAAGCATGTGCAGCATATGGGCTTCTTCCATTGGCTGCGTTACGCACCAACTGCACTGATTGGCGACTGTAAGTGACCGGTTTGAAGCGCGAATTTCATCCATTCAACTGAACTGTAGGCTATTCCTGTAGTGTAGTAACTGGACTCTATCTACCAAATGAATTACGTTTGCTTAGTTTGTTTTGGTTTCATCAATTTGTGCAAATGGAGGCGGAAGAGAGACCTCATCTCATCATGCGCGCGCTTCGGGTTTAGGAGCGCACCTTCCATGAGAGAGACACAACAACTGTTTGTCTGTTTTGGAGGTGCAAAGAGAAGGTGGGAATAGATCTTTCCTCACAAAGACTGTCACACTGGATATTTGCGAGTACATTAAAGCTGGTAGAGGTGTGCCCAAATTCAGAGCGCACTCCACTGCGCTTTGCCACCTCGGTGGCAACGCTCTATTCTGGGGAGCCAATGACGTGATCTGTAGTTTGCATTATTTGTTTTGGAATACTCAATTTAGGAATATACTGCATGGGATTTGGACTCAGAGTAATTGCTATAATTGCCACGGCATGCTCCGGTCAGCACCGGAGCATCGAGACTGGAGAGATGATTAAAAATGTGATGTCGGCGCACCATGAGCTTAAAAATGTATGTACTTTGCAAAATAGCCGTTTTTCTACATTAGCCGCCCTGCCGGTTATTTTGCAAATTAGCCGGCTATTTTACACATTCACCGTTTGGCCGGCTATTTTACATATTCACCACCCTGCCGATTATTTTGCACATTAGCCGGCTATTTTGCAAAATAGACGTTTTTCTACATTAACCGTAACATATACAAGCAACGTAATTGTTCAGCAATACTGTCAAAAAAACTATAAAGAGCTTTGCGTCAATATACCTTATAGCCTACCCAAAAATAATACAAAACGACAAAAAACTGCTGTTACAGATTTGCCTCTTAGAAGTGTTTTTTACTCTAACTTGTACAGCAGTGGCACTTTAAGAAGAACTAGATTAAGAAGTATAGACAGACTTGAAGCAGGAAATATATATTGTCTTTTTGTTTTAAAACTCTTTTTGGATAAATAAGGACAAAGCTTATTCGATTTCATAGATTTAGAAGAAGAATGTGAGATGTCAGCAGCAGGGGGTATAGATACTTTTACTAGCCACTATAAATTAAAGGTTTACAGCGAGGCTATTTAACAGAAATGACACCAACTGTAAACAAAACAAAAAAGACAAAAGACAAAAGCAGTAGCTAGCTCAGTCTGGAGCGGTTATAGGAGCGTATTAGATAGTTCACCTGGAACACGCCAACTGGATCAATAATGGTGTTATAAATGTGTCATAAACGATCCACTCCCTACACTATCCTTGACAAGGAACAGTCAGATATTCCCAAGCGAGTAACTGCATCTCTTGCTGTACATTTTTCAACGAGAAGTTTGTACGGGACATTTATGGTCTCTGTGAGATGAAGAGTTTGTCACGGGGTCAGAGTTTTGCATTATGAGACACAAAGTAAACACTGCCAAGACTTTGCCGCCGTCGGGACTCGGCTGGCCCCGTTTGCCCTTTTGCTTTCCTAAATCCACAATCTTGTTCTGCTGAAAGAGTTGTGATGTCCTTGCAATACTCAATGATTTTCATCCATCTTTTTTTTTTTGGATGCTGGTAAAGTTAACTGCTTTTTCGTTTTTTGCCAAACAAACCGGGACGAGCTTTCTGTCTTGTAGTGGTGCAGACACCAGTGTGATGACATTTCACCCAAAGCTGCCCACAGGACTTTAAATCTAATTTGCATACTTTGTCAGTGGTAAGATTGTTAAGGAATATTTTGAAGCAAACAAACACTGACAATAACCCAAAAAACTGGTTCACAATAAGAAGAGATGAAATTGGCAGAAGGAAGGTCGTAGACTAGGAACAATAATCAGTGAAAAAAAATACAGAAGCATAAAAAAAGAAAGTGAAAACACAAAATACTCCTTCAAATAAAGACAAAAGGACACTAAAATAAATAACACAAACTGAAACAAGAACTCTAGCAGTCAGGAATCTGACAACCAGAGTTAACAACAACAAAAAAATAAATAGTAACCGTGCATTCTGTTTTTTCACTATGGTAGGAACAAATGTTTCTTCTGCACTCGTTTCCCCCACTTGAGGCCAACAACAGATGACAGAAAAAAATGCCTGAAACATGCAGAACCATGCAGAAATTCATATTTGTTTCCAAAACACATTGTGGGACCATTTTGGTTGTCTTCTGACGCATGATTTTCAATGAAAATAAACCTTCTTATACTCCGTCTGTCATACCCCCTCCCCATATTACGTCAGCAAAGTTACAATCCACGGAGTGTGTAAAGATCCTTTTATATTCACTCGATTCAGCAGCAGGACTAACGGCTAAGTTGAAACCCGTATTTAGAGTAATTTCATTGGAATTGATGGATGGAGTCAGAAGAATGTAAAATACATTAAAAATAACATCATTCCCTCTCAACAGGCAGAGAGGAAACCTAAACCACATTAGACAGGTACCAGGATCTTGTTCTGAAATATACACTATATAAAACGAACTGGACAATCCCTCTGTGATGTCACCTTTACGTTTTGGGAAGAGTTGGTTTGAGGCCAGATTTTCCTTGACAGCACCCTCTTAGCAGGAGCTGAATCCTCCCAACTCCTGTTGATCCATGTGACGCAAACAAGCTTGGCCGCTGGCTGGAACAGGCCAACCTTGCCCCAGTTACCACATACCGCCTATTTCACCTATTTCAGCTATTTCACCTATTTCACCTATTGACCCCTTCTCCAAGAGTTAGCAGTGGATGAGCGAGAGGCCTTTGTGTTGGCCGTCCTTGCGTTAGCCCTAGATAGCACCTCAAAACCAGGGGAAAAAGTAGCTGTTTCTGACTGTAGCTGTTTCTGACTGTTAAGCTAAGCTTCACCCCCCAAAACACCCCCAGACCAACCCAAAGGCGATTTGCAATGGTCCAGTTCAGTCAAATAAAGTGACATTAGTCGTTCAACACCTTAACTGCAAAGCTAGCTGTCATTCAGAAAAACAATGGGACAAATTAGACATGACATAGCTACATAGCTACACACACACACACCTAGCCACACATACATATACACATGTACACGCACACATACAGCCACTTAAGTCATATTCATATACACACACACATACACACACATAGTCACACACACATACACAGCCACACAAACATATACGTACACACACACACAAATACATACACACATACACACACAAATAGCTACACAGACATGTACATGTACATACACACGCACGTATACATATCCATACACACACACATAGTCACATACATGCATACACACACATAGATATATACACTGGGTTGTTCACCTGCACGCTTGCTCTGTAGTTTTTGGGGTTAGTTAGCGGTAGCTTAGCTCAGACCGTATTCGGATCTCGAGATTTGGGTCGATCGCCGCTCGTGTTTTGGTCGGCTCCGTGTCGGTTTTGTGTTTTGTTTGTGGTTTTTGTTGCAGATTTCCAGTGCTTGACGTGTGGCTCCGTGTGTTCCTGCTTCCTGGATTGGCAGTGGATGTCACCACCACCCCCCCCCCCCCCCCCCCCCCAAAAAAACAAAAAAATCACTGGGTTTGTATATGTATATGTATGCACATGTATGCATATATATATGTATATATACTAAATATAGTAATAATGCACAGTATGCCTCAGGTTTCTACCGGCATGGTATCAACCATTAATATGTGTGCAGACAAGGTATAAAAAAAAGGAGAAAATTGGACATGAATTTCTAGCCAAACATAGTTAGGCTATACAATTTTACCTGATAAAGTACATAAAAATTTAATTGTGCAGTCGTCATGGGTGTGAAATCCATCTACGGAGAACAAACCAGTTTTTCAACCGGGCCATGAAAAAGATTATTTCACCTGTAAAGTTATATCTTTTAACTCAGTGGAGACTGACTCACTTTTGGGAGTAGTTTGATAGACAGCAAATTTTTATTTCTTTTAGCTCCTGTGGTGATGCGGATTAGCAAGACCAATATGACCCCTTGTTCTAAACGAGGGAAATAATAAACAGAACCAAGCTGTGAAACACAGAAAGAAAGGAAAACTAGGCAGGAAGGGGCAAGCAAGTTCTACAAGATGAAAAGTAAAAAGTAAAGCCCACTAAGACTAAGTATCAGTTTGGATGAGTAGATACAGTATCTGTAAAACCTGATGCAGCCAAAACGTTTCAACTCCAGGAATATTTTGTTTTCAGAAAAAAAGAAAAGACGTGTGTAAATAAGTTCCAACACCAATAGACTGTGCTCTCGGAGTCATAAATCACGAACGCGGGTGAACGTTGCTCACAAATAGGATGGCTTGTGTTATCTGCACGGCTTTGTAAGCTGAATAAACCAACCTGAGCTGAGGTAAGCCAGATCATGTAATGGGAAATAACAAATGAAGGGGTTGGTAAAACAACTTCAGGAAAGAACAATGTACTTGAGCTGCTTTGTATTCATTCTTTCAGAGTTATCGAACAATGCACCGTCTCCAGGCGCATGTCCACGTTTGGTCGCAGCTAAATGTCAACAGCATGTAATTTACATCCCCAGCTTCATAATCATTTGCTTTCTAACACGCCTGGCTCTTAATCAATAGTCGCAATAGCAATCACAAGAAAGAAAAATAAAAAGTTGAAGAAAAAGGAATAATCAATTTACAGAGACGGGAAATCAAACCGTCTATTTCACCAGCTGCATGTGAGAAGGTGAGGTAAATACCCCTGGGGCATCTCAGTCTGAGCTGTGCCAAATCACACTTTTCATGCAGCTCCGAGCCAGCTCCGCCTGGAGAATTGCAATTTCCAAACTAACAAAACATTGCTTGACAGCAGGATTCATAATTATGGTAGCATAAATAAAAAAAAAAAACAGGCCAACACAGCAGCAACCGAGCTATGGTCAAATTGATACAGAGAATATGAGAAGTAATTCATAACAGAGGGAGCTGGTCCATAGAGATACGGGAGGATTATCCTCCCGGCTTTTTTCCCAAAGAGATTCCCTCAAAAAATGAAATAAAATAGAAAATAGGGTATTAGCTGCAAAACAACATGAAAAATGAACAACTGTGTACCTCCGCCACCATCGTGTTTTTCACCAAATTACACTGGCTGATAAGGTGAACGGGGGAACAAAAGCTGCCCTTGACAATATCTACAACTGTTAAACAAGGGAAACTGTTTTACTATTTCAAGAAAATTGAGCAAGTGAGGAAAACTTATGTGAAGAATGCCATGCAGTGTAGAAAAATGTAAAAAAAGAGGAAAAAAACAAAAAAAAACACACCTCCCTGTACACACATAAGAAGAACAGTGAGGTTAAGGTTTATAAGTGCTTGTGTGCTGATATATTTAGTAGCTGTTAATGAGTCACATTACAAACTCTTCCATGGTTGACCTTTTAAAACAGTGTTACTTGGGTTTGTGATGTATTTATCTTATTATTTTCTCTTCATTAGTGGCTTCATCTTCATTCAATACATCATATGAATTTCAAACACGATGAAAGATTTATTTGTTATTGTAAATATTTCTCCTGCTCCTACAAATTATTAATGTCTTTCATATTTGACTTCACACCCAAGTCAGGCCTATACATCACAACTTAATCCAAGCTCGACTCGTTTTATTGTGTTTTTGTTTTTAATCTAAATCTGGTCTACTGTTGTCTTGCTGTCAAAAAAGCAGGGAAATGATCCTCTTTGTGCATCTTCACAAATAGAATTCAGGTATCCAAAAATCAAACTGTGTTTTATTTATTCTTCATTATCAAAGCGATTGTTTAATCCAGGTTTAAGTCCATATTTGTGTTGTTTTTTTATTGGGAACCTGGTTTAAAGTCACCTCAATGCTCTAAAAAGCAGAGGAAAGACCCTTCTTCCTTCTGCAGGCGCCGTTCCTCTCTCGCTTGATGCTGAAGACACACACACACACACACACACACACGCACACACACACACCCTGCAGCACAGGAAAGATGCAAATGCAAAGATAGCAAATGTAATATCCAACTTTGAGCCTTCGTGGAGCGATCGCAAACAACATCTGGTATTTTCTGAGGAGTACAGAGGAGCCTGTGCAGCTAAAGTAGTGGGACTTGTGGTTGACTAAAGAGGAGGGCTGTAATTTGCCCAACCAATCAGAACTTGGACATTGATAACAACTTCATCTCCTGATTGGATGGGCAAGATGCTCATTTGTTTGGACTGCACTCACCCTTTCCCCCGTCTCTGCCACCAGCCTGGCGAGTGATGATCAGGAACTTTTTTCATCTTGCGCCTCCTGAGATAGACGTACCGATTCCTCTCTCATGCATTTCAACATATATGAAACTATAACTGTGACTATTATGTTGTTTTTCTTCCAATGACTTAAAGGAGCATGAGGCAAGAATAAGAAATGAGACTCATTAGCGCCACAACGACTGTCGGGGTTACTGCAGCCAACAGCGAAGCCGGCACGGGAGCGCGCACGGACTTCTCACAGCACTGCAGGTGATGTGACTGAGTTGTTTACGGTGTTTACGTGACGTGTGCAAGACCTCTTCAGGCATCATGTCTAAATATGACTTACAATGTTATCTTACCTGGTCAGTAGGAAATGAGCCATGTCAGCATCTGTTTTCAATCCCAATTCAAGTTGAAGCTGCCTCCATGACTCAAACGCGTATCCAATGTTTACTCGTGTGCCTGCCCGTTTTTGCTTGTAATTTCTTTTCGACTCGCGACTTGTCTCTGATAAAGGCTTCGTTTTCTTCTTGGTAGCACTTTTTAGTGGGCTTTGAGTGGCGCTGGGTCGTTTGCCGGCTGTGGAAGAATCTATGTCTACTCAAACAGAAGTTTGGATCCACCGCGCTCGTCTTCTTCCTGTATCCAAGCCGAGCGCAGTCGAGAACGCGCATGCAGCGTCATGTGACGTCACATCCGCAGGACAGCGCGGGAAATTCGGGCCCAGAATTGCAGTCATTTTGCAGCACACAGCCTGTTCAAGGCAACGGAGAGATACGCTAGAGGGATCATTCTTTTTGGTTTGGAACGCTTCATCTGAGATTATTACTAGAAAACTTAAAACGTATACGCATTTTTTGTCATAAATCCTGCTTCATGCTCCTTTAAGAAACCCTCCAGTACTTCACTTTCGCACCCACTGAACCCACTCGCACAGGCAACTGGCTCCGAGGTGATGGGTATAATTGTTCCCACAATTATGTGCAACATTTGCCACCAAAGGTTTCCAATCGTGGCTGAACCAGTGAACTCAAATCAAAGAACCTCCAGATTTGTAAGCTTCAAACAATAAATACGGCAAAAAAGAGGATGTGTATTCGGTTGATCTAAAGATGCAAAGGCCACTACTCAAAACACAACTTTTGTTATCATATACGGAATTTAAAGGTCCAAAATGATCAATGTTGGATAAATCGCCACATTTTTCCCTACACTGCCTCCACTGGCCGCTTACACATGGCATCTTGCAAATGAGTATCAAAAAAAATTTACAACCAGTGCTCAAATCAGACACAAGATAAATGTTGTCTTGTAATTAAAAGCAAGAAATAGCAAAAAAATGATGTGAAATGTTACACAGTGGAGGTTTAAGGATGCCACGGAGGATGCAATTATCTCTTTCAGATGATCGCTTAGTTCTTTTTCCCTATTTATGCAGAACGAGACAGGGTCGACAAACAATCTTAGACAGCAACAGCAGCAAAAGCATGTAGTAAACACAACACGCCTGTTGCCTCCTATTTGCCTCTTTGCCACTGAAGCGCCACGTCCTGCTCCCAAACTGACAACTCTGACTGTTGGAGTCATGAGAATTTGGTCCCTAAAACCATCCTGACAGCATGTGAAGAATCATGAAAAAAGAAAATAAAAAGACAGCGAGAGGGACAGAGAGACTATGAGTGGAAATAAGAAGACAGGAAGTCAGGATGCCTGCAGGAAGGACTTATGGTTTTTACTTCAAACGAGTTCAGCAAGAAGAAAAAAATAAATAATTGAAAAAAACACAGGAAAGCACGGGAGTTTGCTTTGTCAGCTAGAAATTTCTTACATGCCTTGCACTTTTGATGCCTTTAACATGTTATTCTTTCTGACAGAATAATTTAGTTTTTACAAATTTTAGACGTGTCAGCAGCGGGAAGAAAAGACTCGAGAGCTCGTTCAAAAGTTGTCAACTGATTCAGTGTTTAAAATACTCGTTTGTTCTGTGCGTTGGATAGAAAATAATCTCTCGGATGATTCTGACCTTGTGGGATTTGAGTAGCTGGGAAAAAAAGGGCTGGATTAAAGTCACAAAAGAGAGGAAAGTGACAAAGCTTAGTCTATGATCCTCACGGCTTACGCAGCGTTCTCTCACTCCACTTTCCTTGTGTGTATTCAGACCTTTTCACACGAGTATATTAAAGAGATTCATCACTGTGTCATTGAGGCATCGGCCACTTTTCTGTTTCATACATTCAGGCATGCTGAAAGTCCAGGTGTTTGCTCCATATTTGCCCCTCACATCATGCCATTTTAGCAGGAAAGTTGTCATCAGGTGGCCGGCGGTTGAGTAAACCAGGTAAAAAGTATCACTTCTCTATAAATTTTACATTATTGCAGTAAACAGTATGATGCAAATTGCCCCCAATAAATTTAAAAGAGCAAGCTGTCATGTGAAGCCATGAATTAAATTCATACCCTACACTCCAATCAAAATGTGAGCAGTGTAGCTGCGCAAGTGAGTTGGTCCAGCTTGCATAAGAAACGAGAAAACCCACAATCCCTCCCTCCTTCTCAAAACCCAAAATCTGAGAATCAAAACACAGATCTCTATCAAAACATGTCACATCAAAACCTCTAACAGAGTGCATTCATTGGTCTCAGTTACACTTTTCTTTTCTTGCCATCATTTCTAAAACTCTGTCTCCACGCGTCTGCCTCAGTTGCAACTCTGTAACGAGTCAAATCTACTGCCTTTACTGCGGTCAGGCGGGGAGAAGTCTAGCTCGTCACATTTGCCGTGGAACTTGAGGTCCTTAACCAACAAAAATGCTTAGCGAAACAAAAATCAGCACCTGTTTATTTACCATCAAACTTCTACATCAAACTTCATTTATTTGCTCTCAATGAACTGTCTCCAACGGGGGGAAGCACTGCCGATATTTACTCCGGTTTTAGCTCCACTTTTATCTGCTCTATTTTTGGCTTCTGAACGAGGGTTTTTCACTGTACCGGTTGGTTTTGGTGGTTGCAAAGTTTTCTTCCTGAGATTTTCAGCCATCCTTGCTGTCTCTGTTTACCTATCGAAAAGGCTTACTTGGGGGCAGTACCGACATGACTGGTTGTACTGTTGCTCACTACCGCCAAAAATGACAGAAACTGATATTAAAGGAATGGGCAGACCAAAGCCAGGGGCCTCATTTATAAAAGAGTCTGTAGGATTCATACTAAAAGTGCACGTAAACCCAAAAGCCGAAAATGGCGGGCGCAAAAAAAAATCCAGACTTATAAAACCATGTGCACGCACACTTGCACGCAATGTTCGCTTTATAAATCACAGTCCAGCTGGAAGGTTGCGCAGCTGAATTTGCCTCATATCCCGCCCTCTACACGCCCACTTTCTACCATAAATGGACAATGCAAACTACATGATGATTGTATTTGCATATAAATGAGCCTGCTGAGCATGCGCAGCGGCTTCCTGCAGCCTGTTTGGGCGTCAGGATGAATGAGATGTGTCGAGCCACCGTGCCACTAAATTTCACGGAGACTGAGATCGAGATGTTGTGGATGAGGTGGAGGCCAGGAAAACCACATTATTTGGTGGTCACAGTAAAAGCAGAAAAAGTATATAAATAGTATAAAATAAAGCGAGTGAGTGGCAGCACGCCGTTGCTGCGCTAAACGCAATTTCCACTGGGGACAGGGATGTCCCCAGTGTCCCCCCCACTTTTCAAAATCATGATTTTGTCCCCCCCACTTTTTACAGTTTAAAAACGGCTGTAATTGCAAATCATCAAGACACCCTGTGAGAAGGCGATGCGAAGACGGGACGGCATCCCCGCTCCCCCATCTCCTCTCCCCTCTCCCCTCAGTGCTGCTCAAGGCTGATTTATGGTTCCGCGTTACACCAACGCAGAGCTTACGGCGTAGGTGCGCGTCGCCGCATACCCTACGGCGTAGGCTCTGCGTCGTTTTAACACGGAACCATAATTTAGGCTTACGCCCGCGCGTAAAGGTTTCACGCGCGCGTAAAACTCATTATATATAAAAAAAAATCTGTGTCCCTTTAGGTGCTCCGTAGAGTGGCCCCGCACTCATTTGTTCTGTCCTTAGTCACTCTACGGTTGGAAGTGGTGGGTGACGAGGAGGTTCACGGCGTGTCCTGGCACCGCAGCTGGAGCAGCAGCACCAGAGTCCTGACTGACGCTGAGCTTCAAACACAGAGGGACTCAATCAGCGCTATTATATTATAAGTCTGATATGTGATGACATTATTAAGAGTATGACATGAATATGGCTTCATTTCACCACCTCACCGCCTGCGTCGCCAGTTCCCCATATCTTAAGACTGTTCCTACGGGAGGGTCAGGGTTGGCATAGAGATACGCACATTTTTCGGTTAGTTTTTTCTTTTTAAATCCCAACCTTTGCGTAGAAGGTGGCTTGCCAACTTTCAAGCCCTGTTTTGTGCGCAAGCAAGCTTTATAAATGAGGCCCCAGGTACTTAGCACCCTAACTCAATAGATATCTCAGGAGTTATCATTTTTGTAACATGACTGCACTTTTCTTCTCACTCTATTGCTGTTTCTGGCTTATTTGGGTATATTTTTTACCTACAATCACTGTTCCTCTGAACTCGCCATAACAAGCATGCTTCAATGTGTTTTTAAAAAAAGCATTTGTGGCAGACGGGATATGTATTTTATAATGTGATCTCTCAGATTCCTGTCAACAGTTGATCGCATGTTAAATTAATCCACTGCTGCTCTGCATCCCTGTCCGTTAATATCACTGCAGCAGTTTAGACGTGTGTTGTGCTGAAATAAAGTTAAATGGTCAGCCCTTAGCAGAATGCTGATGCAAAATGTTACAAAAAGCCAGCCGAGGGTTTATTCAGACATAAAACAGGCAGGTTCAGTTGCAGCCAGTTTATAGGAAAGCAGCGCGTGTCTCTTTTCCTTTAACCCTTAGCAGTGACGACTCCGTGAGCCTCTTTACGAGTGAAACTGCGTCCATTAGATTAAAGACATCCTTTCCCGCTGCTGCCTCTGATGTATCATCAGGTAGAGCAGATCCTGATTTGGAGCTGGGCTGTTGCTATCTTGTGAAGTGCCCCGAGTAAACAACAAAAACGCTCTCTCGAAACCATCAACTTGTCACAAATCTCATGTAAAAAGCACCCGGGAGGTCGGTCAGACATAACACCAGCCTGTTCAGTTTCCACCAGATTGATATGAAGCAGCGCACATCTGAAAGGAGCTTAAGTTTGTTTTCTGTGTTTGATGCAGGGACGGTTGCCCATCTGTGCAGCAGCACCAGCACACCTGCTTGCCATCTCCTCATTAATCCTTCAGGATGTCTACTCGCTCTGCCTCCCATTCATTACCAGATTGGTCTGTCAACATTAGTGGTATTTTGGTGTTGCAGGAAGTTTAATAAATCTTTGATTCCCCCTAAGTTAATGTCATTACATCTGTCTCCTTGGGTAAACCGCCTTGCCTGTCCACTCTCCGTTCGGCTCGCCCAGCTGATCAGAATCTGGGGACGCATCCTTTTCTCAACAGTTAACTTTTCACCTTTACCATCATCTCAATGTGCAGGTGCTCTGTCTTTGGCCACATTTCTTTTTATCCTCATACATGTACATTCATTTACATTGTAGACAGTCTGACTCCGACATTAAACCTTTACCAAACTGACACCTTACTCCTGACCATATATCCCAACCCTGGACTGCGAGGAAATAACTGCCCCAGTGAAGAAAACAAAAGTACGGAAGAGTATTAGGGCCAGGCAGGAGAAAAATACAAATAATATTTTAGAGGAGGAAGATCTTTTTTTCATTATGCACTTCGAGAAAAAAGTCAAAATGTTGAGAAAAAAGTCGAAATGTTGAGAATAATGTTGAAGTACAATTTCGAGAAAAAAGTCAAAATTTCAAGAAAAAAGTCGAAATGTTGAGAAAAAAGTCGAAATGTCGAGAAAAAAGTCAAAATGTTGAGAATAATGTTGAAGTACAATTTCAAGAAAAAAGTCAACATTTCGAGAAAAAAGTCGAGATGTTGAGAAAAAAGTAGAAATGTCGAGATTAATGTTGAAATACAATTTCGAGAAAAAAGTCAAAATTTCGGGGAAAAAAGTCGAAATGTCGAGATTAATGTTGAAGTACAATTTCAAGGAAAAAGTCAAAATTTCGAGAAAAAAGTCGAAATGTTGAGAAAAAAGGCGAAATTTCGACTTTATTCTTGAAATTGTATTTAAACATTAATGTCGACATTTCGACTTTTTCTCAACATTTCGACTTTTCTCTTGAAGTGCACAATAAAAAAAAAATCTTCCCCTCTCAAACATTTTTTCCCTTGCATGGCCCTAATACTCTTCCGTACAAAAGCAAGTGCACAGACAAAATAAGAAAAATAGCTTTAGCTGAGAACCTGCCCCGGTCCTCAGTTGGAAAAGGGTGGATTCCCCCTCTCAGGGTCGGGAATCAGATATTGCCCCAAGTGGAGGAGTTCAAGTATCTTGGGGGCTTGTTCACAAGTGAGGGAAGAATGGAGAGGTAGATCGATGCGGATCAGTGTAGCGTGTGAAGTTATGTGGATTCTGCATGAGCTGAGACAAAGGGCGAAGCTCTTGATCTTCCTAAGTTTCTACTCTCACCTATGGTCACGAGGTGTCAGAAGGGACTAAAAGAACGAGATCACAGATACAAGCAGCGGAAATGAGTTTCCTCAGCAGGATGTCCGGGTTCTCCCTTAGAGAAGGAGTGAAAAGGGCACGCTGGAGGGACTATGTCTCTCGGCTGGCCGGGGAACACCTCGGGATCTCTTCAGATGAGCTGGACAAGCCTAACATGGAGAGGAAAGTCTGGGCTCTCCCGCTACTGCCCCCATGACGCCACCTCGGATAAGTGGAGGAAAATGGAAGGATGGATGGAGCTGCATATTCAGAGATGCAGTCATAAGGTGCATTTTCATTCCAATTTAAATTGTACAAACTGGAACTGTGAATAAAAATATGTCTAATGGAAACTCATTGATTTAGCAAAAACTCCTATATTTCACTTTTAACATTTGCAAGAAATGTTTTTTCCGGTGATTTGAAGAATGAATATTTTGAAAAACTGCAATGGAAATAGGTTTTTTGCATCTCGCATTTTCTTTTCTGTGGGAACTGACGCCTATTTCATAACGGAGGTTCGATGAACCGAGTTGAAATACTAACTCAGAGTTGACAAAACCTGAGTTGAGAAACCAACCAAAATTCTCTGGTTCCTTTTGAAGAATCTAGAGTCGGTTCTGTCAGCCAATGAAAAGGAAGAGATTTTCCTATTTCTTTTCATTATTATTAAAAGCTTTTATTGCAATTATACACAGCATTTAAGCACATCTTTCTGCAGGAAAGTATGACGGCTGCAGCAGTGAGGAAAAACAGTTAGTATTGGAGAAAATGCAGAGCGAGTGAGTGTGGTATTTAAATATTCAGTGACGGCTGCTACATTGCATGAGAGACAAGTGGTGGAATACAGGTGTATTATCCCAAAGATTTGCTTTCATGCAGGCACAATCCTGCCGTTGAACCCACTGCTCCTCCGTGAGATCATGGAAAATGAGCTCCCAGAAAAGCCTTAGAAGTGGGTGGATGCGTGTCTAATGGGCTTGGCCTGCAACGGTTCGTTGCAGGTGAAAATAGCTTTGTCCCATAACGTGACTTCATGCAAACAGTGTCATTTTATTGTTGAGTTTTATGAGCTTTTCTAAATAGGACTTCAATTCTGTTCTAAAACTGTTATAGACACATTGCTAGTGATAGAAAGAAAGCAAAAAGAAACGATGGGGATGAGGAAAAAGACATGTAGTGGAAAAGTTGATATCCCTTTTGAAATTTGTACAACCGATATAACCGACCTTAATTAGTGAAGACGTTAACTCCTGATATTGGGTATCTTCCCACTTGATGGATTTTAGCTGATCAACAGTTCAGAGCTTTTTTGATTGATTTTTGAAAAACAAATTCACAGTGCACCAAATATTTTCAGTAGCCGGCAGATCTGGATGCAGACGGGTCAATTTAGCACTTTTAATTTTTTACTTCTAGTGCTATGCTGTTGCAACACATGCACTATGTGGTTTGCCCTTGACTTGGTACAATAAGCAAGAAATTCCCGGAAAAAATTGACCATCGGCTCGGCAGCTTAAGCTTCTCAAAATCCATCATAGATTTTTAGTTATGAATGGAGGCTTAACATTTCTGTACGTTACATGTTCCATATGCAATAACGCACAGCACTACCATCAAAGATGCCGGCTTTTGAACTGTGGGCTAATTATAAGCTGCTTCCTTTCATCTTTAGCCTGAAGGATGCGACGATTTTCAAAGAGAAATCTCTCTCGTGTCAGACCACGGAACAGTTTTCCTCTTCGCTTCATCCAATCGTAAATGATTTGAAGCACAGGGAGGGCAGCAGGATTTCTGGATCTTATCATAATAGTATCTTCTGCCATTTTTCGCTGTTTCGCTGTTTTGATTTATTCCTTTCACGGTGACATGTATGGATTCAGCAACAAACTTTTTCCACTGACATTCGTCTTCGTCCTCAGATGGTGATAGCCACAAATTCTTATTTGAAATCAGTGCCTTTACACTCTTTGAGAGTGATGAAGTCTTCCCCATCTTTGCCACTGAAAGACTCTGCATCAATGCTTTGAATCCGAGCCTTTCTAGTCAACGAGTCCAGCAGAGGCACTGCAGCACAGTTTAGGAGCATCCCAGAAGTAATAATCTGCTCTGCTCCACTAAAAGGTGCATATACAGTTTATTTTGGCTTACAGTTGAGTCTCATGTGAGCTCAAAACCTTTGGTTGGGCGCCTTATGTCATGGATCCAGCTGATCAAGCAGAATCTTGGAAGCGCTCTGCTTCGGAAATCTTCCTTCCTGGTCGGACCTGAGGTCAGCTGAGGATGGAGCAAGATCTCAGTGAAGAACCTAGCCGTTAGATACGATTGTAGTTTACACATTAATTATAATGTCCAAATGAGCTGCAATGTGTACATGTGTATACATGTACACATTGCATATATATATATATATATATATATATATATATATATATATATATATATATATATATATATATATATATACATGTACACATTGCAGCTCTATATGTGTATATATATATATATATATATATATATATATATATATATATATTTTTTTCCCCGCACTATAAGGCGCACCTAAAAGCCTTAAATTTTTTCAAAAGCTGACCATGCGCCTTATAATCCGATGTGCCTTATATATGGATCAATATTGAGCCCCAACAGGTCTCGCAACCATGGACATATATACGTATTTTGAGCGACGAAAAATAATAAAATATATTTATTCTAATATGTCAAGATCACAATAATCTTCCAATTTAGAACTAAAATATTAAAGAACTAACACAATAAAATACACTTCAATTAAATTCTTAGTTGTTTTTTTTGTAATTTATTTTCCCAAGCCACTCGGAGCCGCAGTATAAGGATGAAAGTATAAGTATAAGTATAAGTATAAGGCTCCGGAGCCACGGGTTGCTGACCCTTGATCTAATGGATGCATAACCGTAACCCCAGCCTCTACTGTAGCGCCTTATAATGCGCCTTATATATGGAAAAAAGTTTTAAAATACGTAATTCATTGAAGGTGCGCCTTATAATGCGGTGTGCCTTATAGTGCGGAAAATACTGTGTGTATATTATATTATATATATATATATATATATATATATTTCAAAAGAAGACAAGGGGTAAGAGTTCATTCGTCCGTAAAAACATCACATTTGGCTTCCACAACACTGTTACAAAGCAAACTAAACTAACACTAGATGCTCATACCACACTGCTTGTCACATTTTCCAGAGATAAAAAGAACGCACCAACAACAAGAAGGACTACTTCTAAATAAGAGGCCGTTTGCAGAGAAAAGAAGACTGTATATTAACATACTGTTGGTGGTGCAGATGGCTGGAACTCTCTCACAGCATGAGCTCTAGTTCTGAGCTCAACGGCAAACACACCAGAAGAGAACAGTTTAATTTTGTCAAGAGAGACGTGTAATGATGGATTTTCTTTATTTATAATCCAATTATATCTAGTCCATCTGACTTAAGGAGTCCAAAATGATCTTAATATAACAAATATATCTTTAGTTGACACACCAGCCTACAGTATTAATTACCTAAGTGGTGATATTTGCTTTAAATGCATCTTTTAAAACCAAACAAGCAAATTGTCCATGAAATAGCAAAATGGAAATAAACCTAGAAGAAGATTTATAGCCAGTAAAGTAAGGTACATTAATTTAACAGACTCTCGTATTTACTATTGGTCCCTTGTTTGCATTATGTGTGACTTGTTCTAGTTTGTTTGTTTGTTTGTCGATCCCATATTGTTACAGAGGTAATGAGCCTCAGACGGAGAAGCAGATTAGCATCATGCAGGGAAACACATAAACATTTTATAGTTTTACTTTGAGAGTTAGTTACTGTAATGAGAGGAGAACTTTTGATTTAAAAATCTCTCTCTTATGCCTGGACATCATCAAAGCATTTGTTTTCTTTTATGTAGATTTGATTAGAGGCCAGTTTCATTCTCTGCCAATACATTAGACTAAAATAATGCATGTTTGACTTCAGGTGAGGACTTCATACGCCACTCTGATGTTAGTAGTTCTGAACTCATAAATATTGCTGTCAGTCTCCGACTCTAACAGTAATGACTGATATGGACACATCTTTTAAACATGAGAATAAAATCGAAACATAAAGCTTTTATCTTAATCGATGGGCGTGTTTGCTTCAGGTTGTGAGTTATCTAAATGGACTTGAGGGAGAAAGATGCCAACAAGTGATTAGAGAGACTATGAATCTATGACAACCCCACTGTGTGTGTGTGTGTGTGTGTGTGTGTGTGTGTGTGTGTGTGTGTGTGTGTGTGTGTGTGTGTGTGTGTGTGTGTGTGTGTGTGTGTGTGTGTGTGTTTATGTAAACTTATACTAACAAACTTTGTAAACATTCTGCTGGAAGGAGAGAATGTGGCAGAACTTACTGATGTAAAGACCAGAGAAAGAGAAAGAAAGGAGAAGGTAAGGAGAAGGGCGGGTGATGGAGAGTTAAGGGAAAGAGAAAGGAGTGGGTGATGGAAAGAGAGGGGAAGGAGAAGAGTGGGTGATGAGAGAGAAGGAAAGATAAAAGGAGTGGGTGATGAAGAGAGAAGGGAGGGAGAAAGGAGCGAGTTGTCGAGAGAGAAAGAAAGAGAAACGGAGCGGGTGATGAAGAGAGAAGTGAAAGACAGATGACCGAGTGATTGAGAGAGAAGTGATAGAGAAAGGAGCGAGTGGTGGAGAGAGAAGGGAAAGACATGAGCGAGTGATGGATGGAGAGAGAAGAGAAAGAGAAAGGAGCGAGTGGTGGAGAGAGAAGGGAAAGACATATGAGCGAGTGATGGAGAGAGAAGGGAAAGAGAAGGGTGAGTGATTGAGAGGGAAGGTAAAGAGAAAGGAGGGGGTGGCGGAGAGAGAAGGGAAGATAAAAGGAGCAGTGATGAAGAGAGAAGGGGAAGAGAGATGAGCGAGTGATGGAGAGAGAAGGGAAAGAGAGATGAGCGAGTGATGGAGAGAGAAGGGAAAGAGAGATGAGCGAGTGATGGAAAGAGAAGGGAAAGAAAAAGGAGCGGGTGATGGAGGGAGAGGGGAAGCTACAACAGAAGGTGAAGAGAGGGGAGGTGAACTCTCCTGGATGGGAGTCAGATTTACTCCAACAGAGTAAACGTAACATTAGAAATCATTTTTCAAATTCTACTGAAGACATGAACATCTGGAACGTGCACATCTGGGGACTAACAGTCCTGATCGGGGCTGGGATCGCCTCTCGCCTCTCGCCCCTCGCCCCCTTCCCTGCTCACTGCCCTGTGGGGGCGATGGGGCCGACCGCTGTCTGACCACTTCACATGTGCTTTCCTTGTCTTCTCTGTTCAACAGTTTAGACCAGGGGTGTCAAATGTGCGTCCCGCAGGCTGCATAGTCATCATAGACCTGATAGTACCTTATGTTCCTGGCAGAGCTCTCCGTTCTCAGGGTGCAGGTTTACTCGTAGTTCCTAGAGTATCCAAATGTAGATTTGGAGGGCACCATTACTATGGAACCAACTTCCAATCTGGGTTAAGGAGGCTGACACCACCTCCACCTTTAAAACTAAACTTAAAACATTTATGTTTAGTAAAGCCTATAGTTAGTGTTTAGTAATCTTCTAGCTGGTGTTGATAAATCTCTAGGTAGTGTAAACTCTAGTGTGCCAGAGTCGTTCCTGTAGTTTCTTGTGCTGGCCCCCCCTTCTCCTCCCTTTTCTCTCTTTTGTCCATGTTGCAGCATCCTTTGCCAGACACCGGAACCTGCAGCGTGGGAGTGAGAGGGGCAGGGTAACGGCCCGGGCAGGCGGGGGAGAGGTTTGTCCGTGAAGACTCCTCTCCCTGGCCCTGCCCCTTCTCAAACCTTTCCCCGACCCTGCACCCCAACCTGGGACTTGATGATTGGGCCGGAGCTTCGGGAGCTGCGTGCTGGCCTGCGGTCCCCACCCCTGGTCATCCCGTTGCTGCTTCCACCTGCCTGCTGTGCTGCTGCCGTCCCTGACCCACCAGTCTGGCCCTCGGCAGGAGGGTCCCCCCTTATGATCCAGGTCCTGCTCAAGGTTTCTTCCCTCCTAAAGGGGAGTTTTTACCTGCCATTGTTTATGTAATAACTGCTCGGGGGTCATGTTCTGGGTATGGGTCTCTGGAAAGCATCTAGAGACAACTTTTGTTGTATTAGACGCTATATAAATAAAATTGAATTGAATTGCATGCGGCCCGAGAGAGGTTTTCATGCGGCCCACGAGAAGTTTCCAATGCAAAAAACCGAAATGTTAATTTACTAAAAAGGAAGGCATGAATGATTGCCATGAATCGCAGCATATCCGATAATATATTTCTTCTACAAATCCATCGTAATTCCACAAAGAGAGCAGTTTTCAACATGTTTTTAGTTTTCTAGAATGCATTTGCTGATTTTATTTCTTTGTAGACGGTCGTTTATTTTTATTAACTGGCTACTATTATATATTTTCGCAGGAAAAATATCACTGCTAAAAAAGATGATAGAAGATATTTATTTGGAGAATTTCAGTTTTGAATACGAGGATAGTGACAAAGTAAAACAGTTAAAAAATAAGTGCTGACTTTTTCGGCACACTGGCGTAAATATCCGCACCAATTTTTAAAAATAAATACACTTAATTGTACTGGAAAAATCTCTAAATCACAAAGAAACAGATGTAATAAGATAATACGATTTTGCTTTTAATTTAATTTCCTATAAAAAAGCTAAATATAAAAAAACATCCTTGTTTCTGTTTATCTTTGTAAAATGATATTAAAAGTATCTTAGATAATTTGAAAAAAACGAGAAATTTCAAGAAAAGATCCTGAAGAAATATATTTTACATAATTAGAGTGTAAACAAAGTGCATATTTCCTTTAAAATTAACTAAACTGATATTGGATTAGATAACAATAGTAAAAAGAAAAGAATTAGAGAAAAATTTTCCGCACCGTTTTTGTTATTTTGAGCGTGCGGCCCGCGAGAAAAAAATTGGTCAAATCCGGCCCGCCAAGCAAAATGAGTTTGACACCCCTGGTTTACTTTAGACGGTATAAAGTAGCCACTTTTAAAGAATACAAACACAAATCTCCTTTGAAAGAGATAAACAAATCAAGATCTGAGTGTCTACAGTTTTGGTTTCCCTCATATACCGGTGATAGCACCAAGAAAAGGTTTTAAAAAAAAATACTTCAAACCATTATACGTTTCTTTTGGTACAGTAATCGTACCTGTCCTCTTTAATCGGTCCGACCCTTCTAAGCAGTGAAAAGGAGGGTAAGAACAACAACTGAAAGTGAGAGCAGAATAAATTATCCAGACTGGCTGAGCGCCACAGCTGTGTGATTCTTACAGATCTACGGGGAAGAGGGTGTAGAAGTTCAGAGAGACACTAACAGAAGCTCAGAAGAAAAGCAGCGAGCAGCTCGTGTGTCACTCTGGCTGACTGGTTGTTTTGACTTCCTGTCAAAACTGGCTCAGGAAAAAAAAAGAAAAAGAAGAAGTGCCCTTGAAATATCATCACGGGAGTAGTTTCAGCTTCTGCGCTGGAGTTGGCATTGTTTACAGAGTTGGATGTCCTGAGTGGGAGCTCTCCCGTCCTGCAGTGCTGATATTAAAGCATAGCGGCCAGATAAGAGACGGAGCGGCGTGGGTTTTCTATCCCTCACCATCCGTACAGGCAGGCTGGCTCAGGCATGCAGGGAAAGATACTTTCCCTCTCCATGGCTGCGCGTTTTAGTCTGTGAGGACCTGCATCATCTGACATAAATACAATCACACTGAACAGTGCAGAATAATCAGGACATGGAGTCTGCATCCACTTCCATCCTGCCACGCGATCAATACCTTCCTCACGCGCTGAGGACTGCCGTGGAGGAAACCCAATTACAACCTGAATAGCAGCTCTGAAGTGTTTTGATCTGAGTGCATACCTTTCCCTTATGCAATGAAATCTAGGAATGCGAATAATGCGTGTGTATTTTTCAGGGCCGGTGGGTGTCGTGCCACGCTGCTTTCACAGCAGGGCGTGTGACTTCGCCCCCTCAACCCTGTTAAGCTGGTTAAAAGGCAAAGGAAGTGTGAAAGGAAGCAAGTCCGGATTCAGTGAGGAGGCTGAGCCCTCTGAACTCACCTGTGTCCACATCAGCTCAACCTGCAGAACAATGTGCCACATTTACATTTCCATTCTCTACATCAGTGGTTCTAGGGCTGGGCGATTTTGGACAAAAATAAAATCCCGATTTTTTTCTCTGAAAACCCGATTTTCGATTTGATTTTTTTGGTAAAACTACAAAAGACAATGGAATAAATTGTTTCAAATATTTTATCTTTATTTTTAAAGAAAAATAGCAAACAAATTTCCCTATTGGGAATGAAGTGCAATTGAAAGATACTGTAAATCCTCCTTGAGTTTAGTAAAGTGACAACATTTACAATTTTCTTGACCAAACAAAGATGACTAGACGAGCTCTGTCTGTAATGCAGACAGCTCTCTTCTTCTTTTCCAGCTATATGAAAAAGAGAGAGGAAAATCGATTTTCCTTTTTTTAACAGTGCTTGATTAATAAATCGAATTTAGATTTAAAATCGATTAATCACACAGCCCTAAGTGGTTCCCAACCTTTTATGACTTTGTTTTTCTCCAATGTCATCAATGTATAAAATACGCACAAAAGGACATACAAATATTTCTGAAAAATGTCTCTTTTAATATGAGACCAACATTTTTTAACATTTTTCCTTTAACAACCTGTCGGAGTAGATTAAATGTTGAGTAATGATATAATAATAAGGAATGAAATCATTTCCTGTGTTTGTCACCAGTGTATAAAAAACAAAAAAAATATTCAAGACATTCATAAATTATTCCTAACAATGTCTTATGAAGGACTCATTCACAAATATCATTTTTACAACTGCATAATTTCAAAGCAGACAAACTTTCGTGCCCCCTCAGAGATCTCTGGCGCCCCCCCAGGGGGGGCCCGGACCCCATTTGAGAACCACTGCTCTACATTATCATTATTATTATTACAGTGCAAAAACAGCCCATCTAAAAATTAGCCTCATATTGCATAAATCTAGTTAATCATAGAATTTCCCTTGGGGATAAATACAGGTAACATGTTTTATTTTAAGCTATGTCTTTACCAATGGGGTTTTTAAAAATCTTCTTGACTAGAATCCTAAAAGTTAGCAAAATAGTCTAAAATATTCTTCTAATTTCCTTCTTACAAGGCTTTAGAAATGAGTTTTTGCAGCATATTTCCTAGCAGCAGCAACAACAACAACACCAGTTTGATTCAGTGACACTGAAGGTCAAACATGAGGTGAAGACCAGCTGGAGTCGTGCACGGTTCTGCCAGCTGGAATCGTACGTGTTCATCATCCACCTCAGTCTACCCCTGAATAACGGCAACATGGACAGTCGAGTAAAACCAAATTGTCTTTTGTGAAAAGTTCCAGCAAGTATAAATAGAAAAGTGAAAACTAAGTGTATTTTCTGTGATCCACAAGATGCTCTGAAATCCATTTAGCAAAAATCCAGCAAAATGTGTCCTTTCATCCTTGAATGTGGGTCCAGTCTGGATCGTCCAAGAGTGTTTTTGGGCTTTCAGTCTGAATAAGCCTCTAAAGCAACAACTTTTCCACCATAAAATTGAAAAATCTCATTTCTTCCGACATTTTTCATCAACAAGTCCTGGAATCCTTTTCTCTGACTTTGTAGCCCGGCCTGAACCGGCCTGGATCCCTCTGGTGATGCCGGCTTCCAGCCTCTCATTAAGTCAACATAACACACTCCAGCATCAGTGACTCAGCTGTACATCTTTTGTTTTTCTCTCTTTTCCCTCCTCCTGGGATACATACGGCGTACTTCAGTGTTTACTCTCCATCTTACCGGAATAAATGAGTATCTTGAGGTTTGTTGTATTGAACACAATCCAGTCTGCTTTGCTTAAAAACAAACAAACACTAGTTGGATCACTGTTCTCCTTTCACTCTTTGTGTCAAAGGAAGCGGAAAAGAGAAAACGAGTGCAACCGAGCAACGGAGCGGACCTGGGTAACAGATATTGGACTGGTTTTTACTTGTTTGCGAGAGCTATGAGAACAAATGCAGTTCTGAACTTATCTTCTTGCTGGACTTTATGTGATGTATCAGTATCTTTTGTTTCTGGTTTTGATCCTGCAATAAAGATGTCCACTTTCTAATTCTGTCTTTGCCAGTTTTGTCAACAAACCTGTTCCAGTCCAGTCATAAATGTACGGACTTATTTCAGAGCGCTGGTATTGAAACTAGTGTTTTCTGCGTCGGTTCCTTTTAAGTTGTGTCGGCTATAACGTCCTCAGAAATGTTCAATATGTGAAAGGTGAAGTTTTGTAAATCTAGTCGACTCGCTGTTCTTCGTCTGAAACCGTCTGTGTATTTCTATTTGTTGGCCAGATGTTAACTAATTTATTTATTTGCTTTCAGTTTTATTTATTTTAGATGCCATAACCGTTGGTCTCCGGTGCTGTCGGGTCAGAGGATGCATGGTTAACCCCTTGATATCTGATGTCAAATATACACCTTTTTGACATTTCTGCACGAACCCACAGAATCAAAAAATGTAATAAAAAAAATGTAAGCAATTTAAAAAATTCTAAAAAGAAAAGAGGTACAGTAAATAGAAAAATACAATTACCTAATGTATCAATATAGGTACAAAAAAATATTAATTAGAAGACTTTTACATTTTAACATCTAAAAAGAAAAAAAAAACTTTGCATCTTAAAAATTATAATTTTCTGTGTATTTTTTCATATATGTCCAGGCATCCAGGCGGTTATATGCAGAGATACAGAGCGTGGGCTTTATTACAGCTCTCTACTCTGCAGCAAAAGCTGGGATTTCGCCAGCCGTTGCTGTTTACTCAGATAAATCATCCTGACTGATATCAGGAACTTCCTAGACCTTCAGTAACTTTACCAATTGTACTGGATTTGTGCTGCTTGTACATGTCCGGCTATCTGTGGGCACGGATACATGCGTAACCCGTATTTACAGTACAGTACTGGCACAGGGGACACCAAGAACAAAACAAACACATTCTCGAATCTTCCTTTTTTTCATAACCTCTACAAGACTGTCTCAGAAAATTAGAATATTGTGATAAAGTTTTTTATTTTCTGTAATGCAAAAATGTCATACACTCTGGATTCATTAAAAATCAACTGAAATATTGCAAGCCTTTTATTATTTTAATATTGCTGATCATGGCTTACAGCTTAAGAAAACTCAAATATCCTATCTCAAAAAATTAGAATATTCTAGGAATCTTAATCTTAAACTGTAAGCCATAATCAGCAATATTAAAATAATAAAAGGCTTGCAATATTTCAGTTGATTTGTAATGAATCCAGAATGTATGACATTTTAGTTTTTTTTAATTGCATTACAGAAAATAAAGGATTTCACAATATTCTAATTTTCTGAGACAGTCCTGTAAATGGCAGCTGATGGTTTGACCATGGACTGAGTTAATGCTGCGCTTCCCTGCGCATGTTTACAAGAGTGACAACGCCACTGACCCCAACGCGCTGATCTCACATCAACACTCCATATTTCTGCTGCTTCGTAACAGCATCCCAGCAATCACTGCACTAATTAGGAAAAGCACGAAATAACCTGCACACTAGGACAACATGTGCCCGTACGCCAAACGTGACTTACATTTTGACGAAGGGGTCAGAGTAGCCGTTGGAGTCCATGGCGGCCAGATGGGCGCAGCGTATGATCCCCACCAGCAGGCAGCTCTTCTCCATGTTATAACACAGCGACACCAGGATGCGGCCGCGCTGTGCAGACGAAACATATCTGCGTCAGAAACACCCCTGATATTTCCCTTTATAGTGACTGAACACCATGAAAACGTCCTTTAAAAACTAAAATAAGCTACAAGACAAAATGAAGAAAATGTTTGAAAACTGAATATTTGTGATTTGTTACAGTATTTTCACCATTTAGATCATAGTGCGTATCTGGAAGTTTCAAATTAAAGCTTGTAATTAAAGGTCTTATCTTGGCCTGTGCAAAATGACAACCACTGCGTTTGCCCTTTAATCTCCAGGTTTAACCATAAACTGAATCTAATCAGAGACAGGAGCTTTTTAGCTTCTGAGAAGAAATGGGATTATAACAGTTAGAGGCAAAAATCGCTACTAGACTGATGTGATTTACACACTTCTGATGTTCATTCACTGCTCATCAGAGTATGAAAATGCATGGCTCAGACGAAGCTTAAAGAAGTTTCATCAAACTTCCCCCCCCACCCC
Source organism: Cololabis saira (assembly GCF_033807715.1). Classification (NCBI taxonomy): domain Eukaryota; kingdom Metazoa; phylum Chordata; class Actinopteri; order Beloniformes; family Belonidae; genus Cololabis; species Cololabis saira. Next base: position 14,359,829 of record NC_084587.1, on the reverse strand, counting down.
TTTTTTAGATGGTGTGACATGACTGATCAGAACTGCTGAAAAGATAAGAGGAGTCATTTGGAAACTACTGTGCGCCATGTTAACTTGATATATGTTATAAGATTGACAAGGACGATAAAGCTGACGGCCCGCTGTACCTCCTCCTCTGCCACCACTGCTCCCGGCTCCACCGTTTGATTGTTGGCTTCTTTATTCTGAAAAGATACAGAGAGGAGTCTGTGAGATGGTGAGTGTGGCCGAGCCTTCAGGCGAAGAACTGTTACACATAAAAATGCAGCATTTCAGATTTAAACCTGACAGTCTCAGGGGAATCATCAATCTAGGACACAAACACGCAGGATATGTTTGTCCGGGAAAGCTCAGTGAGAAGCCACGGACAAACATACACGACACATACCTGTGCAATTCTCTCCAGGCCCATGTTGTAACGCTTGTTCTCGCCCTCTCTGAGCTTCTTCAGAGCCACTCTGACCTCGCCGATGAATTCATTTCTTCCGAGTCTGTCCATGTCACATACACACAGCCTTCATACAGAAACACACACGCACATACACACACAGATAGGGAAGAGAAGCAGGTGGATCAGTGAAGTTGATGAATCCAGCGATATAAGACGCCTGAGCGAGTCTTATCTGAGCGAGCGAACACTGCATGGTTTTTTAGTGAGTAACCTCTCAAATGATGAGATGGGCTGTGATTGCTGTGACAGAGAGTTCACGGCTGATTTCAGTTACTTCACATACACCAGATATTATTTTGCTATGAATGTTAAACTGACTGTGTTGATTCAACGGCATTGTTGAATGTCATATTTACATGGATTATTCATGGATTGTCATATTTACACTGATCAGCCACATTTTTTGCACGTCCTTGCTGGTGTCCTGACTCTGTTGCCCTCCCATCATCATAATTCACCCCTTGGCAAAGCCCCTCCCTTTGCTCATTTCTTCCAGTACTTTGCCTTCAACAACTAAACATTCTCAGTTTTCTGGGAGGGTTTTGAACACACAGTGTAGCCCCAGAGCATGCCTTCAAGAAATGTAGTAGATGCAGGGCAACGGAAGAAATGTTGCTGTAGTTTTAAGTAAGAACATGTATTTTACTGTGTCTTTGAACCTTGAAGTTTTCTTAGTCTTAAAGCCACACTTGTAGTAACACCAGTCATGGCCACTTGGAGGCATGTAGATATATTGTCTTGACAAAGAAGACACTAACAGTACTTTACTCATGTGTGGGCGTGGCCTGCCATGTCTTGTAACAAAATTCTGTCCCACTATATTGCTACATACAGTACCTTTAACCAAGTATTGGTTTTTAATGCAATTTAATGCATAACGAATTGGTATATAACTATTTTACAGTAAAGAAAATCTACATAAAGACAGAGGTCACAGTAAAGACAAGACAGAAAAAAAACAGAAGTCTTAAAGTTGGACTCAAATTACTAGACGAATGACTATCCCTCTCCGTTTTACTTCAGCCTTTACCTGGTCGACCTGTGTTCAGCTCCAGTAGCCCTTGTTCTTTTGTTTTGAGTCATTTAAATGTGGTCCAGTCGGCAGGGATTTTAGCGGTACTTTATATTTTCAGAACTCAATCATATGTATATTCCTAAGCCAAAGGGTACAAACCAGGGGCCTCATTTATAAAGCTTGCTTGCGCACAAAACAGGGCTTGAACCTGTAGAGTGACTGAGGACCGCGTTAAAACGACGCAGAACCATAAATCAGCCTTAAAGGTTTCACACGCGCAGGTAAAACTCATTATATATAAAAAAAAATCTGTGTCCCTTTAGGGGCTCGGTACCTCTTGGCCTCCACCTTCAAATCACACCACTTCTTTTTTATTTCTACCACAGATCTGTCCATGGCACTCACTGCGTTTAGCGCAGCAACGGCATGCTGCCACTCACTCACTTTATATACTATTTATACTTTTACTGTGACCACCAAATAATGTGGTTTTCCTGGCCTCCACCTCATCCACAACATCTCGATCTCAGTCTCCGTGAAATTCAGTGGCACGGTCGGCTCGACACGTCTCATTCATCCTGACGCGCAGCAGAAACAGGCTGCAGGAAGCCGCTGCGCATGCTCAGCAGGCTCATTCATATGAAAATACAGTTTGCATTGACCATTTATGGTATAAACTGGGCGTGTAGATGGCGGGATATGAGGCGAATTCAGCTGCGCAACCTTCCAGCTGGACTGTGATTCATAAAGCGAACATTGCGTGCAAGTGTGCGTGCACACGGTTTTATAAATCCGGATTTTTTTGTGCGCACGCCATTTTCTGCTTTTTGGTGCAGGTGCACTTTTTGTCAGGCTGGTGTATGGTGAGGACCCAGATGCAGGAGAGAGAGAGCGGGAGGCAGAAGTTCTCAAAAAACAAGGATTTATTCCACATAAACAAAGCGCTGCTGAGAAGGATCTAAAACAGAAACAGGGATCACAAACCTGGAGGACAACCGTGGCAGGAAACATGGAGGGCAGACCAGTGCGGACCGACAGGGAACAAGGGAATAACAAGATCAGATATACTCAGGGGATAACGAGACACGACGAGACACAGGTGCAGACAATCAGGGCAGATGGGACACAGGCGGGGCAAAACAGAAACTCAAAGACTGGGGGGGAAGTGTCAAACCCTGACACTTTTAGTATGGATCCTACACACTCTTTTATAAATGAAGCCCCAGGTATTTATTTTTTATTAATGTAAAAGCATATTCAATTTTGTAAGGCCAATCAAGTGCCTTTACTGTATGGACGGATAAAGGCGTACAAAAACGGCATGTTCAATTCAATTATAAAATAATTTGCAATGACAGTTAAAGTAATAACTGATACGAAATGGTTGGGAGATAATTAAAGTTATTTGCAGGTGGCTGTGTAATGTGATAACATTACTAATGAACAGTACTCAGCGGGTAGTGCAAGCTGAAGGATAAAACTGTCGGAGAATGAACTCCGCTCTCTCCGTCCACGATGCAGAGCAGTTTGAGTCGGTCAGTGACTTTGAAGTAACATCTAAACTGAGCAAATGTTCCTGTCAGGGATGTCTTTATTTATCCTGCTGACATCTCAGGCCCTGATGCTGCTGTGACAGCAGATGGACCAGAGATTTTTCAAAAAGAAGGGTCTTTTAATCCCTTCCTTAATATATATATATATATATATATATATATATATATATATATATATATATATATATACCGTATTTTCTGGACTATAAGCCGCTACTTTTTTCATAGGTTTTCGACCATGCAGCTTATACAAAGGTGCGGCTATTCTGTGGATTTTTCTTCCACCCCTCGGGGCGCTCTAACCGGAATTTAGAATCAAAACTAAGACAAAATAAATGCAAAGAAGAATACGCTACTTCTTCTTTAGCAGATAGAAGTAGGTAGAAGCAGATTTCAAACAGATAAATAGATAAATAAATACTGGTTATTTTCTCTTGGTTTTGTCCCGTTTTAATCAGCAAAGTTGCTGCCATGTTAAAAGACACTGTTAGGAAAGGATCTATTTAGGTACATACATGTAGATCATTTACAGTTCAAAATCCTTCTGTACATGTAGTAAATATCTAATCTAACAACATAAATATCTGTGGCTTGCATATTTTTTTTTTTAAATAGAGCGGATGCGGCTTATATACAGGTGCGGCTTATAGTCCAGAACATACGGTATATATATATATATATATATATATATATATATATATATATATATATATATATATATATATATATATATATGGTGATAGCTGATGTAATATCTGATAATTGGTGTTTGGTTAAATTGTTCATGAAGCTGATAGGTGTACATAAGGAATTAATTAGTAGCACATGTTAAAGGATGCACAAGCTGTGCAGATATTTTTTTTTGTTTTGTTTTTTAATCTTGAATCTTGAAAAGAATGTAGCATTTCTACAAAGGTAAAATTTGCTACATCTTTTCCCAGCAGCTCTGTTGTTTGTGTTTCGAAGCAGCACTGGAAGCTGTCAGGGTTTGACACTTCCCCCCAGTCTTTGAGTTTCTGTTTTGCCCCGCCTGAGTCCCATCTGCCCTGATTGTCTGCACCTGTGTCTCGTTGTGTCTCGTTATCCCCTGTGTATATCTGGTCTTGTCATTCCCTTGCTCCTTGTGGTTCCGTACTGTGCTTCCCTCCATGTTTCCTGTTTTTGCTCCAGGTTTTGATCCCTGTTTCTATTTTTTGATCCTGCCAAGCAGCGCTTGTTCTTACCTTTTTGTTAATAAATCCTTGTTTTTTGAGAACTCCGGCCTCCCACTCTCTCTCCTGCATCTGGGTCCTCACCATATCAGCCTGACAGAAGGCCCGACAGAAGCGTCTGTTCACTTTGAGTGGAGTGATGTCTTGTGTTGCTGTGCCGAGTGACCACGCAGCAAGTGCTAGCCAATGAGATGGTACTTGGACAGGGGGCAGTTTCAAAGTACGCGGCTCATTTGCGGATTGAAAATGAAGACATTTGATTGTTCGTTGATATGATATGATGAAGGGTTGTTGTGTGAGCGGTACGTAAGACTATCCATTATCCCTGGATGGGTCGCCAGTCCATCAGAGGACCACATAAAGTCATTCAACCACCACACATTAAATCACCACTTAGCCTAATACACATTTTTGGACCATGGGAGGAAACCAGAGCACCAGGTGAAACCCACACAAGCACAGTTGAGGACATGTAAACTCCACATAAAAAGACCCCAGCTGGGATTTGAATCAGAAACTATACCGCTGTGAGGTGACAGTTGTAACTAGGGGTGGGTATTGGGAAGGACCTCACGATACGATACGCATCACGATACTTGAGCCACGATACGATACAAATTGCGATATCCCGATTATGCGATATATCCCAATATATCGCGATATTGTACATAGTTCACTGAAAAATTAAAAAAATGCATTACACATCTTAAAATCCAAGTTGTATATATGTACATCACATGATAGTGTTAATGCATTGGACAGACTGAGTCAAAACAATGTAATTCAAACTTTCCATTTTAATTATGCAACATATTTGCATGAAAAAACACACTGAAACACAATGAAAAGTGCAGTGTGTGCATTATTCTTAGATACAAAATACTCAAAATAAAATGCAGTGTTTCACCCACACTGAAATTGAAATCACAAAAATACAGTACAGCTACTTGCCCCTGACTTAAAATGACAAAAATAAAATGCAGTGTCTCACCCACACTGAAATCACAAAATAAAGTGCAGCTAGGGGTGGGCAAAAATATTGATACGGCAATATATCGCGATACATACATTGAATATCGATATCGTATCGGGAGACTATGTATCGCGATATATTGCCGTATCAATATTTTTGCCCACCCCTAGTTGTAACCACCAAGCCACCATGCTGCCCTGTTTGTCAGGCCATTGTTTTTTTTATTCTTCCTTTCATTTTCACATGCTCTCTGGTCAAAGTCCCTCACACAATTACACGTTTTGATAGCTGACAAACGTTGATATGACATGTATGTGGCTTTCTGAAAATGTAAAAAATGACAACCTCTTTATCTGGCAGCGGAGCAGCTCCCAGGCAGGTGCCATGGAAACTACATAATGGGTACTATTGACTCGCTCACCTGTGAGTGGTTTGGATGTTGTAGGTGTTTTCAAACAAATAAACACAATCACAGCTGAGTCATTGTTGATTTCAACAAAGTCATGTTTTCTCCTACTGTTTAAGTAGGTTTTTTATCTCCAACTAAGCCCTAAAGAAACTCAGGAGCTGGCTTTTGTCAACAAACTGGCACCACAGGGTGAACAGACTCCTTAAACGCCTTTCTCCTCTTTTCTTTTTTTTTTTTCTTTGCAGGAAATCTAAAACTGGAAAACTGGGGGAGAGTTTGTCAGGAAATATAGTGACTTTTTCAAAGAAGCATTGGAAACTTTGGGGAGAGCTGGTTTCACATTTCGCAGCAACCTCCAAGTCCTCACAGACTCCCCTGCATGTACTGTATGACAAGGCAAAGGGAAATAAATCATCCGACAGCCGTGGTCATGAGTCAGAGCTATCCTGAAGTTTCTGCTAGAGATACTCATCAGTTATGACTAAAAGGCTGGAACCAGCATGTCAAATGTCCAAATGTCAGGGGACGGGAAGAGGAGAAGGAGGGAATAAGGTGTTTAAGGGAGGACAGAGAAAGAAGACTGCGCTCCAAATTCATTTTAGAGGAGCAGTATTGTTGCAATACCAAAGGAAGATACTGATATGGCTGGCTTCTATTCAATTTAGAGTACATCTTAAGAGGAAATGGAAAAGAGCTGAAGACTAATAAAGCAGAGGATTGTGTTTTTGTTACATGTTTACCACCAAACTTCCAGTAACTTTTTGTCTTTAAAGTACAAAATAATGCAGCAAACTTATCAATATGGATGTTTTCTTGGCTCGTTTTATCAAATATACAGTATCATAGCTGTGTAAGAGATAGACAGTAAACTGTACAGCCTGAGCGATGACTGTGGTCTGAAAATTTGGTGTTAAAGATTAAGTGTGGATGACTTAAAACATTGTTCCAAGAGGGTGTGAGATTCTGAGCCGATAGCAGCCCACATAACAGTTTGTTGTAATTGCCTGGACTTGTCTGCGAACTTGGACTTGTAGGGAATGTGTGGAAAATGGGGCCCCATGTGGCATTGTCCATCAGTGTGATGGTGGACCCAAGTGAACTGCTCGTCCCATTTTGATGGACAACATAATTGAACCCAAGTGGATAATTCACATGGGGCCAATGTGGATCCAGTGGACAATCCTACATTTTTCAGGCCGTTTATATCTCCGATTGACTACACGAGTAAATGCTGGTTGCCAGGATGGACAAAAATTTCTTTCCTACACATTTCTAACATGTTTGAACGAATAAACATAACTTTTGAAGGTTAAATACTGGCCGAATCCGGCCGCTTATCTGGCCAATGAGGCCAACGCTGATAATTGAGCAGCTGACAGTGGCAAATGGGAAGGCCACATGGGTGGTAGCTCATGCACGCAAGACATCTGTTCACCTCCTCTCCATCCCAGAAAGGCATGACAGCTTTCTTTTCAAATCTGCACCTATTGAGGCCAAAATACATAGTTTCCCTGCTCTTAAATTCACCACAAATATCTTTATTCTCAAGTTATTCCCCACATCTTGTTGGTTGATTTCAGTACTTTGATAGAAGTAGCATGAAAGTTGTTTTCATATAGTTTTAACAGCTGATGTTCCCACTCTCCCAGCACAATTCAGTTGAAAAGAGGTTTAAAATACAAAGCTGACATGTATCTAAACCATGTTTTGATCTGGTACGATATCACTTTTCCTGATTTCCTGGAGAGACAGAGGACGTAAGGGGTTGCACTTTGTTCTGTTGCTGATCCAGCCCTGTTCTGCATTGGCATGTTATGTCATATTATGACGTTTCTCACTACATGGGGCACTTGCTGTTCAGCAAACCCTGCTGCCGTACTTAATAACCTGGAAGTGCCTCCACCTGCTTAAGCCAGGCCTGCAGACACAAGCCCCTTTCACACGATCAATAAATAAAAAAGGCAGAACATGAAAACCCCTAGTCAGCCGTAATGGATCATTGCAAAGGAGGAAAACCACATTATGGAATGGGACAAGGCTAAAGTCATCCGTGCCAGAGAAAACCCACGCGAGCGGTGGGTTATGGTGGCAGTAGGAGTCCGTAAAAATAACCGGAGTCAAATTCCTTGTTGGACAATGTTCAAACCTGGCCAATAAAGATGATTCTGATTCTGATTCTGGTAAGTGAGGCCCGGGGACAATAAACCGGGATGAGGGGGCTTCCATGCTGTCACACACCTGGAGCAGCATCCCGAAGGAGCGGATGGACAGCTGGAGGCGTGAGTGTCCTGTCAAAAGTCAAAGGGCAGGCACACCTCAATAACGCCAGCTGATTAAACATGTCATACCACACCGTCAGGTGACTTTTCTGATGAGGAATGAACGTCCTGTCGAAACACGGCAAGAAAAGGTATGTAAGATCCAGAGGTGTCAAAAGTATTCACATTCATTACTCAGGTAGAAGTATAGATACTAGAGTTTAAAAATACTCCTGTAGAAGTTGAAATATCAACTCAAGTTTTTTACTCAAGTAAAAGTATAAAAGTACTGGTTTCAAAACTACTTAAAGTATAAAAGTAAAAGTAATGTAAGGGGGAAAAAAGCCATTAAGGACAAAAGCCATTGAAAATGAATGCATCTTAGTATAATGCAAATATATTAAAGAACCATATATGTGTACTATTGAGCATTAACATGTGTTTCAGAGAGCAGGAGATATGATGACTAGTTGCCTATAAGTATTGTAATGGTGCAAAAAGTCAAACTTCAGAGGCATGTTATCATTTATCCTAACCTTTATTGGAATGTACATCCAAGTTTAGTTGCAGGAATCTGAGGGAACGGATGTAAGAACAAAACTGGACAAGAACATCTGAAACAACCACAACCAAATTCACTCTATCCGGATGGAGCAATTTAACTGGATAGTTTTTTTTTAAAGGCCGAAATGAAATAGAGTAACAAGGCTGTTTTTAAAATGTAAGGAGTAAAATGTACAGATAATTGCAGATAAAATGTAAGGAGTAAAAGTAAAAAGTCGTCTGAAAAATAATTACTCCAGTGAAGTATAGATAACCAAAATTTCTACTTAAGTAAGGTAACAAAGTATTTGTACTTTGTTACTTGACACCTCTGGTAAAATCTAAAATAAAAATATAAAATCTGAAGCCATGATGAGCTTAACTAAATGAAATGTTTAACACTTTGCAAATTCAAAGCTTTACCTAATTTCAGCACCAAATCGAGGAATCCTTAAAACGATTCCAGCAAAACTCTTCGGATGCATCGTCTAACATCTAGTAAAGATTTGTGCTCCTTGCCTGGATATATCACTGCACGACTACAATCCACCTCAGGCATCGGGCATGCAATCTCAGCCTTGCTCTCCATCCAATACTAAATCCCGTCCCAGATTTGTTCCTATCTCCTCTCAGCCGAGGACAGTCGGGTCTATTAGGATGCTGTATATGAGGATGGAGTGATACAGGGAAGATAGGCTAGACCTGGCACTGAGATTATGTTTGTATTCCTTTAACACACTTGCCTACTCTACACCACCTCTCATACCGGCATTCCTCATGTTCCATCTTTCTACTTAAGCCAGTTAATAGTTTTAGTGACATTCTGGGAGTCACAAGAAACCTTTAAGTTGACTTTTTCCAGAAACCCCCTCTCCAAGGGTAAGCATTAATATATCCGAATGGCAACCATGTGTTTGTGTGTGAAATCGGAATTTGGTTTCAAAATTCAAAAGAATTTGGTTTTGGTTTCCCAAAAAAAGACGAAATGCAGCAATTGATCAAGCAATTTGGACCTAATCTGTCCATTACAAGCACTCGCCTGTAATCAAACCGTATCAAAGAGTCGACAAGTAAGATGTTAAAAACATTCACCACGGAGTTTCTCACGCGTAAACTAATTTAGAGAAATTGGTGTCATCTTACAAAGCCTGTCTTGAAAATAGCTGAACATGCGTGCAAGTTAAATGATCGTGAGTTATTTCAAATGTGTTTAAACAATTATGATTTTAACATTGGGTAACAATATAAATAATTCATCTAGATGATGCAGTGCATTCCAGTTCACAGGACGTTTCACTCAAGACTAGAGCACCTCCGGCAGCCGCGCTGCGCCAATTAAAGGATTAGCCGGTAAGAGGCCAACCGTGAAGGCAGGATTGAAGACATTAGTTATTGGTTTACTCAGCTGCTTCATTCCTAATAACAAAATGGACTTCCAGTAGTCCTTAGAGATCAAATAAGCACACAGAGGTCTTTGAATACAAATTATTAAATAAAAGAAACTTAGATTTTTATTTAAAACTCCCAGCTGTTTCATAACCGTCTCCTATTAAGATGTCCCTCTTTCTGTTTTCGTTCATCATAAAGATGGCTTTATATATGTATAAATGCAAATGAATGGGGAAAAAAACATAATTTGTGCATAAAACCTCTCATCTTGCTGCACTTTACATACTAAATAACTCATATTTTCCCAGCTATTGTCCTCCAACACAAAGAGCACCACAGTAGAGATGTTTAATGCCTCATATGTTCCCTCATATATATTCCAGATTTTATTGCAATTTCACCCTTTATAACTGGTATTTTCCATTTAAATCTACCAAATATCCCCCAGATAGAGTTGCCTCACTGCCTCCTTGGATTAAATAGCTCAATCTTGGTATAAGGGATTTTACAGAACGTACTGCAGGTTTTTCAATGCCACCGCACCAGATTAAGAACAGATGTTTGCTTTACTAAACAGAACATTATTTATGTCACAGAGCAGTCAAACATATAAACTACACAACTCCAGTTTTATGTAAGACAGAGTTATCCCAATGGCTTCAGTGTAATTAGAGGGCAATTTGTCTTTTTATTTTAGAATAAAGATGTCTGTTTAGGTTTTGTTTCTCTATAAAAACAATAATATTTCAAATTTACACCATCTTCTAGACATCTGGCTGTAACTCTCCTGGAGTACAACACACCAGACCCAAATAATCTTGTAAAAGCTAGGAAATAAATCCCTTATCGTTTTCTAATGCTCGTGGCTATTGCAAAGTGCTTTGGTGGGTTAAATATATAAAAAACAATAATAAAACGGTGTCATTGTCGGTAGCATATGGTAAAAAAATATACACAGAAGAAAATGAGTGTTATTTTGGTACACCTAACTCCTTCAAATCAGGGTTAAAAACATTACTGTTTACTGAAGTGTACTCTTAAATTAAACCTGCTGTACTCTACTGCCCTTTTTTTTTTTTTTTTTTTTAACAGCTTGTGCTTTTTATTATTTTACTTCTTTTCTTATTCTTACCTATTTGTTATTATGTCTTGCCGCTTTTAATGTCAATGTAAAGCACTTTGAATTACTTTGTGTTGAATTGTGCTATATAAATACATTTGCCTTACCTTGCCTTGCCTTACAATAGTATCTAAGGCTGGACAACTTGTCCTACTTTCAGGGTATCTGCAAGTTTAAAAAGACTAAATTTAAGACTTTTCCAGACCTTTTGAAGGCCGTCATAACTGAAACATACTGTAGGACCAATGTCAAGGTGGTACTAGAAAAAAAAAAAAAAAAATAGAGTGAGATCCACATTAAAATTTTTTTCCTTGTCTCTTTTTAATGCAGCAGCGTGAATGCTGAAAGGAATCAGCAAGAGAGATCACAACCCTCTTGTGTTAGCCTCCCTCCACTGGCTCCCAGTAAAATTTACAATGCAAAATTCTGTTGTTTGTATATTGAGTCAAAAACAACCGAGCTCCACGTTATCTACAAGACGTTTCTGTTTAGTAAAGCCTATAGTTAGTCGAAACTTTAGTGTGTTAGGGGCAATAGTCATAGCTGCAGCTACAACACAAGACTAGAGCAGACTCATCTTAAATATATTATAGCTATGCCACTATTTATCTTCTTTCCCCAGTTGTCTGCATATATTGTTAATACCGTATGTGGCAAACCTGAAAGCCTCATACATAAGCATTTTGGCCCACATTTAAAATGTTTACTTTCAATTGTTTCAGTAAACTGTGAGCTAACACATCTCCATGAACTGAAACTCCAAGTATCGGGCGTCTTCTTGAACTGAGATGCATATATGTGCATGTCCAATTAATTTCAATCTTTCAAACAATAACACAAATGATCTTGAAGGTCTTTTTTTATGAAGTCATCTGATCCAAAAGATATCACATTTATTGCGTTTGAATATTGACACAACGTATCTATAACTTCACTACTGTTGTAGGGCTGGGGATTCAAACAGTACATTGAATCCAATGAACCAAATGATACACAAACGTTACCTTTTTTTAAGCGCAATTAATTATTACAATATACAACGGTGGGTGACTTCTCTAAATAGTCCGGTGAGATTTTTGGTGCCTGCTGAAGACTAGCGATTGACTACTTGTTGGATTTTGAATTAGACTTTACTGACCTATGCCAATCATTGCCAACTTTAATTGCTACCCACAAACACTTTCAACTAAGTTTTGTCAGCCCATTTGTCAGGCCAACATCATAAACTTGCATTTATCCACATTTCCACTGACTATGTACATATTAAAGGTTAGTACCAAATTTGACAAGACTTTAAATTCATATACAATACAGAGCAAAAGTTTGGACACACTTCCCCATTTGTTTGAATGAGAAGGTGTGTCCAAACTTTTGGTCTGTACTGTATATAAGCATTTTTCTCCTTTGTGAATGGGTGTGTGTGAGAATGCGTTTCCTTCTCCAGGCTTTTTGACATTCTACCATATTTGATTAACCCCTAAAACCCTGATACTGTCAAAGAGGACTAAAATCACTAACAGAAAGACATGAAAGAACAGGAAATAAAAAAAAGACAAGACAGTGATGGGTGCAGCATGGTGACTGTGTGGTGTGTTGTACTGTGTGTACATGAATGTGTCATAAATTATGTTGGAATAATGTGACGTTGTATTCATATCAGTGAATAAAACGTCACTGATATGCTCGCTCACTGAGCGAGCATATCAGTGAAGTAAACACTGAAACAACTTTGAAACAGGAAGGAAAGCCTATGTCATGCTGGTCTTTGAGATTGTACTTCTGAAAGACACAACTCACTCACGGAGACAAAGAACCTCAATATTATTCACTCGTTTTGAGGTGGCAAGCATTTAAGACCACTGTGGGTGGTGGAAATGATGATCCCGGATTATTGACATCTTTGATATCTTACATGTATAGATATGTATTGTACATGTATTCAAGACTTTTCATATGACGCTTAAAATCCTACGTTTATATTGTAGATTTTTTAAGACCGTGTGGACACCCTGAATTCTGTGTCTGATTTGCCATCATCCCAATGATTGTGGGGCATGGCCTGATCAAACATTCGTAACATTAATGCTTGTTGGCACTGAGTATGAGCAAATTGTCAAGGTGTGGAAGAGTAGGACCCAGAAGCAGGAGATGGAGGAGGCAGGAGTTCAAAAGACACATGGTTTATTTTAAAACAACAAGCTGTGCTGAGCACGAATTACAAAAAACACAAGTCTAAACTTGACCCCAAAAAAAAAACACAACAAAAGCATGACATAACTCATGGCAAGAAGAACAGTACAGACCACCAGGGAGAAAGGGAAAGACAAGACAAGATGAACAAAGAAGGCTTGACGAGACCCAGATGCAAACGATCAGGAAAGATGGGAATAAAGGAAGTCAAGACAAAACTTAAACTCTACGTGGGGTTTCAAAATAAAACAGGAACCTAACTACAAAAACCCAAAACCGTGACATAAACCCAGAACTGTGACGCAAATAACCAGTAAAAGCGAGCATACCTGGCATCTGTTGCGCACTTTGACAGCTAACAAGCTGAAGTGAAAATAACTCAACCACATCCATTGATTACCCTCCAGGTTTGTTTTTCTTCTGAACTCATGTTTGATCAGAGTGAATTTCTATAATGCTGCGTTTACACTGCAGTACTAATGGAAATAGGTCTATACTGCATCTCCTGAAAATAGTGCTTGTTTTTATGGCTTGCTGCCATCAAGGCCATCATCAATGTAAGTGCAGCCCATGAGTTCTCGTGTCTGTGGAATCACCACCGTGAAATCAGGACTACAAGCATTTAGTATGTGTTTTAGAAGTCTGACTGACTTATCCAGAGTGTGTGTGTGTTCAAAGGATTATTATAATTCAGACTCATTAGGTTGTCATTAAATCTATGGTCTTTCTTGTTTTTTAAAACATTATTAAAATGTCAAAATGGTTTAAAGTGTATCCAGTGAAAAAAGCTCTCTGTGTTAAACTATAAAAGTGGCACTGATGACATGTTTGCCTCAGGTGTTAACTATCAGTCGGTCTGAAGAATGTCTCCAGGGTCAAAGGACGAATGTCAAAGCAGGACCTTGAAGAACTATCTTCAGTCGAATTGATTAATGCAACAGTGTCTTCTAGGGTTGCCACCTTTCAGAAATTGAAATAAGGGATGCCCCGATTTCAGCAGCGCAGGCGCTAAAAAAAGGGACATCCCCAAAACTTCTAAACTGCATATACATGTGTTTATTTTATATGAAGAAATCAAAACGCTTTGATTTAAAGTTTAAAGTGCTTTAATAGCATTGAACTTGCATGACTGAACAGACAGCCAACCATACTAGCAACTGAAATAGCCTCCTATGCTGCTATGCTATGATAGCTAGAGGTGAAGAATATGGTGTAAAAGTTAGTTTATTTCAATAATTCAACTTAAAAGGTGAAACTAATACATGTACTGTACATTACATAGTCTTACAGGCAAAGCAAGATATATTAAGCCTTTATTTGTTATAATTTTGATGATTGAATTGTTTATTGATTTCATAATACATTTTTTGAGATTTTTTTGGGGGGTTTTCATAAACTGTGAGCCATAATCACCAAAATTGTAACAAATAAAGGCTTGAAATATCTCACTTTGCATATAGTGGGAAATAATACATTTCTTTCACCTTAAATTGAATTTACTACGAATGAAGTTTTGCAATATATTCAAATTTTCCGACCTTCACCTGTATATTATGACATCAATAAATAAGAGCATAATATGTGTCTGTATTGGTTCAATACGAAACGCAACTTTTAATTCCCAAATACGGAACAATTCCGTATTTCAAGGGACGGGTGGCAAGCCTAGTGTGTTCATAGGTCTGCCTAAAAAGTCAGTCAGACAACTACAGCACAGAGTTCAGGGGGCCGGCCTCTGGGCCAAGTCCTCAGCTGTGGCCTGGGCAGAGCTCTCGGCTGGGGCCTGGGCTGTGGTGTGGGCAGTGTCATCGGCTGGGGCTTGGGCAGGGGTGTGGCTTGGCACTGCCAGAGTCCTGGGCAGGGGCCCTGGCGCAGACAGGGGAACGGGGGGAGAGGCTGAGGCGCGTACGGGACCTCCTTGGGATCAGGGACATAGTGAGGTGCGTCTGGGTCCATCCCCGGAGCAGGGACAGGGGGCGATTGTCGCCACCGCCGACGTCTCCATTTTTGTCTATAACGGGCTTGAACGCTCATGGACCCGGCGAGAGTCAGGCACGTTCCCTAGAAGGGGGACTTCTCTTCTTCTTCCTCCTCCTGCAAACGCAGCATTGACTTCTTTTACATGCAGTCAATAACCCTTTTAAAACCCGAATATTAGCAATAACCCAGTTTTGCACGGCCATGTAAACACCAATAACCCCTTTGAATAACCCGAATTTGCTCATATTCGGGTTTTTAAAAACCTGAAACATATTTGGGTTTTTAAAAACCCGAATATGACCCCTGGGTTACTCCTTTTCTAACCCGAATATTCGGTCATGTATAAAGGAATATCCCCATCAAAAGGAACATGAATTTGTTTTCTGCGCATGCTCTGTTCGCAAGGAATCCTGGTCTTTTGAGTCCAGGAAGTTCTTATAAACACGGAGAAACGCAAGACCATCCCACACTTTTGGAGTGAGGAGGAGACTAATCATTTTATAAATGTAATGAAGGATATGAACATTTTGGCATTTGTAGACAGTAGAAAGTACGGGGATAGCGAGATTTACAAGAAGTTGAGCGAAAAGTTGCGCAAAGCAGCATTTGTTTTGAATTTGGATACAGGAAGAAGAAGCGGAAATGACGGTAATTGCGTCATCACATTCTCCGCGCGTCGCTGGTTTGATGGAGATATCCTGAATGATTAATCACCATGTATACAGGGATAACCCTGTTTGCTCACGCATGGAAACGGAATATTCCAAATGTTTCAGTAACCGGAATATTAGCAATAACCCGAATTTTGACTGCATGTAAACGTAGTTATTGTGTTCTGTGATCCAGAATGCTGCTGCCCGGCTTCTCACCCTGACTAAGAAAGTGAACCACATCACTCCAGTTTTGAGATCTTTACACTGGCTTCCTATACTTGTACTTGTACTGTTATTTTATAAATCACTGAATGGTTGAGGACTTGTTGCTGCCATATTAACCATCCAGACCTTTCAGGTCTTCTGGTTCAGGTGTGCTCTGCGTTCTCAGAATCAGAACCAAACATGGAGAAGCAGAATTCAGTTTTTAAGCACCACAGATCTCGAACAAACTTCCAGAAAACGACAGGAATGAAACCCTCAGTTCCTTTCAAATCAAGATTAAAAACTAATTTATTCACAGCTGCCTTTGATGGAAGTATTTAAAATATTCTGAATTTAACTTTAAACAATGTTAATTTTAGTACTCAATTGTAAATCCAGTTCAAGTCTAACGTATCTTTATTCTGACACTGCACTGTGACTTTTTTTTTCTCCTATTCACTTTTCATAAATGTATTATGTAAAGCACCAGGAGTTGCCTTGTTGCTGAAATGTGCTATATAAATAAACTTGCGTTGCCTTGCCTATGAACCAATAAGGATTATAACATGCAAATGTGCCAGAAGTGATATGTTATTTCTCCCCAACCTGTAAGGGCTTATGCAGAGCAGCAGTTCAGTGAGAAACACAGAGAATTCAAGTTAGCACAGCTGTAGTAGATCACTAGTTACAGTAGCTTCCTTCTCTATTTATGCAGTAGGATGCTGAGACGTAAGGAAGGCAAAGATGTGACCTCAACTTATGCTAACTGTTCTAAATATAGTATTTTCCTGAAAAAGAGTTGTAGTTGTCAGTTTATCCTACATGACAATTATTTATTTTTGACAGTGTTTCTTGTATTTGTGCTGAACTGGGAACAAGAAGGACTGAACAAATGAACAATTATTGCCCAAAATGGCAAGATGGCTGCTCATCACATCAATAATGCAGCTTTGTTGGTTTCAGCTGACTTTCTTAGGTGGCAACCTCACACTTCGACACTATTGATCCATTCTCACACCTCCCAGAGCTTAATTTTCAACTGCAGCTGGAAGCTGTGATTGCAGGAAAAAAGATTTAATAACCAGCTGTACAGTATCTGGTCCTTACAAAATAACAATCTGACACATTTAGCGGCTGGCTGAAGAACGGCCGGAACTGGACATTTTTACTCAAGAGTTGGTAGAATATCTTGGTTGGTGGTATATCTTTAACAATGCCGACCTAATCTTTGATAATGCAGACTTTAATATCCGACATCTTTATGGTCCAGTTATAGGATAGATCTTGAACTACCCAGGTATTTGGGGTCTTCCTGTGTACAGAGATCAGGGATCAAACAGTACAACATCCCCTCCTCTGCATCCCACTGAGACCGTCGAGTCGGCTGCACAATGGCACAACCCAGCGAGTAAACACGGCTCCCTCTGGGTTTCTTCTTTCTCTTGCTCCTTCCTGAGTAGTGATGATAACAAAGTCTGTTCGCTGGCTGAGGTACAACGCTGGTGAACCCATCTAGTTTCTTGCTTTCCCCCCTTTTTCCCTGCTGTCGCCGAGCGCATCATCCACTCCGACACATTCGCTGTCTCGCATTTTTTCTCACTGCCCTCATTCTTTCATTTTTTTTTTGGCTCCTCTGTGAGTAAACTCCTCCCCATCAGGCTCTCTTTCATCTCAGCTAAGTGAATTTCTCCATTCATCACTTTGCATGAGACGTGGGACTCACTTTCTTTCTTTCTTTCTTTCAAGTGACCCCTTGGAGTCTTCCCATCCCTCGACACTGTCCTCTTCTCAAGTCTTTTGGCTTCCCTAGTTTCCTCTTCCACCCCCTTATGTCACTTGACATCATTCACGCTTTTCCTCCAGAATCTCTGTTGATCTTGGCAGCCGCTCTCTTTCTCTCTTCATCCTGTGTGTGACACTGGTCGCAGCCCGTTTTTGGCAGCCCAGAGCCCCGGCGCTGGTGTGTGACTGCAGAGGTTGTGTGGGTGTCCTCTATTCTGAGGGGGTTTCTTTTGGTTGGCGCATTTGGGGATGATCGAAAACGTTATTTCCAAACGTGTGCAGTTCAAGGACATGTGTGGTTCGGCGTACATGTGGAGGAGGAGCCACGCATGTTCTTTCCTCCCAGTGATTGCCCTTGACGTACCCACAAGAGGAAAGTCACACACCTGACGTGTGTGTGGGTGCGTGTGAGTAGATGAGATCTATTTCTGTGTGCGCATGTGTGCATTCATTGGCGTTGTATTTCCTCAGGATAAACATCCAACCCTATTAGGAATCTGCCGGGTAAACTGACACTGATTGGACTCGGCGCACGCGTCCACAACCCAAAAACCCACGTGCAAGCCTTGTCTCCGAATCAACGGACCCCATGCGGGATGACAGGAGTGTATCAGAGTTTTTGGGCCAAGATGGCTACATTTGACCTCAATCAGTCCACGTGGGGAGCGCCGTGGGAAGGAGGGAGTGGGGGGCGGAGCCTCGGGGCACCGCCAACACCTGAGCGCTTACTGCAGGAACGGCAAATGGAGCAGTTGGCTGGTGTCGCTTGGCTGCAATAATGAATCGCGGTACCTGGAGAAGCCCACCGGGAGCACGGAGTGTGCGGCTGGCAACTCACTGGAGGGCAACGACCGTGGATCTTTATACTCCACATAATCAACCGCTCATTTGGCTGTCTGGGGCACGCCGCTAATGAGTGAGCCGGTGTGGGTACCAGATTGTATCGGGCTGCAATATTTTCCCCGGAAGTGTGCATTTTTTCCCCGCAATGGTATTTTTTTGCCATGTTAAGCTAGGAAGGTAGTTTTTCACCATGTCTTCACATTCAAAACGTCTTTTTTGGCAATTGCGGATTAATCAGTGAGCGCTTAGTTGACGTTACATTTTCTTAATTATATTTATATAATGTATTATGACTATTTTGCTTAGACATTTACAGATTCAACAATGAGAACATATAGAGACATACACTTCTGTAAAGTCAGAAGCAGCAGATCATAGTGGAGGTAAAAGGGAGAAGAAACATATACAAGGAATTACTAAATAAATGCGGCTGTAACTGCTGTGCGGAACGTCATCACATACGGTCAAAAGCCAATCACAAGACGGAACTTCATCACGTACGGGGAGCCAGTAAAAAAAAGCAGGTGGGGAAAAAAAAGCACCGACACCGGCACCGAGAACTTACCTGAGCGTTTTGGTGGTCATGTCGGCTCCTGTGATGCCGTGATATATCAGCGTCTCATTCCACACTGGGTTCAGAGTATTCTTCAGGGTTTTTGTGCGTAGTTTGTTTGCCTGTAAGGGAAAAATAAAAGAGGCATAGAGTCATTAAAAGAATAAGGACCTAAAGAATAAAAGAAGAGCTGGCAAGGGAGGAGATTTGTCAGATCTGAATTCAAGAGAGAATGTAAGATCATGAATGTTAAGTGAAAATGAGCAAGAACATATCAAGAAAAAAAGGGGACAGTGCAAAAGAGAGGGTGTGGGAGAGCATCATTTATCTTTGTCCCTCCGGAAATCGCTGACATCTGCTATTAGAGAGTGAGAGGACACGAGGCTTGTTTCGCCTCACCTGTTCGGCTGTCTCCTCTCCAGCATGATAAGAGAGCCCACGAGCACCAAAATAAGCACTGCATTTCAAACACCACACAGCACGGCAGCCAATTAAAGCGTGTGACACAATCAGCATGAAAAATTTAAGCTTTCCGGGAGAGGAAATTCCCAAAAGCCCCAAACAGCTTCGCCATTCATAAATAAAGTTTTCAGTTACTTGCAGGCTTTGGCAGCTGCAATGTTTTAATGCATATCAATATATCGTACTAGAATTTCACTTTTATTGACTCGCATTATATAATCTCTCTAGACTTCAGGCTGAGTTCTGAAAAAACTATCCAACCATTTATTTTCTATACTCATTTTATGCTATTGAGAGTCCCCCCCTGGGGGCCTGCAGACTATCTCAGCTGTCATCGAGCGAGAGGCAGGGTGCACCTTAATCGGTCCCCGGTTCATCACAGGGTCCAACAGAAACCAATAAGATAACCATTCATGCTCACACTTCTAAAGACGATTTAGATTCACTAAAAAATGTAAGATGCACGTATTTGGATTGTGTGGAAAAAGCCAGAGTATCTGTAGAAAAACAATTTATACATGGAAGAAAGCACAAGCAATTTTCATCCAGAAATGTTTTGAGGAGAGTGTCAATATAGGACTAATTCATCCACTCATCAATATTCTATAATCACTTCACCCTGCATGCTTAAAGTTAATCACAGTCTGTTTGACGTCATACATAAGTTGACTTTACAGAAACTTTCAACGATCTCTAACAGACTAAGGTATGACAACCTCTCACATCTAACGACTATTGAGCCAGGATTTCTTGTGATTGAGGATCATGCAGGGTCACTATTTACATGACTACAACCAGAATCCTTTGTGAATCAAAAGACATCAACGCTGAAGAGTCTAAACTTGTGTTAGGGACCAAAACAACATGAATGACAGCAGTTGGGTTGAAATATGTGTTTACAACAAAATGGCAATTTATGTTAGCACAGGGGGTGATGAAGGCGCGTCAAAATAAATTGCTATTTCAAACCTCTGACAAGACTTCAGAATGTCATTACTCTTAAATGATAGTGGGAACAGGGTCCCTATAGACAAACAGAGGTCATTTAACTGTGTATGTTTTCCAAAATGTATGAAAACAGTTTCTATAGTCTCCCAGTCGCTGCCACTTTGTTATAAGCTCTTACAAGTCCAAACCGGTGTCTCGTATACGATAGTCAATAGTGACAAAAGGAGGGCATTTTCTGTCTCTGCTTCAAACACTTGCCTATTTTGTCATAAATAATGTATACAAGTACCGATCCAGTTCTACATAATCAGAGGCAATGAAGTCTATTAACGGTAGTTTACGCAACATTGCTAGTTGAATTGTGTGGACTCGTGACAGGATGTTAGAAATCGGAATGGAGATGCTTGCACATTTTTTTTTTCATTATGCATTTTTTTTGTATACAATTTCAGAGGAATTATATTTTTGAGGCTTGTCAAATGCTTAAAATAACTATTTATTTAGATGTAGCTCCATTGCCACTCTGTGCTAACTATTTTACATATGGGATTTTTTATTTTTTTTACTGTAAATATGCTTAAAGGTATAGTCTGTGATCGTATTCAAAAAAAAATGTATTGTTATACTGGGTGAAATGGTCCTTCCATCCTGAGAGTAGTAGAATAATAATGTGTTCAGAAAAAGGAAAGAAAAAAATCCGACCTCCCTGACAGCTTTAATCCTGTAAAAACTCTGACCAATCTGTTTTTTGCGGATTGTTAAGGCTCAGTTATGGTTCTGCGTCACACCGACGCAGAGCACACGCCGCAGCCGTGACGCCGTGCTGAACCCTTCGGACTTCTCCGTCTCTCCGTTTGGTCGCGGTGCAGTACCCCCCGCGGCCACTAGTTAGCGATCTTTTTCTGAATGGTTTATCCGACTTTTTCCGGTCACAGTAAATCAAAGAGATAAGGACAACTATTGTGCAAAAAACAAAAACAAAAAAAATCACATATAAACGAAGAAAAGAGCCCTGGAAGTTCACTACTGATTCAAACCGGAAACCGGAAATGCTTCGCTTTCAAACGAACCAATCACAGCCCTCTCGGTCTGCGTGTGGTCGGCGTCTCCTCGACGCGTAGTTACAATTTTCGGGAGGTGCACGTCAGAGACGGCGCAGGTGACCGCGTGTCCTCTGCGTCGATCCAAACCACACGCCGTAGGCACGGCGCCATTTTGACGCAGAAGCATAACTGAGCCTTTAAGAGGACCAGAGGATTGGCAGGGGGGAAAGAACCAATCAGATGCCTTCATTTTAAGTCCGCCCACGCCCCCCTCCGTCCCATGCGCGCACTCTGCTTCCAGCCCCCGTGTCCACTTCCCACGGGTCTCCCTCGGCTCAGACTGTCCCAGTGTAACTCAGCCTTTTTTTATATTTATAAAAAAATAAAATTATAAAAAAATAAAGGATCCCCATAACTTTGATTGGGTGGGCAGGACGCACGTTTGGGTGAGCACAGCTCACCCCTGCCCCCCCCTAAAACTCTCACTTACAGGTGAATGAGACATGGGGTAGTTTTGTTGAAAATGTGCTGTCCAAAATGTCCTGGAAAACTCGACTCCTGCAAATGCGCGTTGCCCAAAGTTTGTGGGGGCGTGGCTTTGGACGGAGCGCTGACGGGAGGGGGAGGAGGGGGCGGAGCTTAGAGGAGGTGCCACTTTCAAATCTTGCTAGCTCTCCAAAATCAAGGACTATACCTTTAAGAGCAGTAAAACAGGTATAAATTCACTGTCAAATGAACTAGTTCCCAATAAGACTTGCTAAAATAAATGACATTTTGGGTGGAACCGATAAAATCAGAGTCTGCATGTACAAAAAGCTTCCTCCTCCAGCTCCAGAGAGTGCATCCGTTTTTAGTAATAATGGACTTTTAATCTGGATTTAGGTAAAGGATTTTTCACCAAGTCTACTGTTGCCATGCTGTAAATACTGTATGCTTAAGAGCAGTAAAAAGGGGTATAAATTCACTGTCAAATGAACTAGTTCCCAATAAAACTTGCTAAAATAAATGACATTTTGGGTGTAGCCGATAAAATCAGGGTCTGCATGTACAAAAAAGCTTCCTCCTCCAGCTCCAGAGAATTGCATTCATTTTTAGTAATAATGGACTTTTAATCTGGACTTAAGTAAAGGATTTTTCACCAAGTCTACTGTCGCCATGCTCGTTTATTTAGTGTTCACAATGAAAGTCCAGTGAGTAAAGTACCATCCTCTCTTAATATAACTCCTTCTGGTGTCTTAAGCTTCCAATTTAAGCGTCACAGTTTCTATTTTTCTCCTTTTTTCTCCTCTCTGCCACCGTCAGCCTCCTCCAACAGTGCCTCGGGGCCAGAAGCTGAACCCTCCCTGCCATCTTTTTTTTTGCTCTCCATCTGTTTTTGTCCCCTCATCCAATTGTTTAGGTCAGTACCGCCTTTCCTCTGTTTCCCACCTCTCCCGTCTCTGTCCTCTGTGCTTATCAATCACAGTCGTCCTCTCAGAGTTCGGTCCATCAGGGGAACAAGTGTTTCGATTCATGTCGTTTGTCTGATTGATTAATGTATAAGGAGGAGTCGTGCGCAACTGGCATCCTTATAACACATTGCCACGAGTGCCAACTCCCCCCCTTCCTTCTGTCTTGAACAAAAACATCCTCAGAGCTTTTCTGTTGGTTTTCTGAACACAGACCATGCCTAAACCTAAACCTTTAAAACACCACTTCCCTCTGTCTGCCCTCAATCCCTCTATTCTCCCAACACTCCGGCTCCGGTTCTGCATCTGCTAAATGTTTCATCTCTAACAGCCCATTACATTCTTTTTCTTTCCATCTGTGTGGAAGATTTTCTTCTTTTTTTTTTTTACTTATCTCACACTCCCTCTTTCAATCAGTCCCTCCTCCCCAGAGCTGTGATGACTGTGGCAGGGAGAGAATCTTCCATGCATCTCAGTTTGGAAAAGGGTACATGAAAAATACGAGTGACTGCCGGCGCGCTAAGAACTACTGTGTCACTGCATGTTAATGTGTGTGAGAAAGAGAGAGGCAGTGATGGATTGTGACGGAGGGATGGGACGGGATGGAGGGGGGCGGAGGAGGGGGGATTCTCTGTGTGACTGTGACTAAATCCTTAGCATGTGTCTGCAGACACACAAGGTCATACGCTGCATGGGTTGCACCGTGTGTTGTACATCACAAGACGGTGTCCTGACCATGTCCTGATTAAAGAGCGGGAGGAAAAATGTGCGCGGGCTTCAAAGACGTGTGCCGCTGAAATTTCTTGAGAGCTTTTGTCTGCTGGATTAGTCATCACAATGTACGCTCATATAGAGTGGACCATAGCAGATTCATGTGAGAGTGTGCGTCAGTCATCCCTTTTCTCTTACTTTTCGAGTCCCCCCCCGTTCAGGGAGCTGTTTAGCCAACACGGGTTCACGGGCTCGTAGCCACACGCTGATGCTTCCTCTGCACCCACCCAACCATCACCACCACCTTTACCACCCCTCTCCCACACCATCAACACTTGCCTGTTGACGTGAGCCGTGTAACAATCGTCCCTGTTTCCATGACAACCACCTGCTGCTGTCCTCCCCTCATCTGTCTCCCTCTCCCATTCCCTCCTAGTTGCCCCCCCCTTCACTCTCTCCACACTGTTGGTATTTCAAGGTCAGAGAGGGGCACAGGCAGATGTGGCGATAGAGAGGGAGATCAGGGTGAAAAATTGGGGCTAGGAGGCTGATAAGAGTTGAAGGCATGAGGTCAAAAATACCTCTGTGTTTACAGTTGGCTCCTCGGACTTCAGACATGTGCCTTGCTCAACCTGAGTTGACTCAGCAACCCCCCCCACCCCACCACCACCACACATACACCTCTCGTAACCCCATTTTGTGTCAGCCCGGAGCCGAAATGGCTGACAACAGGTTGATTGCTGCAGGCGTCGGGGAGGGGTTCTGCTGTTGTGGCGAGATTTATCTTTCTCACTGCTGGAGCTGAAAACAAGACAAGAGTGGTGGAGCTGACCACAAACACACTGTGGAAAAGCAGAGGACTGGATGAGGCGCATTAAGCGGCAGCTGAGGGAAATGCTCCACGGCTTGAAGATGCACTACTTAAATGGGCCGCTGCCACGATTCATGATTTCTGTTTATACATTTTATCTGTCGTAAGTCATCCTAAGTCACTTTTTGTACAGACTCATATCCGGCACTTTAAAAACCTCATATTGTACATTTCTGTTCATACATTTTATCTCTTTATATATTTGCTTTATATTTGTATTGTATTGTATTGCACCAATCACCATAACAAATTCCTTGTGCGTGTTTAACAAACTTGGCAATAAACCCTTTTCTGATTCTGATTCTGCAAGGATCGTGGGACCTTTTCATCAGATATGGAGGAATCAGATCTTTTTTAATTCATTCAAGAGTCAAAGAAAAAACCTATAGTGATGATCAATTATTCACATAATTGCATTTATTTGAGCTAATTGTTATGATGACTGCATAGTCATTATTCACTTGAATGAAAGCAGCTGTCTGAAACTAGCAGAAATATAATATTTCAACACCCTTTCCAGCATTTGATAGAGTACAGCCCTGTATTTATGTTACCTTGTTTCACCCCAATCTGTAGTCTTTCAGAAGTGTGAAATATTAAATGACTTTGCAGGCCACTTCTTTAAAGGTGGTCTTTGAAGATGATCTGGTTGTTGTTCATGTAGAGAAACTATAAAATCTACAAGAGTAAGCTATCGTAAACATTAAGTAAACTAACTAATTAGAAACTAGTCAACTCATCTACTTCATGCATGTCAATTGCATAACCTTGTCGATAGTGAGTCTGTACAGTCTCTTTAAACGTCAATACTACCCTACTTACAAGCATTTGAGCTGCGAGCTTTCACACATATACAAACAAAATGTTTATGCATTGTTAAGGATCATTTGTGTGATTTGCATGTCTGCCACATGGTGGGTGTTGTTTTTATGATGCTTATGCAATTCTACCATCTTATCTGCAATATTAAGAGAAAGGAAGGCTCATGAGGACAGAAGACCCGCCATGAGCTCGAACCAAGTGTCAACGATCTAATGTCACGGTTGATGCCAAACTAAAAGTAAAAAAAACTGCAGTTCATTGACTGACCACCGCAGGCTGCCTCCAAAAGTAACTCGACTCCGATGTTAAAATATCCAACTTTGCAGCTGAAATAAACATATTTTCAGCCTTGTCCAAAAAGGATTATGGTCTCCATAGCTGTCACAACAGTGACAATAGTAGAGGGATTTTATGTAGTTTTTTTTGTACCACATCAGGTAAATCTATATAAAGTAATAATGTATTTATTATATGGGGCATAAACTTTTGATTACCACTTGGCTTAGCCAATGGCTAGACATTACCACTTCCTCATTGGTCATACTACGAAACTTGGTGAAGCAATTGAAAGTTTGCCCTAACCCAGTTAGTAAGAACAGAGGTCATTTTCAATTTTGCCACAAAAAGAACATTTGAAACAGGATATTCCACTGTGTTCGCCGGCATTTCTGCAGCGCGACTGGCATGTATCGCCAGGTTATGGCAAAGTTTGATTGATGTAAGGTGGGTGTGTTCCAGTCAGCCCTCTGGGCCTGTCTGTCCTCCCCATTTAATACACGGTGCCGCACAGTATAAGGAAAATGTGGCTATAAAAATCATCCCTCTTCAGAGAACCTGTGGGTCACATCACGGTGGGTTTGTCCGGTAACTTTACAGTCTACGGCTTAAACCAACACGATTGACGTCCATTAATGGTAAGCACCTTCTCAGCTCTCATTTGATGCTGAATCAAAACCACCACAAAACAATCTTTATGTATCTAAATCTAGAGCTGCCTAAAACTAAAACTATTATTCACATGTACAATAGCAGTACATTACAAATGCTGGACTTACAAACAAAATACATTTATGAACAGTCTAGCAACAGTACCAGTTTGTAAGTAGGGGACCGCCTGGAAAATATCCCTCATCCCGAAAAAATACTACTAAATAGGCCTGAATCCCTAGAAAAAAGTTTTTTTGTAATAATGTGGTAATAAAACGAGTGATGGCTCTAGTTATATAATAACATTGTGAAAGTTCCTTTAACTCTTCTGAATCTGTTTTAGGGCTAGAGGACTTTTTTTGCAATTTATATTATAAGTGCTACCATTTATCTCCAACTATTCCTGATTTTCTTCCAACTCTGTTGGCATCTAGAGGTTTCCATCCATTTAAAACCGCTTTATCCTTTGCAGGGTTACGGGGGTCTGCTGGATCCTATCCCAGCTAATTACAGGCGAGAGGCAGGGGTACACCCTGGACAGGTCGCCAGTTTATCGCAGGGCATCTAGAGGTTTCTTCACCTCTATTTACATGGTTCTTCAACAACGAGTTGGTGTTTGAGTGTCCAGCCATCCGGAAATAATTGAATTCCCTCATGTAGGGATTTTACTGAGGATGTACGCAGTACTCGAGTTGAGGGGGGATGAGGGGGGATGGCATCCCCTCTGAAATAAAAACGGTCAAAATCATCCCCCCTGTAAAACTGCCATCCCCCCTTTCCATCCCTTATGTCATTTCATCAATGAATGTGGAATTACTGCTATTTCAACATTTAGAGTAATCACCAGAAAAAAAACACCAGAAAAATAACTTATTTGACAATTTTCACCTGTTTCAAGTAAATTTTCACTTGAAATAAGTAGAAAAATCTGCCAGTGGGACAAGATTTATCTTCTCATTACAAGCTAAAAAATCTTGTTCCACATGCAGATTTTTCTACTTATTTCAAGTGAAAATCTACTTGAAACAGGTGAAAATTGTTGTTTTTTCCAGTGATGAGTCTTGTTTTAAGTGTAATGAGATTTTTTTTTTACTAAAATGAGACATTTTAACTAGAAATAAGACAAATATTCTTGTTAAGATTTTGAGTTTTTGCAGTGATCCATTTTACTTATCCTGTGAAGGACAGAGTCATATTGATAAGTTCAGAGAACTGTTTTTTATTGTTGTGTTTTGATGTATTTGATGTAAGCCCAGTGGATATTTAAAGCTTACAGAAGGCTGCATTTAACTGCTGCTATGTCATTTCTGAGTATTTCTCCAGGTGTTTTGGTCAGTGCTATTATTTGTACCGGTAATATATTATATTATTTGTAATCAGCACTATTATCTGTCCCCATATGATAAAATCCACCATCCCCCCTGATTTTTTTTTTACAACTCGAGTACTGGATGTACGGAAACAAGACATTGCAACCTGATACTGGCATAAAATTGAACGGAGACAGAAACCAGTAAGTGTGATATGTGTATGAGGTTGTGACTGCTGTAATCATGAGTGCTGGTGTGTGGGACAGCCCACAGTGGAAACATTAACTGCCATAGAGGTAAAGTTGGAGCAGTGACCTTGCTAGCCCCGGGCAGAAGATGAAGCTTGACGTACGGATCGGCCAGCCCATTGGAGTCCATGGCTTTCAGACCCTGTAGACACAACGATACACACACAGACACACACAGTTGAGTGTCAGAGGTGATGTCACCATCGCCTTTAACCACTTCACGCAACTGGCAGGGTCAGGAAGACTTCTAGTCTGGGTTTTTTTTTCCTCCTTTTGGCTTCAGGGTGTTTCACTACCTCTCTTAATTTTTTTTGGGTTGTCCTCAAATGAACTCTTCACCAAGATTTACATAATTAATATAATGTAACGTTATGAAATATGTAGTAGAAGGCTTGTGTCCTTGAACAGTGGTTGTCATATGTGTCTGCGCAAGCGACCTAATGTTTTCTAACACTTAATTGTGCCATAACTGCTTTATGAGCCAACAAGCTTATGTGTGAGAAGAACACATTTCTTTCTGAAAGCTGAGAGACAGCAGTGATGTCTTGAGCACACGTGAAAGAACCGTTTTCAATTGGATTTCGAGGCCGATTGCGCAACAGACGGAAAAAAAGGGTTTCAGGGTTTCATTTCAAACAACCTATGCACCTTTGCCTTGTGGATAGTACAATGAAGGCAGTTGTTCTCCTGATCAAAGAGCAGCGTGAACTCCAGCGTTCCCAGGTATGCTGAAAGAAAAGAAAGAACAGAAATTACTCTCAGTTAGAGGCACAGACACATTCAGTGAAACACAGATAAGCTGGGAAGTTCTGAGTCATGTTTGAAGCAGATGGCTTCTCACAAACATGACGCTGCCGCGTATGAATTGATCTGTCCCATTTGGTTACTGTTTCAGAATGAGTAGAAAATAAAGCCCTACTATGTGTAATAAATCATCTGAACTGCTTTTTCTTGTCACATAAAGTGGGAGTGACAAACAGTGTTGGAAAAACACTTGACTCCGCAATTACTCTGCGAGCAAGTGCACCGCTTCTGAGGCAAAACGCACAAACTGAAATTGAGCGAGAAGAGATGACGCTCCACTCCAAAGTTGCAGAATTGGCAGTCTGGTTTCAATCCTATGCGTCTTAATAATTTAATATTAATAAACATGCGCAACTTTGAACACTGACAGTGACTTTCAGGCTACAATCATTGCTCTCGCCCCTCAGAACTCACTGTCTTCATCATCAGAGTCGGCCGCCTCTTCCCTCTCCCCGTCAAGCTCCACTCTTCTCTCCCCATCCTTGTATCCCGTCTCCCCGTTGAAGGTCTCCTCTTTCAGGATCTTTTTCTCCCTGGGGGGCGGTGGCGTGCAGGGGTAGTCGTGGAAACGTGGGAAGAAGTCCGAGATCTGTGGGATGGGGAGGATGGGGCCCGGGCACACATTAATGGCAAAGTGCTCCTGCATAGAGATCTTGACCGGCGAGGGCGGTGGAGGAGCTGTGGAGTGGGGAGTCGCCGAGGGGGAGGACGCTGATGAAGAAGGGGTGGAGGTGGAGGAAGGGGGGATGGCCAGGTGGGAGGTAGAGGGTGGTGGAGGTGGCTTGGAGACACTCATCTGGACTGTCAAACTGGACTGAGAGATGAAAATGAAGGAATGATCAAAGTTGAGATAGAAAAAGACAACACAGTCAGGTTCTCAAGTTTCTCTGAGTTTGTAGCTTCTTTTTTCTTTTGTCAGTTTGTTCAGCTGCAACATCAGGCATTTCATCTCTCAGCAGTGTGATCAAAATGATGACACATCTGAAACATTTTGGAAAAAGAAAACTGCAAAACTGTTTTCATCTCATGATTCAATCCTGACTTCTTAAAAATCCAAAATAGAACATGCCAACACCTTTAACACTTCAACTGTGACTCACACATGGTGTCGGCACACCAAATCTGTCCTCTGAGTGACAAAGGTAGAGCTGTAAAGTACGAACAAATGATGTGACTTGTATCGGCACTTCACTCTAATCCCTCTCCTGTCACTCTTTTTCACGCATCTCCCTCTCTCATTTGCAACCCCCCCCCCCCCCCCGGGCAATATTTACATAATACTATTTGAAGCTTTTCGCAGTCCTTTGCATATTTGTCTCTAAATGAAGCATAACAAGTCTTACCAAACCCCATCATGGTTAAAACAAATGCAATCATTTCCCATTTTCCTTGCGGTGATTAAAAAAAGACTTGAAATGTTCTTGCTCATATTCTTCCAGGGCGCTTCTTCATATATCAAAAGCTTGTTTGATTGTGTTGGCAAGAAGAAGAAGAAAAACTCTTCAAGCTGAAGCATAGTTTTATTTGTTTGTCATGGTACTGTCCCACATTTAATTTTTACAGTTAAAAATGTCATACTGTAGCTTATTAGGGCCGTATATGGACTTTACAGACTATCCATCAGATCATTATTACTCTGGGCAACTGGTGGCCTCTGATCCTTATTAATTTTAATTATTAATTAATTATTAATATTTCCTTACAACTTGTATGTACAAAATGTAACATCCTCCTTGGAACTCCATTGTCTTTTTTTCATACTAACAAAATGTTGGATGAAAACTCCCAAATAAAAGCCACAGGTCGAGACCTGAACTGTTTTACCCCAAAAGAGTTTATGTTTAATTGAAAGAGTAAGAAGTTGTGAAGTTGCTCGGCCCCGTGTCAGAAATATGCCTGAATAATGTGGGCGAGGCACAAAAATAACAAGCTTCTCCTCCGTTGCCATGGTGATGGAGTCATCAGTCCTGCTCAGGAAGTGATAAGGGCACCATCAATTTTGTGAAAAGCTTTAATATTTCATGCGCTCTTCTCGCACTCGCTCACTGTTGCAGGTCATCTTCCCAAAACCACCACATTTCCCTAATCCTTACCAAATAGTTTTTCTGCCTAAACCCGACCAAACAAAAGTAAACTGATAATTATACTGTGTAAAAAAGGCAATTATTATATTAAGTGGCTCCACACAGCATGTAAACCCCAAGCTCTTTTCCAAAAGACCGTGGTTGTGCAACATCTGAGGGAATTTGTGAATCCACAGCGACAAAACATCTGTCGACTTTACATCACCTATGATTCTTTGACGCCCTCTGCAATTTCAACTTATATTGCACCAACAACCAGTAAACATTTATATATGTGGGGCCCATGGGGTTTATGTTGTCCCATGGGAAATTCTGCAGTCCTTAAGCTCAGGTACCTGGATGATGAAAGGACATGACTCCAAAATGTTTGCCCCCCCACTGGGCCAACCAACCATACAAGCACATATATAACACAAGTGGCCAATTCACATGGGGCCAACATGGAACCAGTGGACAATCCCAAGTGGGGCTCCATTTCTCTGCCCATTTATATCTCAGATTGGCTTCACATAGATATGTTGTTTTGTTGGTTCACTGGTCTGTAGAGCAGAAATAATCAATTTACAAATGAAAAAAAAAAAACAATAGCAATCAGAGTCAGCAAATTCTCACACCGAGAAGCTACAAATAGAGAAAAATGTGTTTTTTGCTTGAAAAAATGACTAGCGATATTAATACATCACGGAAATTGATTCTGTTTTTTCTGTGAGCGACTACTTGGATAAACTGATTAGTTGTTTCACCTGTGTTTTTATTTTTCGCAGCAGCCCAAAAGCCTGTACAATCTGCTTGTCGTTTTTGACAGGCTATGCCATTTTTTTTCTTGATCCTCTTAAAACCATGCACAAGTCAGCAACAGAGCAAAAACGCTAAAGTGTTGAAAATACGGCAAAGATTTGTCATATTACTTCTTGTTTCATCAGTATTTGCTGTACCTCATCTTAAAAAAAAAAAAGAATCATACCCTCTCACACACATTTGCATCTGTATGTTTTCTAAACTGAGCTAATCTTTAAATACACATCACCGCACAGACTCCATTGAAAACTTGTATTTCTAAGAGTGCTCTCCACCTTCTTAGTAGTCTGTAGCTAAGGGATTCACACACACGTACATGTGTTACAAACAGAAAAAGATCCCAAACTGAACTGTTCAGCTCTTTGACACTCCATCACTCTTACGTAAGAACACCCATATCCATCACTTGATTGGATTTGAGCACATGCATGTTACCTACTAACTTACTGAGCATTAGGAAACATGCCAGCACACGTGCACTCACACTTAACAGACATGCACCCATGCACGAATAGGAGCCATCCACAAAAACCTACCCGGGGACAGTCTTCATCTGTGCCAGCACTCCATCTTGCCTGCTCACACCTCCTCTGTCTCTCACACTCTGTGGAGCATGTAGACCAGCTTTGAGTCAATATACCCCTCCGTACTCTCTCTCCTTCTTTCCCTCCCTGTCTCTGCTTCTCATTTGCTCTCCTCTTCTCCCAGGCTCTGTACCTCCCCTCCGTAGTTATGACGTACACCGTCATTTGTTTTCAGCCTGAGTATGTAGTACTGTCCCCCAATTTCTCAACAGTTAAGGACATTCAAGAGAACCCATGAAAAACAGGAAAAAAAAGGGTGGGTGGTTAAAATGTGGTGAATGTGTTTTATTTTGTGGTGGATGAGATGCATATGGGAGGCGCACAGAGACAGCAAGAAAAGGAGGACAGACAGACAGACAGACAGGCAACATAAGAAAGAGGGGACAGATTAAGAGATAAACCAACACCATGCAGATGCACAGACAAACGCAGAGCGACACCAGCAAACACGCGGGGAGGCAGACTCGTGCAATGCATCAGCCGGAGAATAGATGTTGCAACACTGAACATGAACAATTGGAAATATTGCTCCAGGGAAAAAGAAGGAAAAAAATAATAGAAGAAATCACCAAGTGAAGGACAGAGAGGGGAAATTATATTCGTTACGTTGACTTGGCTCTGCAAAATACACTGCCAGCTAATATATCATATTGCCAGATGACTTTGTTCTGGCTATAACTACAGCTAATATCCAACAAGCATATTTGCTTGCCTGCATGCAACCGTCCAAGTGTAGCAGCCTTCAGAGTAACAACTGCCAGCTGCCACACTAAAAAAAAGGAATCAAAGAAGACAACAACACATCGATGTGAGAGGATTTATGTTGGATGTCAGAGGGGGAAAAAATCACTGGTGGATGCAAGAATGGCCAGATGAGAAAGTGTTGAAGCCTGCTGTTCTGCTCAGAGATTAAAAGATAAAAACATACATAAAACATAACGACTTTCCCTGGTTTTCATGAGAGATTTCAAAAGGTATGAGGAGCCCCAACAAAGGCGGTCGATTTTTAAAATCAATACTTTCAGAGAATGGTGCTGCCATTACTTTTTATTCAGCTAAGAAATCCTGAATTACTCCATTCAACTCTGTTTTTTCTTTTGAGTTTCATAAGAGAGGTTGAACAAGGATTTGTACAGGACTGCCATTTGTCAAGTCCAAACTTGAGTCACAATGTGGGAATGAATTTTAGGTCATCATATGTGAATACCTGAATGAAACCATCTTCAGAGGAAAAGGTTGCCATATTTATTGGTGGATTTATTAGTCCATGTTCAGCAGCGGGGTGTGTTAGAAACAAGGCATGCCAAATAAAAACACAAGTGTTGCGTGTGAAAGTAGAGAACAATGTTGGGAGCTAGAGGAAGAGGGAACAGGTAATTAGAGATGACTTTGATAAAGTGAGAAGAAAGGAGATAAGTTTGCAAAATACTCTATCTATAGAAAATGTGGTACATCATGTCAGGTTGCAGGTCAAGATATGAGTGGCATTTTATGAGAAACACAAACATTATCTGTCTTCTGAATCCATGCCACTGTTTCCTGTCAGCTAATACGGAATGTGTCAGAATTCAATTTCTGGATGCTGCAATATCCGGTTTTGATAGCTGTCAAGAACCATAAATTATGAATACAATGGAAGAAGCATCAGTCATGTGACCCATTGGTTTATGAAGAGATGTGTGTGTTAAAGCCTGTTTTCCCTCATATTGTGCACCGCCATGTTGCTGGGTAAGCCAACAAAAACACACACACTGTATGTAAATCAAAGTTAGCTGTGGGTATCAACTCCATCAGCCGATCCCCACCAAAATAACCGCAGAGCTGCCAGAGTTTGTTTACAGCAGAATATTCCATTTCAGATGTTGTTTCAGTGGCGAAAGCAAACATTGCTCCCATGACCCCATTCGAGTCAACACGTGAAAAAGGATATTCCACTGTAGACTTCTGCTAGTGGCTTTATTTCGACGGGGATCAGCTGAAGAGCTGACAGCCGAAGCTAACTTTGATTGACACACGGTGGCCATGCTCCCGTCAGCTTCTCGAGCAACAACTCTGGGCTCAGTGTGAAGGAAAGTGGGCTTCAAATCCACTCTTCAGAAACCACGGGTCACTTGACTTATTGTTTCCTCCATTGTTTTTATAGTCTACGGTTGACGCTTGTCAAAAGTAGGACAAATTGAAGTTCATTGCATGACCAGTGTGCACTGACCTTATGTAATAATAATCATTCTTATTTTTAAGACAATATGTTTATTTGTGCTGTTAATTGTACCTATCCTTAGAGGCCTCCCCACAGATTGCTGAAACCGCCTGTGAGGAGGACTGTAAGGGTCTGAGGACAAAGTTTAGCCAACAGCAGCCACCTACATCCACAGTCAAACGCTGCTCGAGGGCAAACCAGTCGATAGGATAGAATAAAATATAATAGATTGTACTTTATTTTTCCCTTGCGAGAAATTATCTCACCACAGCGCTCCAGTGCACAAATGACAAAGATAAAGATTATATATAACAAGAGTCACAAACGTAAATGACAAAATGACCCACTTTTGCACTCTCCATAAAGCATAAAATAAAATAAAGATATAAAATATAATGTCAAGCTGGTTATTGTACATGAAGTGTGGAGTTATAAATTTTGATGTCCACTCGCAGGAATGATTTCCTGTGACTCTTTGTGGGGCAGCGTGGTGGAGTAAGTCTTTTACTGAAGGTGCTTCCTTGGCGGGTCATGGAGAGGATTTGAGGTGTTGTCCAGTATGGATCTTATTCTAGACAACATCCTTGCTCTCCGACACTACTGTCAGAGAGTCAACTCCTCTCCCACAATGGGGCTGGCATTCGGATGAGTTTGTTAAGTCTATCGGTGTCTTTCAACCCTCAGTCTGCTGCCCCAGCACACAACAGCATAGAGGATGGCACTGGCCACCACGGACTTATAAAATATCCGCAGCATGGTGTGGCAGATGTTGAAGGTCCTCAGTTGCCTCAGAAAATACAGACGACTCTGGCATTTCCTGTTTAGGGTGTCAGTATCTTTGGTCCAGTCCAGTTTAATGTCAAGGTACACCCCTAGCTACTTACTGTATATGCTTTCACAAGGTCCACATTAACCCCGCAGATAGAGACCCTAGAGCCCTGGAAGCAGCACTTTCACCAAGACCCAGATCTGATAAAGCTTCAGGGAGTCCAAGTCTGCAGTCAGTTAACTCCTCCGTTAGTTTGACAATAGGCCAGTACAGCACTAGCTGTTCACTCGAAGTGAGAACAATATGAGCTGTTACATTAGTCTCCAAAAGTCTTCAATAACACCTGAAAAAAAGTAGCTAAATTTGCTGAAGGTTGATTTTTTTGGAAAAAGTTTTTAAAAAAGTCACTAGAGGGGTCTAAAATCTCTAATGGAGCCCTTTTTAGTTAGCTTTAGATCATTGGTTAACTGAGGGCTGGCTAGGATTCCAGTGGTTCTTGGTTGGAGCTCCACCAATCCTCGATGCAGGTCTGTGTTGAGGGCTAATGTTTACTCCGCTGTGATTGACACACACATCTGTTCCACTCATCGGCTGCAACAGGCCATGGGGCGTGGCTCAACCACGGAGCCACACACACCTGTTCCACATCATACTTAGGCCTCGAGTGATCTCCTGGCGGGCGCCAGATTGTTGATTTCCCATTGGCGTTCACTCTCAGGCTCAACCTTCTCCTTTGCCTGTCTTGTCCACAGTTGTTTGTTCGACGACCATTCTGTCTGCCCTCTCTGGCTCGGCACCTATCTGAGTACTGCTGTTACTGTCTCATTGGGTAGCATTCCTTCATGTTCCAGACCTTCAATCCTTCCCCATCCTGGCTTAGCTACTCCGTCCATTCTCCATCTCCTTCAATAAATCTATATAATCTCAACCAATACTGTGTCCGTACTTGGATTCCACCTTCCCCCGTCCCCTACAACAGTCTAACAGTAGGCCTACTGGTTTCAGATGTAGTTTTGGTAGTGGCATCTGAAACGAGGATGGATAGATAAACTCGATCAGAATGGATGTATGGTAACGTTAATTAGCATCATAAATCAGTATTAGCTACGCAAGGCTAAATCAGCCATCTTGCCCTGCACCAACTTCATATTCTCTAAGAAGTTCCCTGAGACAATACAACAGTAGCTTCAAATTGTGACAATATCCTCTTGTGGCCGGTAACTTTATGTGAAACAACATAACCAAAGACTAAGAAGAACTTGACGAGCATTACTAAAACATTTTCTGTGATATAAATGGCTATAACAAGTAGATCTGGGAAGCTGCAACATGACCACCTTAGTTCAGGCATAGTTGGCTCTTTTAGCTTGGCTGGCTCAGCTAATGCTAACCTATGATGGTAAATGAAATTACTTTACATTCAGATTTGTCCAAACAGACTAATTTCAAGTGTAGCTACTGACACAACATCTGAAATAAGAGCTGCCAGAGCTGAAATGAGGACTAGCAGAGCTCTGCAGGGACTCACGGTCGAGGCTTAGACCCATGACAGTCAAGAAAGCCAGCCAGCATTGCAGGCTGATAAACTGCAGGTCCTAGCAGACTTCCACTTCAAATAGTCCTGGAATTATCCACAGTGGCTCGAGGCTCCTTCAGCTAAGCTACACTAGAGGACATGCAGCCGGTGAACATTTGCCGCAGGACCTCCCATTCACATGTCATTTCAGTGGCCACATCAGAAATGACCACTCCAATCAGCCAAGGCGTGATTATCACTATCTGTCAGCTGCTTCGCTAAGCCCCGTCCTCAGACTCTTCCAGGCCAACCCACAGCCAGTCGCATATTATCATTAACCCTTTAAGCATGTGTGTGTGTGTGTGTGTGTGTGTGTGTGTGTGTGTGTGTGTGTGTGTGTGTGTGTGTGTGTGTGTGTGTGTGTGTGTGTGTGTGTGTGTGTGTTTGGCACAAGGAGGTTGATTCACAGGCCTCCTGCAACAGCATGAGTGTAATTACCTTTATAACCATATTGGCTTTGAAGTGCAACCTCCCAGCCTTATAAAAGCATTGGAAATTTTTCTGATGGCACTGAATGTCGCCTAATTATGCAAAGTGCACTTGTGCAAACATGGTGCCAGCAACACACTTTCTTCACATTTTAGAAGCTATGCTCATAAGTGAGAGTGTTAAGAACAAATTAACAAAAATGATGACCCCATTGGTTTTTTAGAAAAATATTTTAGTATTTTGGCATTAAGTGATTGCATCTAAGTCAGAATAAGAAGGGAACTAAATACGTGCATCGACTACCAACCATATAGCTCACACATCATTTAAAATGGCCCTACTCTTAATCATGCATATATGTGAACCCTGATATCATTAAACGAACAAGCTCTCTAAGAAATATACCCTAGGCTCTGCAAGAGAGACAGAGACAGATTTGATTTGCATTTGGACGTGGCCCCAACCGGCCCTTCAAGGTACCGTAAGTGATGTAACATCAGGTTGTTTACCCAATAAAGAAGCCCAAGATATGTGAAAACAAGATGTTGTCGTCAGGAGGTCAGACTGTGTGTGGGCGGGAGAGAAAACCTACTGAATTTTAACTGTAAGACATAAGTGATGTCCAGGACACTGCCTCACTTGGCTTTATGTAATCACTAGAGAAACAGCGCACCAGAGAGATAAAGGGGACATGCTAATTAATCATAGAAGATCATAAATACTCTGACAGAGGTGTGTGTAACATTCATTCTTGTGGCCATGATGGCAAAGATCCTCTGTTTTGACCCAAACTTTGCCTTTTTCCCAGCTTTAATGTCTTGACCTCACCAGATAGAGGTTTTAATTCCCCTCGGTTTGGTACCTCCTGCATAAATTCACATCAAGAAAAGCTTGTCTGAGCTGTAAGAACAAAGAGCAAGGACAAACAACGTATGAACAAGGCAATTTTACAATGTTAAAAAGAAATTGTAATCAACAGCAAACCTAATCAATTAAAATAATAGACAAGCTGTGAATGGGCACTGAAGCAGGGTTCGTGTGCTTATCCATTTGTAAACACGTACATTTTCTTCTCCCTAAGCTCAGTAGTGCCTCATCAATATTGTGTTAACAGACCATAAAATTCATTCACTCGCAAAAACAATGTATGGGCTAAATGAGCTGAAAAGAGATAAAGATAGATGAATACTTGGTTTACTAGTGCCAACCCATCTATCTATACTGTAAATTAGTGCTTTTGACATGGTCCGCATGCTTATTTTGGTCTGAAATAGGTACAAAAATGCTCCTAAAGGACAGCTTTGCCTGTTTTACATGGCCCAAGAGATGAGTCTTCCCAGGGTTTAGTGGAAGGTTTTTCTCCATAGTTGCTCATCTTTTACTGAATATTAAAATGCACATTAACAGATGAGTGCTCGCTACACTGAAAATAGCATTTATAAGACAGCTACAGAGCTCTCACAGCTGACCTGCTCGCCTCCAGAACTCTCAGACACTCTTCATGTAGCTGGACACTCTAGAGAGATGTGTCACATGTTTATGTCATAAATGATTCACAGTAAAGTACAGACTTCTAATATATATCGACAGGACTAGATTTGCTGTTGATTACAAGCACAGATTTCATTAGCGAGTGATCAGTAGGTTTAGGTGATCGTCTGCGTGAATTTCTGGTTTGGTTTTGGGCACTTGATTGCCTTTGTTATCGCACTTTTCCACTAGTACCTACTCGGCTCTGCTCATCTCAGCTCAGCTCGACTCAACTTGGCCTGGTTTCTTTTCCATTACAATCCAGTACCCAGAGCAGGAGTCGGCAGGGTTAGAGTGAAGCTGCTGTGACATACTTGATTGTGTGATCTAAACAAAGAATACAACCCTAAAGATGTAGAACATGGAGGAGATGATATATGTGCTGCTGGGTCTGTGGCTTGTGTTCGATATCAAGTTGAAAAATGAGAGTGAGAGAAGCTTCAAACGGCAACGCTTTTTACATTTTTTTAGTTTGTCTCGGCACTGCTGAAAAGTCTGTTAGTAGCTGCGAGCAGCTATGAAGTGACAGAGCTCCTGGTAGATCTTGTCATTTTTTTATCGCCCGTCTAGATCCCTTTTTAATTCTCTCCTCAGCCACCAGGTTTATGAACATCTGCACCACCCATTCGAATAAATTGAACAAGAAGCCGCCGTCAGAGTCACTCTTCAGCTGAGAGCAGAGTAGTTACAGAAAAAGTATCTACTCGGCACGCCTCGACCCCGAGTGGAAAAGCACCAAACCGAGCCGAGCCGGGCTGAGTAGGTACTAGTGGAAAAGTGCCACTAGTGTGAATCTCTGCCATTAGCGGCTCTCTCTGACTGCAGTTAAGGTAGTTGGCACGGGCCACACCCACTGTTTTGTAACTGCTCGGGGGAAGCAGAAAGAGGCGGTTCCAGCCAGTCGCAATTAGCCTAGCGATTGCAGCTGAGTCGACTTCAGGTATTTCACCACACTCAGAGGGGTGAAGCGTTGTTACTACCCACTGGGTTGTCTGCAGAAAGGTTTGCGTCCTACTTTACTGAAAAGGCTGCTACTATCAGTAACCTATTCTCTGAGCCTGTCCATTTCAGCCCACTCCAACCGGCTACTGGTGCCTCTCTCTGCTCCTTCCTCCTTAATGAGGATGAAGTCTCTAAACTTCAAGTCGGCTCAAAACCAATGACCTGTCCTCTTGATCCTGTTCCTACCGACATCCTGCAGAGCATTTTACCAAACCTTAATCAAACCTGCAATAACCCACATTACCAACTCCTCTCTCAACCCTTGTGCTGTCTTCGGGTCAAGGAAGGAGGAAGAGAAGAAGGGAGGAAAGAAGGAAGGAAGGAAGAATGAAAAGAAGGAAAGAAAGAAGGAGGAAGAGAGAAAAGAAGGATGGAAGGAAGGAAGGAAGGAAGAAAAGGAAGGAAGGAAGGTAGGAAGGAAGGAAGGAAGGAAGGAAGGAAGGAAGGAAGGAAGGAAGGAAAGAAGGAAGGAAGGAAGGAAGGAAGGAAGAAGGAAGGAAGGAAGGAAGGAAGGAAGGAAGGAAGGAAGGAAGGAAGGAAGGAAGGAAGGAAGGAAGGAAGAAAAGAGGAAGGGAAGAAGGAAGGAGAGAGCAGGAGGAAAGAAGGAAGGAAGGAAGGAAGGAAGGAAGGAAGGAAGGAAGGAAGGAAGGGAGAAAGGAAGGAAGGAAGGAAGGAAGGAAGGAAGGGAGAAAAGAGGAAGGGAAGAAGGAAGGAGAGAGCAGGAGGAAAGAAGGAAGGAAGGGAAAAAAGAAGGAAGGAGGGAAGGAAGGAAGGAAGGAAGGAAGGAAGGAAGGCTGGAGGGAAGGATGGAAGGAAGGAAGGAAGGAAGGAAGGAAGGAAGGAAGGAAGGAAGGAAGGAAAGGAGAAAACAAGGAAGGAAGGAAGGAAGGAAGGAAGGGAGGGAGGGAGAAAAGAGGAAGGGAAGAAGGAAGGAGAGAGCAGGAGGAAGGAAGGAAGGAAGGAAGGAAGGAAGGAAGGAAGGAAGGAAGGAAGGAAGGAAGGAAGGAAGGAAGGAAGGAAGGAAGGAAGGAAGGAAGGAAGGGAGAAAGGAAGGAAGGAAGGAAGAAAACAAGGAAGGAAGGAAGGAAGGAAGGAAGGAAGGAAGGAAGGAAGGAAGGAAGGAAGGAAGGAAGGAAGGAAGGAAGGAAGGAAGGAAGGAAGGAAGGAAGGAGGGAAGGAAGGAAGGAAGGAAGGAAGGAAGGAAGGAAGGAAGGGAGGGAGGGAGGGAGAAAAGAGGGAAGGGAAGAAGGAAGGAGAGAGCAGGAGGAAGGAAGGAAGGAAGGAAGGAAGAAAACAAGGAAGGAAGGAAGGAAGGAAGGAAGGAAGGAAGGAAGGAAGGAAGGAAGGAAGGAAGGAAGGAAGGAAGGAAGGAAGGAAGGAAGGAAGGAAGGAAGGAAGGAAGGAAGGAAGGAGGAAGGGAAGAAGGCTGAGAGCAGAGGCCAGAAGGTAGGCATCGGGTCCTTCTGCCCCTGTGAACAGCCAAGGGTTTAAAATCTGGCGTCTTTCCCTCTGCCTTCCCACAAGCACGGGTCCCCCCCTTCTGACACACCCCCCCTCACCCCCTACCCCGCTTGAACACTACCGTGCCAGTCTCACTGTCCTCCCATTCATGTCTAACATTTTAGAACGAAGCCGTACGTCAGTCATGTCTCAGTTGCTTCACAACAACTGCCTGTATGATCCACATCAGTCTGGCTTTAGGCAGGGCCACTCAACTGAAACTGCCCTTCTCTCAGTTACTGAGTCACTACGGGCTGCCAGATCTGCTGGTCTTATCCTCTGTCCTCATACTGCTTGACCTGTCTGCTGCCTTTGACACGGTCCAACCACCACATCCTCCTCTCCACACTCTTAAACGCTTGGCATTTCAGGATCTGTCCTCCTGTGGTTCATGTCTTACCTCGTTCATGTCTTACCTCGCAGGAAGATGCTTCAGAGTGTCATGGCAAGGACGAGTGTCCAGATCGCATGAGCTGGCAACAAATTCTGTCCGATCTACAGGGTCTGTACCTACTTTTAGGAGCAAGCTAAAGACACAGCTGTTTAACCCTTGTACTGTCTTCGGGTCAAAATGACCTAATTCTCCTGTTCCTTCTTTACTTCCTCCTGCTCTCCCCTTCCTCCCTTCCTCCCTTCCTTCCTTCCTTCCTTCCTTCCTTCCTTCCTTCCTTCCTTCCTTCCTTCCTTCATTCCTTCCTTCTTTTCTCCCTTCCTTCCTTCTTTTTCTCCTTCCTTCCTTCCTCCCTTCTTTCCTTCCTTCCTTCTTTTCTCCCTTCTTTTCTTCCTTCCTTCCTTCTTTCCTCCCTTCCTTATTTTCTCCGATCCTTCTTTTCTTTCTTCCTTCCTTCCTTCTTTTCTCCCATCCTTCTTTTCTTTCTTTATTCCTTCCTTCCTTCTTCCTTCCTTCCTTCCTTCCTTCCTTCCTTCCTTCCTTCCTTCCTTCCTTCCTTCCTTCCTTCCTTCTTTTCTCCCTTATTTTCTCCCTTCCTTCCTTCTTTCCTTCCTTCCTTCTTTTCTCCCTTCTTTTCTCCCTTCCTTCCTTCTTTTCTTCCTTCCTTCTTTTCTCCCTTCCTTCTTTTTTCCCTTCCTTCCTTGACCTGAAGACAACACAAGGGTTAAGGAGCATTTCTGCATCTAGTAAACTTCTCTTATTCTCTAACTTCTAACTAAAATTAGTTAGAAGATTTGTCCAGCTCTTTGCAGGACTCAGCACTGAGTAAGCTGCATGCACTTATGACAAAATGATCGCAATTTGGTGTCGTTTTAAACATAGCTTTCTTGTATAAAGGGGACTGTTGGGTTGGGCGAAAAAAATAAAATATTCTAGTACTGGCATGGCAGCAGCTGTGTCCAACTGGACTCACATCAGTCTGACCAGCACTTATCCATGCTGGACTCTCTGATGTGATTTTGTGCTTGTGTTGTTCTCTCAGATGTAAGTCGCATTGGATAAAAGCGTCTGCTAAGTGACAGTAGTAGTAGTAGTAGTAGTAGTAGTAGTAGTAGTAGTAGGTTAACAAAATTAGTTACACTTTTAAAAAAAATCTCAATTTAACATGGCAGTGTCCTGACAGGATTATAATGTCTACACACATTTTTAGAAATGTCACATCTGTCTTGGGACACATACAAATAACAGAGAAATATGCTTCATAGATGAGTAAAGTCAGTAAAGAAATAAACTATGATCACATTTAATAGTTTAAAAATGACTGCATCAGATCCAGGGGAAGTTTGCCACACGTACAATCCACGTACAATTTTTAATGAAGTTAAATGCATTTTTGTGTATTTTAACAGGGTGTTAGACAACTACTTTTATGGAGCCTTATTCTTGTCCAAAACAAATCAACGACATTATGTCATTGCTGAATTTGGGTGAAATATTGCCAGATCAAATTCTTCATTTGTTTACACAAACCTGGTGATCAAAGTAAAAAAAAAACAAAAAAACATAATCTATATTATAGTAATGTGAAATAAACAACGCAGAGCTTCAATTTAACAGGGGGTAACTTATAGAAAGTGTAACAAAAGAACATGGTTTTAGCTGGACATTGGGAGATGATAATTGATCTGATGTAGCCTCATCCCACTTTGAGCAGTTCACAGCAGTGCACTTTAGTTGTAAATGGTTGATGAAGGGCGGTTAAACCGCCTCTCTTCAATCTTGCGTATGGTGGATTATTGTAGATAACAAGGAAAATCCAGAGTCGACTTTTAATGGTTTGAATATTCTCTTATCGATCAGGTGGAACGTGTTCTTTTGGTGTAACAGTGCTGGGTGGACTAATAAGTTTACCAGTTAACAGTGGCTGTCTGACATAAAAGTTGCTAGGAGTCGCTAAAGAAATGATCAACTCATTTGCATGATTCACCATTTGTATATA
Organism: Cololabis saira; assembly: GCF_033807715.1. Classification (NCBI taxonomy): domain Eukaryota; kingdom Metazoa; phylum Chordata; class Actinopteri; order Beloniformes; family Belonidae; genus Cololabis; species Cololabis saira. The sequence continues at coordinate 14,316,237 of NC_084587.1, read as the reverse complement.
ATTGTGATGGATGCTTTAAGTGAGAGAAAAAAAGTTGTACAAGAGATAAAAAGGAAGCAAGAAAAGAAAAAAACTAAATATGTTTGGAACTACTAGAAAATTTTCTTTTGGCGATTGTTATTTTCTTTTTCTTTTGTTTTGAATATCACTATTTGAACCCAAGTCCGGGGGGACGCATCCCTTTCACATATAATGGTGAAGCCTATGCACTCTTTTAGGTTTAGGCATTAAAACAAGGTTGTTAGGATGAGGAAACCATCATGGCCTATAGCAAATATCTCCTTTTTTCTGACTTTAAATTAATAATGTCCTGTCGTCGTGGTCTTGGTTTGGTTATTAGTTTATCTGAGTGTTGCTCAGAGGGCTGTTGCACAAAAATACAATTAAGAAATATTGGATGTCGAAGAAAAGTGGGTCTTAACATATCCAACTGAGTTTGGTCCAAATGCAAAGCCAGGATGACACGCTGTAGCTGTAAAACTTAGCTGGTGCATGTGCATTACTGGCTTTTTAAAGTAGATTTACTGATTCAGAAATAGAGATGACGTGCATCGCTTTTATTCCTCTAAGTGAGCAATAACTCATTTTGAAAAAATGTGGAAGTCAAAAACCTAATATGCAAAAAGGCAATATAGTCGCTATTAATAAACTTAGAGTGTGCCTGGCAGACGGCAGTCGAAGATTTTAATGAGTAGCAGTCCAGTATACATGTTACACTTTAGGATTCCATAGTATTCTTTTAAGGATTTTCAGCAGGTTAAAATTGTTTTAAAATGGAATAAATTTGGTTTTCCGGTCATCTAGCCGTCATTTTAGGAGGTGTTGTCATTCCAGGCGCTTTCATAGTTTCCTTTTTTTTTTTTCCTTTTCTTCAAAATGATTTTCTGCTCATGCATCTGCAGACTGGTCCTCTAATCTTACCATAGATCTACCCAACCCGTGCATCTGTCCCCGCGGTCAGCCCTGCAACATCCTCCTATTGTCTCTGTCGCTGTGGCACGTGTCTCTCTGGTTTACAAAGTTAACCAATACCAGCAGAGTGAGCAGGGAGCAGTGGGGGGGAGCATTCAGGCTGCAGGATCCAACACACCCTGAGTTCTTTTTGAGTCCTAATCAAATTTAAAAGGTGTTATCTCCCCATTTGAATTAATATAATCATTTTTTTCCTTCACATTCTTTTGTAGTATTAAATTATCCACATTTATATGGGATGTCGCAGCCTCAAAATGCAAAAATGGATATATATAAAAAAAAATTAAACAAAGTTAACTATGAAAAAAAAGAAAAGAAAAAATTTCGGTTCACACAAAGAAATAAAAGTTAATTTGCAAGCAAGAAACAGATGAGACAAAAAAAAGCATACATGTTCATAATCACTCCTATGGTCAATTTACAATCATCAATCATTCCAATATACATGTTGTTTATTTAATTGTTTTGATTTATGTATTTTTTTCATAAACTAGAAGACCCACTCAGAGAAGAGGAGACTTTACACAGAAACTTTACACAGAAACCTATTCAAACCGTGCAATTCCACCCAGTGATGTTTCTCAGTGTTTAGCACAAACGTGAAGGGAAGTTAATGGCAAGAAAAAGTGAGGCTCACACAACAACAACCGAAGACGGCAATGATGGAAAAAAGATAGAGGGTTACTAATTGGAGCCACTAATTAGAAACCAAGCTGTCATATAACAGAAACTTGGAAAAAAATTAAATGTTTTTTTTTTCTTAATTAAAATGATTGATATTTATTCACGTAAAAATGCGTCCCAGTGAAATAACCTGCCTCAGCGTCCTCGTCAGCATGATTAACACAGTGACATCGTTCATGAGGGTAATATAAGTAATAAACATCCAGGATGAGTGAGAAAGCGATGGGGAGGAGGATGGCGAGGCTGGGAGCAATTTGTGGAGAAGTATTCATTCAGCCCCTCTGCATTGCAAGATAATCTCCTCCCATTACTGAAGCACAAAGCATAGCAGGTTTTCCATTAAGTGCAAGTCACAGCCTCTCTTGACTCTCAGCCTGCTATTAGTCCTGAGATTAGGTAAACTTCTATTTACATACTGCAGCTCTGGTTCATGCTGGATGTTTCAACATTTGGCCCCATATAGAACAAGAAATTGCATTATTTCTGCTGATAAAGATCAACTTGCCCTTGGATGTACAGTATATGGGCTGACATACCTTGAATTTCTGATTTACTTTTAACATAATGAAATGTAAAGTAAGTGCTGTAGCTTCATGTGAAACTAGAATTTACATTTCCATTTTGATCAACACTTATTTTCATTGTATAGATTTTCAATAATATCTGAAAGTGCAAATTCTACATTTCTAAAACTCGCTTGTGTAGGACTGAAACATAACTAAGACAACGGAGGAGATGCTTTTGAAAAAGAACACACACAAAACAGAGTATTTTAATCCACACCATAATGCTTTCTTTCACCTTATCATATACCGTATTTTCTGCACTATTAAGGCGTACCTAAAATCCTTCATTTTTCTCAGAAATCGCCAGTGCGCCCTATAATCCCGGGCACTTTCTTTCAACATGTTTTAGTGTGACTTTGGTAGCGACGAAGCCGCTCCGCTTGATTGATTGTCGGACCATTCCCAGCTCACACAGGGACGTTGTATTAAAGTCGGTCCTTGGTTGGATACGGGTTGCAACGTCAGACAATGTTAAATAACTGATTATGTCGTGCTGGCAAGCAACCATCATCCTACATCTAGTCAATGTTACCTAACTATAATTACGGTATACGTTAAGCCAACGTTAGGTTGGCAACGATGAACCAATCAGAGGTGGGTGCAATTCATCGATGTGTCAATGCATCGCGATGCGTCACGTGACGATTTGGAATCGATTTCTTAAAAATAATTAGTTATTATTATTAATTAAGTTATTAATTATTAGTTATCCTATCCAGATTCCAGACTGAATAAGCTGCTGAATCATTTCATTTTCAAGAATGCACATTTCTTATTGTTCCCTTGAAATATGGCAGATATGTTTACACTAAATACATTTGATGGAAGTACATATCTAGTTTACTTGAATTAATGAACTCATTAAATCCAGGGCTTGACGGTTTTCAGTATTTTCCGCCAATAGAGGGCGCTCTCATGCAAGTGCAGCTTTCCCTGGTCAAAGTTAAGTAAGTCAAAGAGCAAATGTTTACATAGTCATAAAATAAATGATTTTGTGTCTTTGAAAAATACATGTCAAATGTTCAAAAAACCTTGTTATTTACTTAATGAGTGTTGTTAGAGGAACTGAGTTAATTGATTGGCTATTTATTTACAAATGTAGCCACAGATGAAGACAAAATCAATCTTGTACGGAAAAAAGCATTAAAAATCACAATAATCGAAGAATCGAGGCACCAATAATCGAATCGAATCGACAATCGTTATAATCGAAGAATCGAAGAATCGAAGCTCCAATAATCGAAATCGAATCGAATCGTGAGGTACCCTTGTTTGCACACCCCTAAAACCAATCACAGGACGTAGTTCGACGCTTACCTCCTCCATATTTATTGGTGGATTTTTGGAAGACAAATTATTTAAAATGTGTGTATTTTTCTGTATTAGTTACAACTGAACGATATTCTGAGTTAATGTGAATGAGTTGAAGTTCGACTTACCAGACTGTTTTGTTTTGCTTTACATATGTTTTATCATGCACCTTAAAACCCGGTGTGCCTAATGGTCCAGACTATACAGTATACCTATAATTGTTCTATTCAACAAGCGTATCCCTGGCTTCAAACTTCCCTGAGTGTCATGTGTGTCGACTGTGTTTTTGCATTCTTCCTAGTTTAACCCAATAAGGACATCCCTGGAAAGAACGTCATCATGACGGAGCATATGCTGCTCAAAAACCTCTGTGTTTCTTCTTTACATAAATTTTGCCAGCACTGAAGTATAAATTATCTTTGCCAAGGGCTCTGATGCAGCTTTATACCATCACGGTCTGTTTGTGTTTAGGAGGTGTTTGGAGGAGCCAAATACAGAAGATCACAAGGACTGGAGCAGGAATAATGCCCCTTATTGAAAAAAGACAAACAGACACAAATGCAGCAGGATATCAGACAGAGCCAAGAAACAGAGCAGGGAAGGAGACACAAAGCTGGGAACCCAAAACACACAGTTATCAAAGAAAACAGACTACTCAAAACCGTAAATCATGAGAGAAATACTGATTTTTTTAGGCTCAAATAGCAGATGTTGTGGATCATCATAATCTTCATGCGAGGTTTAGTTTTCACTGCTCTGCTGTCTTCGTTCAGTTTGTTTCCCTTTGTTTAAACAAAATGGTTAATGTCTGGTAGCTGTTCATGAAAATAAAGAATAAATAGAAATTATTTTATATATAAGTGTAATTTGTTTTATCTAAATATCTATAGTATTTATTATATATAAAATAATAAAGATGAATCAATAATTGATCGACAGAGTACATTTCTAAAAATGCCCATCCCTAGCATGGGTTGTCCACTTTTGGGTACTTGGTACACTTGTGCTCATAGGTTTACCAAACGTGATTGACATGAGAAGAAATGCTCTCTTTTATTAATGGATTATTAATGGATAGTCAGCAGATTACGCAAATTATTATCTTAATGTTTTTTTTTGTTTGTTTTATGAATTGAAATAATTCAAATGGCCAAGATGATGTGATTATAAACTCACAGGCCACTTATTAGGTACGCCTAGTGTTGGCCAGGGAGTGTATACTCTTGTTTGGACTGTTAATGTCCACATTACACTGTACGATTGGTTACACTGCTGCTAATGCTAAAACACCAGAGGGATAAACAGACAAAACATTTGCATAGGAGCCTCGCAAGATCATTAAACCTTTAAAACAGGATAAATTAAAAAAATTGTGGTCACACTAATAATCTGTGTTTTATAGCTGAAAGCAGGGCCCTCAAGTTTTGAAGTATGCATGGAGGGAGTGTTTTTTTGGGGGGTATAAGTGTATAAGTACACTGTTTGATTCTACAACAAAGGAAATTACTCTAATGGCCATTGTGTCTTCACAACATTCATGCTATATTAAACAATTTGTTTTTGTGATGTAAAATAGTAATAAAAAATACAAATGATAACAAAAGCCCCATTTATATACCTGTCAAGTTTTGGATTTAAAAATAAGTCAGCCACTGCCAGCCGTCCAGTCCAACCGAGGTCCAGTATCCCTTACATTTTTAAGACCGGTTTACAAGAAATCTAAAATAACTACCCGTCAACCACTTACAAACTACAATTAGAAGCTCAGAATCAGCCCTACCTTTGTTGACACTGAAATGCTTTTGACATTCTTATTCCTATAATAGAGTCTAAATGAAAACACCAAAGGGAATTAAAGCACTTTTTTTATATGTATATTTTCAGTTACTATACACATCGATTGTCTTCAAGTGAAACATTTACATTTTCTTTTGATTTGTCATTTTAACTCATGTGGCTCTATGCCCCATCCTGCTCCTCCTTAGGGAAGTAAATTTGGTATCCCATTTTTAGAGATATTTAAATAAAGTCTTCGCTTTTTTGGCAGAAATGCCTTCTCTCTGGTTACATCCATCCATCTCTTAGTTGTTGTTCCGAGTTTGTTCCCGCTGTTGCCACTAACCTCGCGAGAACCAGGCTACAGTAAGTGGCAGTTCTCACGAGGCCGGTTACAATTCAGTTTGGAGAGGCACAGGAATGCCTTTTAAAAATTATTATTTTTTAAAACGGGAAAATTTACGGGAAAATACTAATATGGGGGGACGGCGGGAAAGAGGGGTGAAATAGGTAGTTTCAGGGCCAAAATGGGAGACTTCACAGGTATGCCCATTTAGCCCAAATGAGCCCCTTGTACGGTGTGTGTGTGTGTGTGTGTGTGTGTGTGTGTGTGTGTGTGTGTGTGTGTGTGTGTGTGTGTGTGTGTGTGTGTGTGTGTGTGTGTGTGTGTGTGTGTGTGTCCCTTGAAAAACGGAATCGTCCCGTATTTATAAGCTAAAGTACATGTCCCGTATTGAGCTGAAAAGGGACGCACTTTGTCCCGTATTACTGTGAGAGTCAAAAAATAGTCAATGCCAATGCCAATGGAAAATGGCATTGAGATTTTGAGTTAACAAGTTATTTTTTTCTGTTTTACTACAGAGTTTTCTACAGACTTTCTGTTTGTGCTTTTGTTATTGCACTAAAAATGTGCACTATTACAGAATGGATGTTCTGCTTTCTTTCTATTGTTTTATATTAATTTTAAGTTAAGCAGGACAGGTTTCTGTTTAAGAAAGATATTTATTTTTGTTCAGTTCCTTTTGTTATTTTGTATTAAAGTAAATTGCTGGATAATAATTTGTTTCACATGTCTTCATGGCATTCAAAAATATGCATCAATTCAGTTTCGAGGCAAATACTTCAAAAATCGTTTCACTCACAAAAAAAAGGGGCTAAAAAAACTCACCACGCCAGGAAAGGTGAAGGCTGCCGATGAGGTGTCCCCTATTTATTTTTCAGGGAGTTGGCAACACTAAGGACATACCAATGTCCCCATAAATCGCATTCAGGGGGCTGCAATTAAGCTGCTCCCTCTTCTTCTCGAAGTGTTCTGACAAGTACGGAAACCTGACATTTTTGTGTGTCACACAAAGTCATACACAGGTAAAATGTCGTAAAATGTGTCGTTTGGATTCATACACGTTTTCCCGCCGCTCACACACAAAATGAGCACATTTCATTGGCTGAGCGCTTCAGCGAATTCCTGCTCACCGATTGGCTGCCGCCGGTAACGCCCCCTTCGCTGGACAGCGCCTCCTACCACGCATGCGCAGCTCGTTCTGGATTTTCCTGGGACTTTATTTTGGATGTAAGAGCAATGTTATGATGCTGTTTAACACGTTTTAGTTTGTAAATGTGATATGTTGTTGTGTTCGTCATCATTTTTTTTCCTTAACGTTCTATTTACCGAGATAACAATGGGAGAAACTTGTGGAGAGTGTGTTTAAATATCTCTAAATGCTATTCCATTGTATGTTAATCAGCCATGTGTTTTTGAGAGAGGCAAAGCCAGTTCTCCTGCAGAGCTGGTGTATGTGTGGATGGATAGTATTGTATTGAAAAATAGGTTATTAGGTGCTGTTTATTAAAGCTTATTTGAATTTTTGCTTTATTATATAGGCATTATTACAGAAAGGATGACTGAGGGGAAGAGGAGGAGGGGAAAGACTCCTGTCCAGGATGCAGTCCAATTTATTATTCGGGGAGAGGATAAAGTCTTCCTAGAGGGGAGGTTTATTGACATAAAGGTATGTTTTTTTTTGTTTTTTTTTTATCCAGTTTATAGTTTTTCTCCTGGTGCAATCACTTTACAGTTGTAGGCCAGTGTAAAAGTGAGGAATTAAAATAAGTTTGTTCCTCATAAAGTCAGATGAAATTATCAGAGGCTATTATACAGAGAGTAATTTATTTCATTAAAGAGGAATAGTTCATTTTAAATCAGGGATATTGGATTTCTCTGAACTTTGGACAGCATAGACTAATGGCAACCACCTGTAAGAAAAGTAAAACAGCCCCTGAAAATGTTTTATAATGGCTCTGAACTGCATGTGTAAGTCCCCTGAAGCCCCCACATGCAGATGACTTGAAAAAGTGTCACTTGCATTGTTTTTATTGTAAATCCTCACTGTTGCAAGAAAACCTAAAGCAGCAATTCAAAGACAAAATATTCCAACTATTTACTTCAATGTTGACTTTCTGTTTTTGTTGTTTGGAAAAGTCTAGCAGGACAAGATGGTTACGAGAATGACTTATTTGAAAAACAGCAATCAACGGAAACACCGACCCCCTGCAGCACTTCCTTTTATTGAACTTTCAGATAGTTGATTTTCTTTTGCAAAAGTGTCATGGAAACATGGCTACTGGCAATTAACACCCATTTTGAGAATTTTTTTAGAGGCTGTTTTGCTCCTATTTAGTACTGGCTGCCACTAATCTGTTCTGCTTTTTCCAATAACAGTCCAAGAAAGTGTTTAGTGGATTTAAAATACACTGGACTTCTCATTAACATTGTTGAGAGTAGTTAATGATTAAACTTTCATTTAGACTGTTCATTAAATATATCCTTGAATAGACAGCCACAAATTGGGTCCATTGCTTAACAGATGGTGGAGCTCATGTTAATGTTTTGGTTTTGTGTTTTTCTTCAGGGAGAGGTGTGTTTACAACAGAGTACATTGAACCAAAAAGTTTTGTGCTGGAGTACCGGGGAGTTTTTCTCTCAGCGTGAAGGTGCATATGACAAAAATGACAAATATTTATTGGATTTCATATAGAATGGGAAGCAGTGTCGGTAAGTGTCCTGCGTGGTCATTTACCACAATGACCACAAAAGTGATACTTTTCTAAAAAGAAAAGCATTCAGTATTTTTGATTCATGGGTTGGCATGTAGTTGGATATTTGAATTCGTGAAAGCCTGGATTAAATTATTTTATTTATATTTGTTATTATGTCTTGCCGCTTTTAATGTCAATGTAAAGCACTTTGAATTACCTTGTGTTGAATTGTGCTATATAAATAAATTTGCCTTGCCTTGCCTTGCCTATTTTATTTTATTTAAAAAGCTTAAAAAAAAGAGAGAAACCACAGAGCTTCAATCTGTACAACTAAAAACCACCAACCAGGCCAGAAATCTGGGTGTAGTGATACCCAAAAAAGTCAGACAACTGCAGCTCATCCAGAACTCTGCAGCTCCAGTCCTCCACCACATCAGTCCAGCTCGGAGGTCTTTACACTGGCTGTCTGTCCATCAGAGGACAGACTTTATAGTTCTCATGCTGGTCTATAAAGATCCGACTGGTCCCGGACTAAACACACCAGGGACTTCCTGACCCAGTATGAACCTTCCAGACCCCGCAGGTCGTTTGGATCTGGTTTTTTATCAGTTCCCAGAATCAGAACCTCTGGTAAATTGTGGCAAAACCATAGATTTTTTCTGCTATATCGCAGTAAACCTACTGTGTTGCATGTGTTCCGATGGGGGAGGAAGAGGACAAAAGCTTTGCTTTTAAACTATGTATAGGTCTGAAAAATTGGATTAACCACCCTAAGCACTGTCAGTGACTCAGGGATTATACTTAGCATATGTCAGATGTTGAGTTGCCTCTACTGTTCATACAGATTCATGTTGTATTATTTGAGTATATGTTTTCAATGGTTACAGTGGGTACGGAAAGTATTAAAACTCCTTTAAAATCTTTGTTCTCTTTGTTTTATTGCAGCCGTTTGCTGAAATAAAAAAAAGTTGATTTTATTTCTCATTAATGTACACTCAGCACCCCATCTTGACAGCAAAAAACAGAAATGTAGAAATGTTTGCAAATTTATTAAAAAAGAGACTGAAATAGCACATGGTCATAAGTGTTCACACCCTTTGCTGTGACACATATTTAACTCACATGCTGTCCATTTCTTCTGATCCTCCTTGAGATGGTTCTGCTCCTTCATTGGAGTCCAGGTGTGTTTAATGAAACTGGTTGGACTTGATTAGGAAAGGCACACACCTGTCTATATAAGACCTCACAGCTCACAGTGCATGTCAGAGCAAATGAGAATCATGTCGTCGAAGGAACTGCCCAAGGAGCTCAGAGACAGAATTGTGGCAAGGCACAGATTTGGCCGAGGTTACAGAAGAATGTCTGCAGCACTCGAGGTTCCTAAGAGCACAGTGGCCTCCATAATCTTTAAATGGAAGAAGGTTGGGACGACCAGAACTCTTCCTAGACCTGGCCGTCTAGCCTTGGGGAGAGAGATAAAGAAGAATCCACACATCACTGTGGCTGAGCTCCAGAGATGCAGTAGGGAGACGGGAGAAAGTTCCACAAAGTCAACTATCACTACAGCCCTCCACCAGTCTTGGCTTTAAGGCAGAGTGGCCCGACGGAAGCCCTTCCTCAGTGCAAGACATATGAAAGCCTGCAGAGTTTGCCAAAAAAACACATGAATGACTCCCAGACTATGAGAAATAAGATTCTCTGGTCACATGAGACCAAGATTGAATTTTTTGGCCTTAATTCTAAGAGATATGTGTGAACAAAAGCAGGCACTGCTCATCACCTGCCTAATACAATCCCAACAGTGAAACATGGTGGTGGCAGCATCATGCTACGGGGGTGTTTTCAGCTGTACGGGACAGGATGACTGGTTGCAATTGAAGGAAAGATGAATGCGGCCAAGTACAGAGATATCCTGGCAGATAACCTCTTCCAGAGTGCTCAGGACCTCAGACTGGGCTGAAAGATCATCTTCCAACAAAACAATGACCCTAAGGACACAGCTGAAATAACAAAGGAGTAGCTTTGGAACAACTCTTGGACCATTCTTGACTGGCCCAGCCAGAGCCCTGACCTAAACCCAATTGAGCATCTCTGGAGAGATTTGAAAATGACCGGCTTTACTCGCTCAAAAGGGTACTTTTAGCTGGGGTGTTGAGTGTACATTAATGCAAATAAAATTAACTTTTTTGATTTTAGCAAAACGCTGTTTGCTATTTATGAATTAGCATTCTAAATTGTTTTGATAATTACGAGGTTTTGTTTTTGTTTAGGGAAAGGGAAAAGAACAGTATAATCCCAAAAGAAGAGCAAGATTTACAAAGGTACCGGTATGATTTTTTATTTTTTTTTCCCCCAAAAAATAATTTTGTTTAAATCCATTAACTTCCGCTTATTCAAGTCCAGGTCACGTTGTATCCATGATCTCATTCTTTTGGTCAGTAGCCACAGTTCATAACCATAGGATATGGAGCAAATGGGGTAGGAACGTAGATTGACCGGTAAACTGAGTTTTGCTTTTTGGCTCAACTCTTGGTCTTAATTACTACAGATGCTGCACCAATCTGCCTGTCAATGTCCAGCTCCATACTTAAACTCCTCCACAAAACTTCCAGAGGTACTTCCCCGGATGTCCACACAATGTTGCAGATGTATCAATCAGGGTGTCACTACAATGTCTAGACCTTTGAGGAACAAGGGCAGATCTCATCCTTCCCTGGAGTCCTGCCACCATGCAGCTTTCCTGACCTCAGATGCAGTAATAGATGACTCCATCTGAGTCCCCAGACATGGCTGTTTCTATGTAAAATTGGTTGGTGAGATTAAGCTCCTCAAAGTATTTCTTCTACTGCCTGGCGGCATCTCCAATCGAGGTCAACGGCTCCCCATCTTCACCGTACTAGGCCCCGCCTAGGCTGCTTGACTGCTAGAATTATCTTTGCAGCCGACCAGTATAGTCGCTTTCCATGGCATCACCGAAGTCCTCCCCCACCCGAAAGCTTAAGAGTCTCTGTCAGAGGTGCAAGTTGACGATCTCTCTGATGGCTCCATCTGCCAGACATTCCAAGCAAACCCCCACTACATGTTTGATGCTGCTATGTCTGGTTGGTATCGTCCCATCTGATGCAACTCACCACCAGGTAGTGATCGATTGACAGCTCAGCTCCTCTCTTCACTCAACTGGCCAGAACAAAAGACTGTAGATCTGATGATACAACTATAAAGTGATTCATCAAACTGCAACCAAGTGTCTTTGTACCACGTGCACTTATGGAGACTCCGATCTTCCAACATGGTGTGCGAACCGAGACTAGCACAGAAGTCCAAGAACAGAACAACACTTTCCATCACGCCCCCTAGGGACTCCAAGAAGACTGGGTACTCTGAACTGTCATTTGGCGCATAAGCACAAATGACAGTTGGAGCCCATTCCCCGACTCCAAGGCACATGGAAATCACCTGTATCTACTGGGGAAAACTGGGGGTCAGCATGAAAAAGGCCCAAGCTTTTGGCTGCTGCCCAAAATGCACTGCACAGACCTTCCTCCAGGTGTTGATCCCACAGGAGGGCGAACCCATGTAGCTCATTTGTGCTTAATCTGACTGGACTCCATGGTTGAAGCCACCAGGCCTGGCCCTGGTAACCCCATGAGGAATATCGAGTTCTTGTTAGCAATCTCTCCACGCAAATATACTTTGTTTGAAATCTAAACAAAATTTTAGATGGGTATTCCAGAAATCAGGGAACATTGAGTTCAACCTTTTAATGAGATAACGTCCGCGTTTTTAATTTAGTCAAATCTTAAATTTGAGTTTGTTTTGCAGGTTGTAATGGTTCTCCTTCAAACTGCTGACCAGCTGTGAGTTTGTAACTGATTTAACCTTCACTTTACCTATACAGGGAAGTGACTCAATTACATGAATTTCAGCACTTTAAAACCAGGCAGCATGTCGTAGGATCAGCTGGGTTGCTGTTGATGGTGCTTAAAATATTTTGGAATGGTTTTAGTCCCATCATAAGTAGGTAATCATACAGAACATTCAGTCTGTTTTATGTCCTCATAAGATCAGCCCATAGGAAAGTTAACACCAAAGCACTACTATGAAAGCCTAGTTAGATATGTTGGTTTTTTGAACTCTGGCAGGGGATTATGTTGAGTTTGTGTGTGTGTAAGTATAAAGCAATGTGTAAACGTATCTGGTCCTCCAAAATAACAAGAGCTGTCTCTATTCACATCTACACACATGTTCAGGATCAAGTTCCAGTTCATGTATCAATAGTATTTCAATAGTTCTCCATAAATGGTTTGGAGTTTGGGCTGGCTATTCTAATTAAAGATTATTACGCTTTTCCAGTGCTAAGTAGGGGAATGTTCCATTATAACTCCACTCTTATTTCACACAAACACTCAGCTCACAATCATGTAGTTTCTCTTCACAATATTCATGATATATTAAATAATTCATGGAATGCTTGAAGGTAAAACTCAGACCTCACCCGGCAACAAAAAAATCTATTTTCTGATGGGCTGAGAAATCTTATTTTCTGATTGGCCGATAGGTTGGTAACTCAAGACAGCTGCTCTAAACTGTATGAGCACTCAACATAGTAGCATTGTCTACCTTGGACTCGTTTGTGCTGTTGGAATTACTATGCAGTTCTACAATAAGAGAAATAATATGAAAAAAGTTTGCAAAAATTAAAAGGTCCGAGTGCCGTAAGGGTTTGATGTATTGGCCATGATATTGATAAAGGATGGATTGTTCATCATATCATTTTCTTACAAAGAAGCAGCCACAGGATGTTTCCTGATGAGAACAAGATATAAATGTTTTATTTGACTGTCCGAGAGTGGTTTGACTGACATTTGAATCATAAATAGAGGCAGTCACAACATCCAAAATCAATGTTACAGTTACAGGAAGGCAGCTTGATGTTTTTTTAGTACATTTTTTAACAGGTGGCTAGTGGTTGATGTTCCTCTGGGCTGGCAGTTGGTGTCACAGGTGCTGGTTGAGCTTTACATCACTCTACCTCAAGCGGAGGGAATGGGTGGCTCATGCTGTTCTGTCAAGGTGCATTTTTCCTTTTAACCACGTGCTGCATCTCCATCCTAAAGTGCTGAATGGCTTCTGATTCCACTCTTTTGTCCTTCTGTCATTTGCTCTGACTTCTCCCTTCTACTGCTGCAGTCAGTTTAAGACAACATCGACCCCCCCACACCATCTCATCAGTCATTCTCCCCCTCTGTTCCCTGGCCTGAGAGTTGTTTTGACACACCCTGATCCCATTAACCCTATCGTCTAACTCTCAACACTCAAGGATGGCCATGAGTAAAAAGAACAGCTCTTTAATTGATACTCGATGGACTATGAGGGCAGAACAAGTTGGATTTTTTTCTAATGTTTTTTGACAGGCCCAGCCAGCAATGTTAAAGAAAGAGTGACCCCTGTCTAACAAATGACACAATGAGAGACTGATATTCCCTCAAGTTAAATGATTTTTTTGTTTTTTTTCTCTTAACATGCAGGATGGGTCTTACCAGTACTCGAGTTGTAAAAAAAAATCAGGCGGGATGGTGGATTTTATCATATGGGGACAGATAATTTGTGCTGATTACAAATAATATAATATATTACAAATAATAGCAATGACCAAAACACCTGCAGAAATACTGCAGGAATGACATAGCAGCAGTTAAATGCAGCCTTCTGTAAGCTTTAAATATCCACTGGGCTTACATCAAATACATCAAAACACAACAATTAAAAAACAGTTTTCTGAACTTATCAATATGACTCTGTCCTTCACAGGATAAGTAAAATGGATCACTGCAAAAACTCAAAATCTTAACAAGAATATTTTTCTTATTTCTAGTTAAAATGTCTCATTTTAGTAAAAAAAATCTCATTACACTTAAAACAAGACTCATCACTGGAAAAAACAACAATTTTCACCTGTTTCAAGTAGATTTTCACTTAAAATAAGTAGAAAAATCTGCATGTGGAACAAGATTTGTTTGCTTGTAATGAGAAGATAAATCTTGTCCCACTGGCAGATTTTTCCTACTTATTTCAAGTGAAAATTGACTTGAAACCGGTGAAAATTGTCAAATAAGTTATTTTTCTGGTGTTATTTTTCTGGTGATGATTCTAAATGTTGAAATAGCAGTGATACCAAAATCATTGATGAAATGACATAAGGGATGGATGGCAGTTTTACAGGGGGGATGATTTTTACCGTTTTTATTTCAGGGGGGATGCCATCCCCCCTCATCCCCCCTCAACTCGAGTACTGGGTCTTACTGGTGTTTCGTTTCAGTTCATGTCTCAGTTCTGGGTTTCACATTGCTGTGCAGAGTTGAGCTAGAAACATAGCTCAGGAGGTTCTAGGTTACCTTATTTCTTGTTTCATCTCTCGTGAGATTGAATTACTCTCCTGCTGATGCTGATCTCCAACCAGCCTGCTGTTCCAGCTTTGAAGCAAAGCTCAGCACTAACGCAGGCGCATTATTTGCCACTGACCCAATTAGACGCTGCATAGATCCTGTGATACATACTTTCTTTTTTGACTCTTCAATTTCTGCATCACTTGTTTTCCTTTTTTCTTTTTAAATAGATTTCCTTTCTGCTTTTGATGAATGGCTTTCCCTTTTAGAACTATGATGAGTTGCTGATAAATAACAGGCCCACTCTTATACCATCTTACCTCTTTTTCGATTGCAGCTTCTATTTATTTTAAAAGGAAATATATATAACTATATAAGTAAAGTGCCCCATCAGCATTGCATCTTTCCATAAGGGAGGGTATAAATAAACCAACTGCTCCATATTAGGAGTGTAAAGGTAAGAGAAACAGGGTTGAAAAGAAAAAGGGGCCATAAATGAGAAAAGGCTAGAACGGTATTTAATATTATAATGGATAATCATTTATCTACTTAAGAAAACATCATTATTATTACTTTTCATTACCTAATCAGCCCTAAAATGCCTTTTTATTTCAAACTTTTTAGGGGATGTGTTTCTATCCGGGAGTGTTTTTAGTAATAGATGTGAATGATAATAGAACTACGAAAATATACACAAAAGTGAATCAATATATGACTTTAGCACAAAAGGGGAATTTTTATGCACCTAATTAGTTAAAATTATTTAATTTTAAATACTGAGCACTTTTAAAAATCGTGCGGCTTGTTCTGTCAGTTGTTATACCGTGCTGCCCGGACCGGCTCTGGGTCGGCCTGGAAGGTGAAAGGTGGCTCTGGCGGAGCAGCCGGCTACTTTTATCCCCAGCTGAAGGCATCTCTCCGCCTGCTGGACAGCCGGGAGCTCATCGGTCACTCGCTCTGGTAGCAGCCATTATTTTAATAAATATAACCTGGTGCCAACCGGACGGCCGGGTAGCTATGATGCCCATTCAGCGACCAGCTACTGTTAGGGTCAGAATTACTAACTTCATGCCAGCTATCTTCCTTTGTTATGTTATTGTAAACTAGATTTTATTTTTCATGTCAAATATCGTTTTTACAACTGTAGACAAACCAGTTGTTTAGCTTCACTTAGTTGACCAAGTGTTTGGAACATACAGGACTGTCTCAGAAAATTAGAATATTGTGATAAAGTCCTTTATTTTCTGTAATGCAAAAATGTCATACATTCTGGATTCATTACAAATCAACTGAAATATTGCAAGCCTTTTATTATTTTAATATTGCTGATCATGGCTTACAGCTTAAGAAAACTCAAATATCCTATCTCAAAAAATTAGAATATTCTGGGAATCTTAATCTTAAACTGTAAGCCATAATCAGCAATATTCAAATAAGAAAAGGCTTGCAATATTTCAGTTGATTTGTAATGAATCCAGAATGTATGACATTTTAGTTTCTTTAATTGCATTACAGAAAATAAAGAACTTTATCACAATATTCAAATTTTCTGAAACAGTCCTGTAGGAACATGTGGGAGACCAAGTGAAATTAGATGGAAGGCTGGGGGTTGTAGTTTCTTCTCATTCAGGAAATGCTGGTACCGGATTGGACGAGGGGACAAGTCTAAACCACGCCTTCTCCACCTATAGTATAAATGTCTTTTGTGTTAGCCGTGTTGTCTTCTTTCACCTGAGGACCGGTTCGGTGCTGTTTGGGGTTTTACATGAAGGAAAGAAAATGATAAGTAAAAAAGAGAATAAACAAAAGATGCATCAAAAACAGAGAGAAACTGACGGAAAATAAGAATATATAAAAAAAAAAGAACAAGGACTTGTTCAGATCAATGCAATTCGTACGGCAAAGCAAAGAAATCAATAAACAGACATTTTCAGAAGGTTTTTCATGATTTGAGGGAAAATGTTTCACTTTCAAACATCAGAATGAGCAGCAGACGAAGGCGGCGAGGGCGGACTGAGGCGAGGCGGACCGAGGTGAGGTAGGACTGAGGTTGTAGTGACAGCTTTGATGGTAGTGAGGTTCACTTGGCTTCTAGGAAGTCATGCTGGGTTTAATGAGGCAGGAGTACAGGCAATCAGTTCCTGACTTGACATTATCAGTCGCCAATCAGAGAGCACATCATTAGCCATGAAACACTACTAATAGCCTCGATTCTTCCATCTCTTGCTTTTTCTACTCCGTGGAAAAAAGTAAGCTCTTCTTTTTTTAATTAATCAGCAGCATGCAGCCATGTTGAATCTCTGAGTCTTCACAATTCAAAAAGAAGGGCCTCAAACGTTAATTACGACATGTTTTGTTGACAACACATTGAGAACTGTGTTTCTCTACTCGAATGCGTCGCGTTTATCAGTAGCACTCATAACGATATGAAAAGTGGAAAGCAACATACTGCTTCTGCATTCACACATGCATGCACTCCCTGATCTCCAAGTAGTCTTTGCAGACAGCTGGCCGACTGATAAACCTTAATAAGTGAGGAGCAAGTGTTGCAGACATTTGCGGTCTCACATACCAGCCCTCCTGAACAGTTCTGGATTTTTTTTCTCCTTTTTTTTTAATGGCTGCAGTGCACGTGCTGGCCTGCGGCTACTGCTGGCATTAAGACCTGACTCGGGATACTCGGGAAATCAGTAGAGGCTTCAGAACTGTAAAGCAAGATGAACAACCTCAGGCTCTGTGGCTGTGGGACCCTCAGGAGCGCTGTATAGTGCGACACACATCACTGAGGTCACATTGGGTGTAATCAGTACTGGAGTTGAGGGGGGATGAGGGGGGATGGCATCCCCCCTGAAATAAAAACGGTCAAAATCATCCCCCCCTGTAAAACTGCCATCCCCCCTTTCCATCCCTTATGTCATTTCATCAATGAATGTGGTTTTACTGCTATTTCAACATTTAGAGTCATCACCAGAAAAATAACGCCAGAAAAATAACTTATTTGACAATTTTCACCTGTTTCAAGTAAATTTTCACTTGAAATAAGTAGGAAAATCTGCCAGTGGGACAAGATTTATCTTCTTATTACAAGCAAAAAAATCTTGTTCCACTGGCAGATTTTTCTACTTATTTCAAGTGAAAATCTACTTGAAACAGGTGAAAATTGTTGTTTTTTTTTCAGTGATGAGTCTTGTTTTAAGTGTATGAGATTTTTTTACTAAAATGAGACATTTTAACTAGAAATAAGACAAATATTCTTGTTAAGATTTTGAGTTTTTGCAGTGATCCATTTTACTTATCCTTTGAAGGACAAAATCATATTGATAAGTTCAGAAAACTGTTTTTTATTGTTGTGTTTTGATGTATTTGATGTAAGCCCAGTGGATATTTAAAGCTTACAGAAGGCTGCATTTAACTGCTGCTATGTCATTCCTGCAGTATTTCTGCAGGGGGTTTTGGTCAGTGCTATTATTTGTAATATATTATATTATTTGTAATTACCACAAATTATCTGTCCCCATATGTCCGTATGAGAATGTAAGAAAAGTGCAGATTGTAATGGGAAAAAAAATCTATGTCTGTTTGTTCCAGGTCGACAGTCTTAAATGGGTTTATACAACAGCAAACATTGATATATTTCTGTGATGGCATTACTTTTTCAATACATTATTAGCAGCACTGTTAACTATATCAGTACAGCCGTGAAATCTTACGGCCAGGACCGTCATGGGAAAAGCAGTCGTCTGAAACTCGGCTCCTGTCTGCCCAAATTGGTCAAAAAAATACTCTCAAACACACCAACCCAATGCCGAGTGGAGTGTACGTTCTACGCGTGCGCGGGGCGTAATACGTCCCCATAAATGCAGGCAGCACTAGTCTGTGATGTTGCCCAGAAAGAAAAGAACAACAACCAGAAATGATGGATTGCTCTAGTCCAGTAGTCCTCACTCCTGGTCCTCGAGAGCCGCTGTCCTGCATGTTTTTGATGTTTCCCTGCTCCAGTAAACCCTGATATAGATGACTGTGTCACCAACAGAACTGTGTAGACCTGGAGGAAAGATTGGTGATGACCACTAATTAGAATCAGGTGTGTTGATGCAGGGAAACATCAAAAACATGCAGGACAGCGGCTCTGGAGGACCAGGAGTGAGGACCACTGCTCTAGTCTACAGTTCTGAACAGAGCCCGCTTTCATCAGTCAGTGTTTTCACTTCTGATAGAAGTCAAGAAGGATTGAAAATATGATGGTTTATGCAATTATGGAAAACATAATACAATCAAACCCAATCTAAATCCAACCCGATGCCATGATAGTGTAGTCGTGTAACGTCTCTGCCATCCCTGTTTCTAGTCCATGGGTGTCCAAAGTCGGTCCTGGAGGGCCGGTGTCAATCAATCAATTACTTTATTTGTCCCCAAGGGGGCGATTAGTTTCGCGACAGGAGAAGCACACAATGTTAAATATACATAAAATATACATAATAAATTACAATAGGTTACACATCATAGTATAGACCTAATCTTAAGAGGGAAGGCATTTTTCACCCACTACCTTTTCCTTCCGGCATTTAAAAGAACAATAGCGGAGAGTACAAAGGAGTGTTTGTACAGTATCTGTTAGTCTTTGCAAAAGGGAGTCTAAGCAGTGTACCTGATGGTAGAAACGGAAACTGTTTGTGTAAGGGATGTGAGCAGTCAGACAACATGGAGTTTGCCTTCTTGATTAGCTGTTTGTCATAAAGTTTTTGTAAGGTTTGATGAGCCGACCCGATGATTTTACTGCTTAGACTGACAACCTTATTGAGCAAATTTCTGTCTTTGACCTTCAAGGATTGAAACCAACAAATGAAAGAAAAAGTGATAACAGATTCGATGAAAGAACGATAAAACATCCTGCATGTTTCCCGTCCTGCATGTTTTAGATGTGTCCTTTTTTTATCAAACCGGGATACAAGGAGCTTGGTCATCAACAGAACTATCCAGACTTTGATGACAAGGTGGTGACGACTGTTAATTAGAATCAGGTGTGTTGATGCAGGGAAACAATTAAAACATGTAGGACTGCGGCTCTCGAGGACCGACTTTGGACACCCCTGATCTAGTATGTTAACCATCCTCATTTCCGGTTAACTCTGATTCGCTAGTCAAGGGCTAGCAATCCACTAATCAGTTTGGTCATAGAGGCCGACGGCTAGTGGCCGATTCTACGTGTCGAATTGGCCAAAATGAACGCAGACGTAGACGGACAACTGCACAGGACAAAACAATCCAACTTGAGACACCGACCTCGCCCGACAGAGTCCGACGGTGTCAGAATTCTATTTAAAGAAAATCTGACCAATTCAAAAATTGGAAAAAGGGAAGTGATCTAATCAAAATTCACCAGAAGCGTTTATTGTACAGAATCGTGAGCTCACAGGTCCTAAACCAACAAATCCAAGTGATCAAACGCTGACTGTCCCCAAATGCAGCAAAAGACGCCGACCGCATGGCTAAAGGAAACATTTATACTACAGCTGGAGAGGGCGTCCAATCTGGTGCTGCCAGAAAAGGGAAAAAAACTACATCCTGTGACACCGGTGAGGAAACTACTGTACAACCGCCAGCCTTTTGTCTCGGTTTCTCACACGTCCTTTGTTCCGAACATGTGGTCCACCAAGCCCAACTAGAAAAAAGATACACTAAATGCATTTAAAAGATGAGGAATAATTATTCAGAAATGAATATTGTATTTGACATGAAATATGAAACTCTACTGATCAATAACTAAATAAGCCAAAGAAAATGGAGGACATGAAAAGTTAGAATATGGCATGGAAAGTTACATTTTTCCACCCTAACAACGGCAGATTATCGGGTTGGTGTGTCTCGGCCTTTAGGCCTCGTCACTGAATGTACCTCATTTGACAACGTTAAAAAAAAATGGCAATGGTCATATTTTTAAACATTTTTTTTAAAGCAGATATGGCCTTTTCCCCGTACAGGGACTTCCATCGTGGAAGGAGTTAACAACTCAAAGGTCCCCACTGGGAGCTGACTGCTGCATGAAAAATCAAATTATTGCTCTCGCTTGTATTTTCCCTCTGTGGTCAGGGCTGAAATAAGTTTCCACCCCTTCCAAAAAGTCAAAGTGCTAAATAAGGGCTTTGATTGGACAACCTAAGCATATTTGAGCGTGGCAAGAGTCTGATTGCACAGGGGAATCGGTTTCTCAACAGTGTCCCACTGCAGCAACCTCAGAGAGCAAAGAAACGAGGAAAGAAAAGTGCGAAAGCAGGAAAACAGAGAGACTGCGCACTTACCGGTATATTTATTCTGCTTTACCTGCAGTTTTTGGTTGTCTTTCGTCCACAGTAAAGTGTCTTTGTCCCATTTCGTAGGACACTTGTGAAAAATATCAACATTCTTTTCACTTGAATGACAAGATTTGGCCACATTTTTCCATTTAAAATTAGGTGACATTTAAAATGTGCCATATTGACCTGTGCGGAGGGGTTTGTCCAGTGAAGTGAGAAGCAGTTCAGGCACAGATCACTGCGGGGCAAAGCAAAATGCCAAGAAGAGAAACAACAGAGTTCTCCGCAGTTACATTTCTCTCTCATAGTCAGAAGTTCAAGGTTCTGTCCTTCACGTTTCATTTATTCACTTCAGAACTGGTGGCATTTGATATCGTGAAGTTACTGGAGTTGTTGAAGGCCCGCTCTGATCTTTCATGGGTCGACTCAAAAATATTGAGCCTATTTGTGACTTTTTAACGGTCAATAAACGGTGTAATGTTCTATAAAATCATTAACCCCCTAAACAAAAGCCATCGATCAGTAAACGCAGTTTGGAAAATAAGAAACTGGAAAGAAAAGACGGTCCCTTGCATGTACATGGTTAATGCAAATCTGCATTTGACTGCCATTAAAAGACAGTTTTAAAAGTGCCATAGGTTAAGCTTCAGAAAGAGGAATCCAGTCATTATAGAAGCAACTTTCGACATCTGTGACTATGAGGGCACATCAGTCAGAAAGAGAGAGAACGAGAGAAGAAAAACAACTTCTAGTTAATTAACCTCCTGAGTCTTCAATTTTTCCCCTCATTTCACATACTTAAAAAGCTGTTTTCATACATTCTTTATCAGCTTTCTCCGAAACTGGAATAAATATTGAGTGAACAACAACCGCAATGCTTTTTCCACGTGGATATTTTTCCTATCCCAAGCTCATCGATTTACACGCTCCAGTTTAATTCTGCATGACATCCGTAGGAGATCTCGAAGATTTGATGACATGGTCTCATGAGCAAAGCTTAAAGTAGCCATAGCATGCTTTTACGTGGGGTTTGGACTTATCTAAGTTCATATCTAAACTTTCTGCAGTGCTCAATTCCTATCTTACATCTCCATGAGCCCAAAAGAATATATCACTATTTCCACGATGTCTTGGAAGACGCATGTATGTGGTTTTGAGGACGAACGAATCACTTCCCTGCTTTAGGTGCGGCAGCTTTTACCGTCGTGTTTGGTGTCGCGGTTTCCTCCAGGTGGTGACCTTCATACTCACGATCAGATTCTGGCTTGAACATGTAAGAGTGGACTTTTGGACATTGTTGAAAGCGATCACTGCGAGTTGTGTTTAACGTAGCCAGTTTGGAG
The DNA here is from genome assembly GCF_033807715.1 of Cololabis saira. NCBI lineage: Eukaryota > Metazoa > Chordata > Actinopteri > Beloniformes > Belonidae > Cololabis > Cololabis saira. The sequence continues at coordinate 14,293,870 of NC_084587.1, read as the reverse complement.
TAAAGCTGAGACTACTGAGGTATGACCAGTACTCGAGTTGTAAAAAAAAAATCAGGGGGGATGGTGGATTTTGTCATATGGGGACAGATAATTAGTGCTGATTTCAAATAATATAATTTATTACAAATAATAGCACTGACCAAAACACCTGCAGAAATACTGCAGGAATGACATAGCAGCAGTTAAATGCAGCATTATGTAAGCTTTAAATATCCACTGGGCTTACATCAAATACATCAAAACACAACAATAAAAAACAGTTTTCTGAACTTATCAATATGACTCTGTCCTTCACAGGATAAGTAAAATGGATCACTGCAAAAACTCAAAATCTTAACAAGAATATTTGTCTTATTTCTAGTTAAAATGTCTCATTTTAGTAAAAAAAAATCTCATTACACTTAAAACAAGACTCATCACTTGAAAAAACAACAATTTTCCCTTGTTTCAAATAGATTTTCACTTAAAATAAGTATAAAAATCTGCCAATGGAACAAGATTTTTTTGCTTGTAATGAGAAGATAAATCTTGTCCCACTGGCAGATTTTTCTACTTATTTCAAGTGAAAATTTACTTTAAACATGTGAAAATTGTCAAATAAGTTATTTTTCTGGTGATGACTCTAAATGTTGAAATAGCAGTAAAACCACATTCATTGATGAAATTACATAAGGGATGGAAAGGGGGGATGGCAGTTTTATAGGGGGGATGATTTGGACCGTTTTTATTTCAGGGGGGATGCCACCCCCCTTCATCCCCCCTCAACTCCAGTACTGGGTATGACAGGTGCACCGCTAATGAAGAAGCAACCTGGATAAGACAAAAGGCTGGAAATGAACATTAGGTGTTCGCTTTAATATTTGCTCCAATTTTATCTTTTCATGTGATGAAGTCACGCTCGCAGGCATCACACGGCTTAAATGGAGACATGCATATTTAGCTTTTAGTTAATAAGAGGGGATTTTCCTGGCTGCCTTTTATATTTATTCAGTTTTTGTTTCATCCCAGAGTGGCTTTCCTCTGGCAGGAGACAGAGCCTTGAAATTACCTCAGCTACTGCACACCAGCCCTGGCATTATGTCCCGGCTGTTCTTCATTACACACACTTCTGTAAGCAAAGGTGTTTTTTTTTTCCCACCTGGATGTTGGAATGTAAATAAAAACCTTAATTTTTCCTCAACTATGGATGTGATACAGTACAGTTTATAGCGGCTGCTATTTTCTTTTGAAAAACCGGATTAAAATGCAGACTTGCATTGATGAATGAAAGGACACGTGCAGTAAGAACATATTGTTCCCCTTCCTGTTCTTGAGGAGCCGGTTACATCTCTAATCCAGACATATTTAGCTGGATAATCACCTTTCATGATATAATCCTCGGGTTAGGTAAGAGGCCTTCACGCAGACACATTTCACTTTCATCTGTCATCCAAGACAATCAACAAGAGAAGTAAGTAAGACTTTAAACACAATCTTTTTATTATGTTCTCTTTAAGCAGGCTGCAGACTAGGGAAAGCCTGTTTGTTTGAAAGTGTTGCCGTTCATATGATGTATATAATAAGGGTTAACTTGTGTGACTATATATTGTTTAATCAGTGTGCTTGCATCAGTGATGCTCCATTTCTCTGGCGAGCGAGCCTCGCCTTCTGTTGGAGGAACCACAGTCACTCTAATGAGACTGACAGGCATTTCCTCTCAGCTTTATGATATTTGATTATCTGGATCCCGACTATATTTTGGCGGACAAAACAGATGGCCAGCCCTCTGGTTGCATTTGTTATGGTTCAATATTTGTGCCCCCGTTGCTTGCTGCGGTGCACTCATCAACAGACGCAGACCGGGCTGGACAGCAGGGACTGAAGGAGCAAGAGGTTGTAATTAGAAAAAAAAAAGAAGGAAGAAATGACTTTGAAGATGACAGTCTTCACATTTCTCACATTTCAGAGCTGTGGCAGGACACGAGCGCTGAAGGTGAAGATGAGGGATGTTAGAGGGAAACAGTGGAGTGCAGGTGATAAAAACAGGCACAGATAGGATGGAGCGTCAGACCTGCTATTGCTTTTTTATGATCAGCTGCAGACTGGTTGACTCCTTGTGGATTTAATACCTTCAAACTGGACAATAACATAAAGAGAATATTGTGCAGGTTCACAGAAACCTGAAGCCTCACTCGTATGGAGCTGTGTGAGTGTGTGACTGGAGCTACGTGCATTTTTATATCAGTGAGTTTTTAAGACTTCCTTTCTCCTAGAATGACAGCAAGTCCATATCAACAGGCTGGAGGCTGATTATGACCTCACACACACACACGCACGCACGCACGCACGCACGCACGCACGCACGCACACACGCACACACACACACACACACACACACACACTCATGAAACATGTTGCCACTGATAAAAGGCAGTCTAATATTTTATATAATGTTTGCCTGAAAAAATAAACCCTCTTGAGAGTCTGCACATTAGAGGGCATTAACATCATAAGAATTTAATCTTATTTGAAAGCAGCTTTTCCGACTCCCACCAATATTCTGACTGCACCCATGTGTTTCTTTTTTTCTATCTTTGTCTGTGTTTAAGCTCTGATTCTGATCAGAGAGGACTTGGAGAGAGGTTTAATGTGTAAATGCTTGTTTTCTCAGCCAAAGCTACTGTACCATATCACAATCATCTCTGGGTTTCATCAGGAGTAGATTCATTTGTCTTCATGTATCTTTTTTAGTCACATGTTTAGTTGGACACACATAGCTTTTTGCTTCATATATTGAAAGGAGTGAGTAACAGAAGGAGAGACACGGACACTTCAATTAATATAGATGGCATTGAAATTAATAGAGTAAAGGAAACCAAGTTTTTGGGTGTCATGCTGGATGAGAATTTGAATTGGAAATCACATATACATTATACAAAGATAAAAATATCAAAAGCAATTGCTCTGTTACACAAAGTAAAGGATTCATTGGACAACAAAGCACTGTACATTTTATATAAAACTCTGATTGTTCCATATCTGACCTACTGTGTTGAAGTTTGGGGAAATGTCTGTAAAACATATATTCAATCAATTTTCATTCTGCAAAAAATAGCCATAAGAATAATCAGTAGAAAACGATATAGAGATCCAACAAATCCATTATTTCTTCAGTTAAAATTGTTGAAATTTCATGAATTAGTATTCTGCAAATTATGTTTAAAGCTCATAAAAAAACTTTACCAATCAACATTCAGAAAAGATTTGAAAAAAGGTAATTTTATTTTATTTTAGTTTTTTATTTACTTAGTTTTTGTTTTTTAATTTTAAATTTATGTTATTTGTGAATTTATTTCTTGGAAAAAGGGGCAGATGAGATAAGATTCTTCTTCTTTCTGCTCCCTTTTCATTCACAATTTATGAACATTTTAATTTGTATTTGTATTGAATTGTTTGTATTATTTTTTGAATGAAATAAAGAATAAAATGAAAAAAAAATGAAAATGAGTGAATGTAAAATATTAGTCTAGCAATAAATTAAGTAAACAGTTGTCTGAGGTGTAAGGAGTGAACCAGTCTTGCCTTTAGATTCAAGATGGGTTTCGTTTTTTTTGTTTTGGGGGAGCTGTAACTGGTCGGCAAAGACAGGTTAATGACAGATTACATGTTTGATTGACAATAATCAAAGTTATTGTGATAGGATTACTTGCTCTCATTGTAGTCATTGGAGATAAGCCAAATCTTAGAAAAACTCAGCATACTGTGTCAATTTGTGAGAAAAGGGACTAAATAAAAAGAAGAAAGTGTTTTGTCATCACATTCAAGGAGAAGGGGAAAGCAAAACAAACTGATATTCAGGAGACCTTGATTTTTTTTTTTTTGCAGTCATTACCAGTACTTTCCACTTTGTTTTGTATCACGCTGTGCTTTGTTTTCATTCAGTTTTTGATTACTAACAACTGTTTTGTTAAGTTAAGTTATTACGAACCTGGTGAGGTCTACTTATCAAAAAATCTCATTAAGGTTTATTTATTAAAAACCACATGGCTAGATTTAGTCATTAAAAACTGCAAGGCTAAAGCTGCACGAAGAATATCTTTTTCTATGTTAAAACACTGGTTTCCATCTCATTTGAAGCATACAGGACTGTCTCAGAAAATTAGAACATTGTGATAAAGTTCTTTATTTTCTGTAATGCAATTAAAAAAACAGAAATGTCATACATTTTGGATTCATTACAAATCAACTAAAATATTGCAAGCCTTTTATTATTTTAATATTGCTGATCATGGTTTACAGTTTAAGATTAAGATTCCCAGAATATTCAAAGTTTTTGAGATATGATATTTGAGTTTTCTTAAGCTGTAAGCCATGATCAGCAATATTAAAATAATAAAAGGCTTGCAATATTTCAGTTGATTTGTAATGAATCCAGAATGTATGACATTTTTGCATTACAGAAAATAAAGGACTTTATCACAATATTCTAATTTTCTGAGACAGTCCTGTATTTGATTACTTTTAAGAGGTATGGCCTAACTCTGTCTCCCGTTCCTACTGTCAACACAAACCAGCCAACGTTATTTTAGACTCCTGTCCCATCCGTCTCTTGTGACGAGTTACATTTACTCCGTTACATTTGCTTGAGTAAGTTTTTGGATTTTTTTTACTTTTAGGAGTAGTTTTGAATCACTATACTTTTTACTTTTACTTGAGTAGATTTGTGAAGAAGAAACTGTTACTCTTACTCCGCTACATTAGGCTACGTTGAGCTCGTTACTTTTCTTTTAATCCTCCGCGTACTCGTCAATCTCATGACATCACTGGGTGATTCTTTGTGAAAAATGTTTGTTTTTGCATTTTTTGTCACATTTACACAGACTTTATGAGTTCATGGGCTTGTTCTAGTTCTGCCTGGTTAAAAAAGGAAAGTACAAAGGCTTGAAATTTTGTGCTACTTGTGCTTAATTTCTGAAGTTATTATTTTATTTATTTTATTATTTATTAAAGTACTTGAATTTACTTTAAGATTATTTTAATTTAAGCTATTTTTATTAATTTTAATTTATTTTATTATTTTATTGATTTAATTTGCCTGAAGATGATTATTTTGTACTTTTGTCTGTTTGAATGGTTGTGTTAAAAAAATAAATCAGACGTTACTCAACAGTTACTCAGTACTTGAGTAGCTTTTTCACGTACGTTTTTCAAGTACTTTTTTACTTTTACTCAAGTAATTATTTGGATGACTACTTTTTACTTCTACTTGAGTCATATTATTCTGCAGTAACAGTACTTTTACTTGAGTACAATCTTTGGCTACTCTACCCAGCTCTGTCTGTGATAGATGATTCTTCTGCTTTGGTTCTGTTTCTGACCGTTTCCTGTTCCATCTTGAAAGTCTGTGTCTTTGGGTTATAGTTTGACTTCCCTCGTTCCCATCTGTCCTGATTGTTTGCACCTGTGTCTTGTCTTTCCACTCCTCTGGTTTTCCAGCCTTTTTCTTTCACTTTACATTTTCTTTTACTCATTTCTTTACATTCCTGCCTGAGCAGTGCTTTTTGTAAGATAAAGCACTTTTTTGCCTTAAAACTCCTTCCTCCTCAAATCCTGGATGTGGGTCTTGCTAATGTCACCACAAGACAGAACACAAAAGTTGGTTTCTGTTAACGCTAGAATTGCACAAATCCAAAACATTGTGGTTTTTCAGACATGTTGGAAGTCCAGTGTAGCATCACCTGCTGTGACAGTCGGTCGTATAACCCGACCGCATGACAGAGGTGTCAAGTAACAAAGTACAAATACTTCATTACCTTACTTAAGTAGAAATTTTGGTTATCTATACTTCACTGGAGTAATTATTTTTCAGACGACTTTTTACTTTTACTCCTTACATTTTCACACAATTATCTGTACTTTTTACTCCTTACATTTTAAAAACAGCCTCGTTACTCTATTTCATTTTGGCCTTTAAAAAAAACTATCCAGTTAAATTGCTCCATCCGGATAGAGTGAATTTGGTTGTGGTTGTTTCAGATGTTCTTGTCCAGTTTTGTTCTTACATCCGTTCCCTCAGATTCCTGCAACTAAACTTGGATGTACATTCCAATAAAGGTTAGGATAAATGATAACATGCCTCTGAAGTTTGACTTTTTGCACCATTAAAATACTTATAGGCAACTAGTCATCATATCTCCTGCTCTCTGAAACACATGTTAATGCTCAATAGTACACATATATGGTTCTTTAATGTATTTGCATTATACTAAGATACATTCATTTTCAATGGCTTTTGTCCTTAATGGCTTTTTCCCCCTTACATTACTTTTACTTTTATACTTTAAGTAGTTTTGAAACCAGTACTTTTATACTTTTACTTGAGTAAACAACTTCAGTTGATACTTCAACTTCTACAGGAGTATTTTTAAAGTCTAGTATCTATACTTCTACCTGAGTAATGAATGTGAATACTTTTGACACCTCTGCCGCATGACAATCTGAATGATCATCGGCTGAACTTTATTTCTGTTGACTATATTTGCAACAGAACAAGCAGCAATCGCAAAAACTAAAGATGTTTCTTTTGAATAGAAGTCTTGCAGGACAAGGTTATTAAAAAGAAGTGTTGCTGGACAACATGTCACAAGAATTAGGCTCATTTGCAAAACATTGTTTATGACAAGGTATCGCAGCGGTACCTTGTTATAAGAAAACCTTCACACCTTTAGGGTCTCCCCCTTGAGCTAAAAATTGAAAATCTTCCTCTTTGAAACTCTCTGGGTTGTGTTAGTCAGGTTGGGCTGGTTTCACTGCTACAGTATCCATCAACTGCACATTAGAAATGTTTTTTTTAGTTTACTGGCCTCTTGCTTCATCAGCAGACAACACAAAGTCATGCTACATGCTTCGAAAAAAAACCTCTATAAAAGCACGAGTGGAAATCTTGGAACAAGCAGAATGAGGCACAAAAACCAGCTATAAGCATAACTGGTATTATTGTGGATGTGAACCCTGTGCAAAGCCCTTACACAAACAGAATAAGAATATCCTTATCATACCTGCTGTCAATCAGCATGATGTTTCTGACACCATGCACAGCGTGTTAAAGCATTTTTACATCCAAGGAATGACAAATATTTGTTTCACAGAATAACGGCAAAGAATACAGCAAATAACAATGAGATTTGTGTTTGCATGTGTACTGTATGTAGGTCATGTTTGTTTGAAATACACAATGAATCTCTGCACCCTCCACTCCAGTGGTTCGAAATATATTTAGAATTTCTCTTGTATATTTTAACCCTTAAAACTCCTGCTGGAGTTCCTATCGCAGCGCTGCGGCTCAGCGGTGCAGCATCGTCGCCCTCCATCATCAGCATTGTTACTTGTGTTTGTGTATGCCCAGTCCACCTGGCCCCTCCATTTCATTGCCTCAATTAGCTTAATTAGAATCTAAAATTGCTTGTGTCGGCTCAGTGATTGACAGAAATTGGCCACTTAGGGAGAAATGCTGGAGACACGCAGAAATGCTGCTCAATGGCTTGTGTGGTGGAACGTGTGCCGGCTGCGGGTCTGTTTGTTCACCCTGAGGGGAGTTTGTGTTTGTTGGAGATGAGAAGAATTCTTCAGGCAGACAATCAGTTTGGAAAGTGCGCATATCTCGCTTAACCACATGTGCTACTTCTTTTAAGGGACCAGAACAGATAGGCGATGACTTCTGTGTTTCTGCACACTTGCACATTTGACAAAAAGGTTTTTTGTAAACACACGACTATCTTTCAGTGTCCGCTGAAATTATGCATTATGCACTGGAGTTCAGTAAACAGATTTTCTATAGCTACTTCCCCACTAAAAGAATCCAAAGACAGCTGTGATGTGAAGGGCATGTAGATCCCTGCTGCTGTTGCCATACAGCTTAACATGCTCCAATCGTGTCTCAATCAGTATGTATCATACATACTGATTGCAAAACAGCGTCACAGGCAGCCAATCGCTTCACAGTCACGGCACGTTTTCCTCGGCCCAATGGGAGTTGGGAACGCGGCTCATCTGACAGTTACACATTAAATGGTCAACAGTAATTTAGAGAACTGACTTCTCTGTTTCTAATCTCATTGAGCTGCCGCGGTCTATGTGTCCTTAAGTGGCAACTGCCGAAGCAGAATTATGGATATCACTCGTTCGTACCTTCTCCCGTGGCACGTGAGACGGTGCATGGAGGCATTATGTTTATAGCACGAGCGCCAAACACGGCCATTCATCATCCGGCGCTGATGCATCGGCAGAGGGTCATGATGAAACATTAATCTCCCTCTTTAACAGACTGCTATAACCTTCCCCTCCTCCCCTTCACAAGTCCTACACATGATTGTCATTCACTTCTTCTTTCGTCATCCATCTCCTCCTCATCTTTTTACCCACATGCCTCTTTTGTTGTTTTGTTTTGTTTTTCTTCCAATTTTTCATCCTAAGAGGTGTTTTTGTTTATTTCGGCGGTCTTGGCCCTAACGTCCATGCTGTCCTTGGAGCTTTGTTTTTCTTCAGTGTTTGCATACCAGCTCTTTAACCGACGCCCACCCATCTATTATTCACCAGCTCTTATTGGAGCTGTGATGGCTTGAACCCACCAATCCCTACAGCACAAATAAATATGTTTACAGCCTGGAACCAGAACATGGTTATGGCCAATTATAAAATATGAGTAACTGATCCCTTTTTCCCTGCTATGCAGAGGCTGTTTTTTTGTATGGCGTCAAAACAACACCAAATATATTATGAATCAAAGCCCAAAGTCTGATGATCAAAATAACAAATCTGAGAACCAAAACCCAGAATCTGCAAACCAACAATTAAAAATCTCTGAGTTTTATCTTATTTCTTTCTTTTAATCATTTTTTTTTAATTGTTAATGTATGTCCCTTCTTTATCATATATAAAGTTGTTATTGACATTAAAAACTTCCTAACCCTGATGGCAAAATATGAGTGAATCAACGTTGAAATATGGTTAGGCAGGAACATTGAATCCATATTGAAATCTGGCCTGCGACAAACAGACTACGTTGATTCAACCTTGATTACACGTGGGCGTTAGAATTGGAATCATTGATTGATGGTTGATCAGAGCTGGGTAGAGTAGCCAAAGATTGTACTCATGTAAAAGTACTGTTACTTCAGAATAATATGACCCAAGTAGAAGTAAAAAGTAGTCATCCAAATAATTACTTGAGTAAAAGTAAAAAAGTACTTGGTGAAAAAACTACTCAAGTACTGAGTAACTGTTGAGTAACGTCTCATTTATTTTTTTAACACAACCATTCAAACAGACAAAAGTACAAAATAATCATCTTCAGGCAAATTAAATCAATAAAATAAGATAATTAATAAAAAAATAAAAAATAGCTTAAATTAAAATCATCTTAAAGTAAATTCAAGTACTTTAATAAATAATAAAATAATAACTTAAGAAATTAAGCACAAGTAGCACAAAATTTCAAGCCTTTGTACTTTTCTTTTTTAACCAGGCAGAACTAGAACAAGCCCATGAACTCATAGAAACTCTGTGTGTGTTTTAGTCTGTGTATATGTGACAAAACATGTAAAAACAAACATTTTTCCCAAAGAATCACCCAGTGATGTCATGAGATTGATGCGTACACGGATAAAAGGGATTAAAAAAAAGTAACGAGCTCAATGTAGCCTAATGTAGCGGAGTAAGAGTAACAGTTTCTTCTTCACAAATCTACTCAAGTAAAAGTAAAAAGTATAGTGATTCAAAACTACTCCTAAAAGTACAAAATTTCCCAAAACTTACTCAAGTAAATGTAACGGAGTAAATGTAACTCGTTACTACCCACCTCTGTCGTTGATCCACCATCAATCATCGACCTTAACCAAAAATCTACCTTTTTAACCATAATTCAATATTGATTTAACATCTTTTGCTATCTGGGAAGGTGGTGAGCCATTCTGTGGCCAATTATCTACTGGATCTCAGCTATGTCCCGCCTCCCCACTCAGATTTTGTCTTTTGATTGGCAACACATTTAGCATTTAAATGATGCCACAAACCACCAGCATATATAGGCTTAAACTACAACAGTGGCCTTTCAGAATGTCAGAAAGCATTTACCATCACCAACTAATGGCTGTATTTCAAACTGCAGACTACCTTCTGGAAATACATCACGGTATGTCGTGTGTACAGAAATACTGTTACACGAGTTGTCGTTAGTATGTGCCGTAAAAGCAGTTGTGTATGACATATCTAGAAGACGGCCATGTAACCAGCTTTTACTGTGGAGACCTGTCACTGTGTGGAATACAGCATGTGATCTACTGTAGATATTTCCCCAGAAGCAATAAACTCATTCAGGTATTTTTCATTCACTGCGGATTGTGCAATATGCACACATTTCAAAATCAAAATTAGCATGCACCAGCTGTCAAGTCTGTGGTGTTCAGGATGACCCTAGTGTGGCACAAAAACTGGAAAAAAAAGCAAGGACATCAGGACCTGGATGTAGTAAAACAATGCAATTTTATTCGACCCAATTTACTCACTCAACTCACTCAACTCAGGATATACAAAATGCAACATAAAGAGTTAAGAAGTCAAAAAAGGCACAACAGGGAGTGAAACACCTTAAGTGGCAGGGGAAGGTGGAGAGACAGGACAATATCTATTCTTAGATATTCAGGGGGTAATAAAAACACTGTGGGAACTAAGACAGAAGGAAGTAAAGACAAACTGAAACAAGGAAATTGGCAAAACCAAGAAGTCATACATCATGTCAAGACCAGGAAGCTAAACTGAGTCACTCAAATAAAACAGCTTTCATAATAATCTAAGCCGGTTGTACAGCTTATATGTACTTTATGGCATATAAACTACAGACCAACACTTTTTGTACCACAAATGAATGTTCTACCATTATTACCTACTACTACTACTACTACTACTACTACTACTACTACCACTACCTGCTATTGTTTATTTAATAATGTATTATTCTCTGGGTGTCAGATCTTTTTTTCAGTTTCAGAACTTTTTATTTCAGTTTCAGATCTTTTTTGACGGTCTAAAACAGCTTTTTAAACAGAAATGTGTCACTAGTATCCGTTTTTTCCACTGCCAATCACGTGAATATGGTGTATATACAGTGTTGAATCATACTTCTACTGATAACTTCTGCAACCTACGTTTCCTGAAGGCAACATGACTGAGGAACGTCCCCCGCCTTTTCTCTTATGCTGTCACTCAAGATGCCACGCCCCTCTCAGTTGATGCCACGCCCCCTATGCCAGATCGGGGAGAAGGCCCTCGCTGCAGCACCGCGGAAGGGGGCGGGGCGTCGGACATCACAGGGGCGGGGCGTCGGACATCACAGGGGCGGGGCGTCGGACATCACAGGGGCGGGGCCATAGACATATATAAAGACTAGATGACTCGTCCGCGCTGCTGCCAATGGAGAGCGACGTCGTCACACGGCGGCCATCTTGCCACAGGAGAGCTCGCTCACTTTAACATTGTGTTTAATGGTGCCTGTACTGCAAAACAACCATAACTTACTCAATTCTCAACAGATTTTCAAACTGTGTGGTTTTTATGAACGTCAGAGATGTAGTTATGACACTGCATACTTGTGAATAATTATAAACATTGAAAAACGTACTTTTATATGAAAATAACCAGAAACAGATAGCTATAACATGGTATTTATATTAAATCAATATTTCCATAGTATTCTTAGTAACATTTATATTTACATTTATATTTACATTATAACATATATACATATACATATTATTACCATATAACATATGTATATATGTATATATATATATATATATATATATATATATATATATATATATATATATATATATATATATATATATATATATATATATATATATATATATATATGTTATGTTATAATGTAAATATTAATGTTACTAAGAATACTATGGAAATATTGATTTAATATAAATGTCATAGCTATCTGTTTTGGTTATTTTCATATAAACGTACTTTTAATAATTTTTTAAACGTTCTAATAATTTCAGCTTGACATGCCTGTTCTGCGAAGATGGTGGTGCCTGCTGCTTTTGGAGAACAATACTTTGAACAGGTATAAAAAAGTATTCACTAGATCATACATCTCAATGACCAAAATTATCTCTGTCTATCTCTCTCTATTCTGTCATTGTTATTGAGTGTCATTGTTTTGCCTATTGTCTGTTGGGCACAAAAAATAGTTTACTTTTGTCTCATACAGGCACTTTGAATTAATTTGATAAATGCTTGTCTTAAAGCAATAGATTGATAGTATTTTATATTTAGTTATATAATCTCATGAATGAATAAACACATTAACACAAAACACCTGCTTTTGTTGTCCTTGTCCCTCTTTTGTTGTTGAAAAAATGTAATTTGTATATATATATACCAATGATTTTTAGTGCTAGCCTACTCATCACACTCAATACCCAATGACAATCTATATATTTTTATTATAATTATGTAATATTAAACATAATAATTATATTACACAAGTATGTTTTATAATCTTATATAATATCTATCTTTGCATATTATGAGTATATATATTAGTGTCACCTTTTGAGTTTAATTACTGAAACAAATTAACTTTTGCACGGTATTCTTATTTTCGGAGATTCATCTGTATAAATGATGACTTTGAATGTAAATTTGCATTTGGAAATGGCCACCAGATGGTGCTGTGTCATTTTGATATCACGCCCCGCCCCTGTGATGTCCGACGCCCCGCCCCTGTGATGTCCGACGCCCCGCCCCTGTGATGTCCGACGCCCCGCCCCCTTCCGCAGGGCTGCAGCGAGGGGTACTAGAGATCGGGGCCAAAAGTCTGAAACTGAAAAAAAAAATTGAAACTGAAAAAAAAGATTTGAAACTGAAAAAAAAGAAGTGAAACTGAAAAAAAAGATGTGAAACTGAAAAAAAAGATTTGAAACTGAAAAAAAAGATTTGAAACTGAAAAAAAAGAAGTGAAACTGAAAAAAAAGATGTGAAACTGAAAAAAATATTTGAAACTGAAATAAAAAGTTCTGAAACTGAAAAAAAAAGATCTGATACTGAAAAAAAAAATTGAAACTGTAAAAAAGAATTTTCAGGTTAAAATTTTATTTTCAAATTAACAAAACTTTTGGCCTTGATTTGGCTCCATACAAGTGGCCATTCAAGAAAATGCAGTGTTTGGCATTTGCATATTGGCTTCATTTTTCAGCTCAGGACTTTCCATGTGGGTGTGATGAGGTGAGTTTCCCTGAATGTGGTCTTTCACAGGCCTTTGATTGTTGGCATATGCCATAATTATCATGAGCTATCCCACAAACAGATTTTTCTGGAAGATGGAGTCGTGTTGGCTGAATGGATGGGGGATTGTGTTGAAACCTCTCGATGACCCATCTGAGTTCAAGTCCTGTATTGATGTGTAGACAAACACAGCTGAAAGAAATATAGTAACCATCTAAGATCCTTTCAGGATTATCTTGTCGCTCTGGTGTGTTGTTTTATTCCTCTGCTCCGTCTTCTTCTTGTTTAAATGTATTGGTAGTTGGCAAACAACCAAAGTGGTGCGTTGTAGTGGGCGACGATAATCGGCCGTGGCCGATTATCGAATTCGATATTCATAATTTTATTAATAATCGGTATCGGCCCCCCCCCAAAAAAAATCGAAAATAAATCATTTCGATTTTTTTTTTTTTTTTAAAGAAAAATTAAGAAATTTACTGAAATACTGCATTTTCTTTTTGTATTAAGAATGTTCAACATGCTCAAACTTAAGTAACCTTAAGTAAATATTTGCACTTAAAAAAACAACCTGTGTAGCCATTTTCACAACCTGTACTGTTTGGTTGTTTGTCATGTGTACTAGTTAGCTTACTGTTACTACCTCCAAGTAGGCACTTGCTGGGGTTTGGGTCTGGGAATTGGGAGTATTGTGCCTGACTGTTCTAAAATTGAGGCTGTTATTCCTCTTAATTTGTTATTTTTTATAGGCAGCTTTTTTATTTTATGTAAAGAGAAAATTCACTTAATGTTATTTTTAATAACTGAAATGCTGCTTGTTTTGTTTGATGTTCCATAATTTGCACTTTTGATGTGTGAGCCGTGCGAAGTGAATATTGCTGTCCTTCCTAGTTAAAGCAATAAATTGCTCACCATTCATTTAAATGAATTCTTGTATTGAAATGTATTTTCTCCCAAAAAGGTAAAAAAGGGTAATAATCGTATCGGCTGATATCGGCTATCGGTCTTTTTGATTTCCCCCTAATCGGTGATCGAAATAATCGAAAAAAAAAAGGCTGATCGGTCGGACACTAGTGCGTTGCTGGTATGAGTGTTGGATTACTAGGTCACTCGATCCCACCAGGACCCTCACAATATAATGGAAACAACAGCTGAAGGGCCGGGGAGGAGGTTGACCCCGTTATGGTTCCCACTTCCTTGCTTTTATCCCGGATCCCCAATGGTTTGCTAAGGCAGGCTAAGATAATCTATCAGCTATGGAGCGTCACCAGCATTGAACTTACACATGCATATCTTTTTGTGAGTTTTTGCTTTTCTACTAGAACATTTCTGGCTACTCCATGAAATCACTTTTGACATCTTATGTTTGTTTCTCAGCCAGGATGTCCATGAAAGGTTCAAGAGGAGGACCAGATAGCAGACCATCCTCTGCTGCCAGGTCAGTGTTGAAGGATAGTAACAAGTAGATAAGAGTGGCTTTTGATAGATTTGGGGTTTTTCTTTTCTTTTTTCTTTTTTTCCTTTTTTTTTATTTAAAAAAAAAAAAGATTTGGGGTTTTTCAACAATATCAGTGCAGTAGAGTTTCTAAAACTTTGTTTAAAAATTCAAATAATTGTCAAACAGTTGCTGCTGGTGTTTTATCATTGCTACCCAAACAGGATGGTTCAGTTTTATGAAAGCTTTTCAGTTCACTGTTTTTTTATTTTCACATTTGGTGTAGAAAGAAATGGCAAAACATATTTGTAGCCAGTGCAAGAAATCTAGTATTTAAATTGATAAAGGCTTTTTTTTTCTCCCAGCGTATCTCCAGGAGGAGGGAGGGCGGCATCAGCTGGACAATCGCCCTCTATGGGGAAATTCAAAAACAAGGCCTTTCAGCTTAGCCTCACCAAGAAATTCTGGTTATTATCATCCTCAGTTCCTAATAAACATTGATCAAGATAAAGACAGTGGGTTGTGTAGGGGTTGCACACACACAATTAGTGTCACAGAATGATACATAAGCTGAACTACAAGCCTCCAGAATGATCCCTCTAAGAAAAACTGCCATTCTTCCCTTTGCTAATGACTCTGTAACCAATATCAGCTGAGCATACTGAAGCTCAGCAATCATTCAAAGGGAATCTAAAGAATGCCTCTTTAATGCTATTTCCTAAAAAGGCTCTTTAGAATGTTTTGTTAAAGTAAACTAGGAGGGTAAATTATAGGCTTGGTTTAAATGATGACAGCTCTCAACAATTGGCATGCGCATCCACGCTTCACAGCTCGAAGTCCCCCAACGCCAAGGGGAAGAGCCCTGCCGGGGAGGAGGACGACGGGCGGAAGAGTAAAAGGAGCCTCAGCAACAGCTCAGCGGTGGCCGCTGCTTACATCTCCTATCTAAATAAACTTTTTGGACAGGTCAGTTCTGCGACACGATGCTACTTATCCACACAATCATGTTGTCACAGCGTGGTGTGTTTCAACATTATCAGGCAAATTACATCATCAAGTCTTTGAGCAGATAAATGGGCCACGTACCTAAAGTTTTCTGCAATATTTTTTGCTCATCAAATAATAATAATTGTATAAATGTATATAATTTTTTTTCATTATGCACTTTGAGAAAAAAGTTGAAATGCCGAGAAAAAAGTCAAAATGTCGAGATTAATGTTGAAGTACAATCTCGAGAAAAAAGATGAAATGTTTGGAAAAAAGTTGAAATTTCGAGAAAGAAGTTAAAATGTCGAGAAAAAAGTCAAAATTTCGAGAAAAAAGTCAAAATTTCGAGAAAAAAGTCAAAATTTCGAGAAAAAAAAAGTCAAAATTTCGAGATTAAAAAGGAAAGGAAAAGGGAAGAAGTATCCCTTTTTGAATTTCCTTGAAGACAGAAGGACAATTAAAGGAGAAATGTTTGGCTTTAGGCAATCAGCCATTAGAACTATGATAATTTCTGCACAGATGGGTGAAAAGAATAACTAGTACTGATATTGAAAGTAAAAGTAGTCAAATATGAGAGTTCAGGGAAAGGACAGAGTCAGAGATGCATCACCTGGACATACGGTGAGTAATTATTATTATACATGTGGCCTCTTTAAGTCACACTGAATCAACATTCTTCCATCCTGATCCTGAAAGCTTTTCTAGCTTTGTTTAGAGGTCGACAGTACGTAATTTAACACCTACGTATGAGTAAACACCTCAAAAGTAGCATTTATCGCACATTAAAAGCACTGGGTTATTTTTCCCAAAAAGCGGTGAAGACTGGACAAATAAAGTGAAATAAAGTGATCGGATTTGCTTTTCTTTTGTCTATTGGTTTAATAAAACCTAAACCTCTCACAAGTTTTTAGAGGCTGATATGATGCTGTTGTTCATGAGAAACATTATTTTGGTGTTTACAAGTTAGATTTTTGTAACAATGTCTTGCACAACTGCAATTTCAGAAAAATTGCTAACTTCCCAACCGAAGGAAAGAGAGCCTCAACCACAACTGACTAGTCGGGATATAAAACATTTTGAAAAAAGATTATTGGTAAAGGATTGTTTGCTTAGACCAGGGGCCGGCAACCCAAACGGTTCAAAGAGCCATATATATGTCGGGAGCCGCAAAAAATGAAAAGGCTTGTATCAGCCTTAGAATGAAGGCAACACATGCTGCATGTATCTATATTAGTTATAACTGGGGGAATTTTTTTTTCATTATGCACTTTGAGAAAAAAGTTGAAATGCCGAGAAAAAAGTCGAAATGTCGAGATTAATGTTGAAGTACAATCTCGAGAAAAAAGATGAAATGTTTGGAAAAAAGTTGAAATTTCGAGAAAAATGTTGAAATGTCGATAAAAAAGTCAACATTTCGAGAAAAAAGTCAAAATTTCGAGAAAAAAAGTCAAAATTTTGAGAAAAAAAAGTCAAAATTTCTAGATTAAAAAGGAAAGGAAAAGGGAAGAAAAAAAGAGGAAAAAAAGGAAAAAAATAAGAAAAATAGAAAAAAATTTAAAAAGAAAAAGAAGGAAAAAAAGAAAAAAAATGAAATAGAAAAAAGAGAAAAAAAAGGAAAAAAAAGACAAAAGAAAAAAGGAAAAAAAAGGTCAAACATTTTTGAAAAAGCTCCAGGAGCCACTAGGGCGGCGCTAAAGAGCTGCATGCGGCTCTAAAGTGTGTGTAAATGTAAATGTAAATGTAAATGTCTAGTAAAGGAAATCCTCCCTATGGAATATATACACAACTTAATTTATCAGATCTAGACCTTCATAGACTATGAGCTGGTATGAGTTCAGAAGCTGGACAAGGATGGTGTGGAAGGGTATCAAAGTGAGGATTTATCAACAAAAACATAACATCAGACCTAACTTTAAAGTTAAACAAAGTCGAGCAGAAAAACTGACCTATTTCTTGAGTGGATTCACAGGAGCACGTATCGCTGTTATACAGGCTAAAAAAAAGGAGTTTAAATACAAATAATTGTTATTTTGATATGTTGTTTATCATGAATTCTTTAATGTGCAATAATACACCATTATGGCCCTTCAGACAAAAAGTACCGTCCATATAAAAGTGTTTTAAGGGCTATTTCTATTATCACAAGATGCAGTCTTTTTGTTTTTGCTGTTGAAAGAGATGGCTATTAGAGACTGTTAATCGTGGACTGTGTCAAACCCTGCTGAGATCTCATTACAAAAGCAGAGCCAAAGGCTTCTGCATAACTGCCTTCATCACGGGGGGAGGATTTACTCGGAAAGATAACAGAGAATTTTTACACCAAGGGGAGTTTTGAAACCACGAACATTTAATGATGTTCCATAACGATTCTTTTTTTCCTTTTTCTAACAACTAATGGGACTGTTTCATTGTTTTAAAAGAATTTATGGGAAGTGAATACCATTTCACGATGACCTTGGGCTTCTGTAGATGCTCGCATACACATCAATGGCAGAAAAAAGTCTCCTGACATGATTCATCCGCCTTGTTTTTACTGTGGACCGTCTTTGGCCTGAATTTACTAGTGTCCAGGCGGAGGACGGTCAGTTGTCGTTGATGCCGGGACGCTGAGGCAGACGGATCTATCCTGGAGCGGTCCTTACGCCGACACAAGTATCAATAACCCCTTCAGCAAGGTTCACTGTCAACCCTAATTAAGTCGAAGGGAACGAAAAGTAGCTAAGGAAAACAATAATTGATTTGACTGATGGACTGCAGAAGATAAACAAACGCTACAGAAAACGGATTGTACATGTCAGAGGGGTTTTGGGCGGCTTTTTCCATCCTGAGGCTTCATGTGTCGGCAGTGGTGGACAGTAACGGAGTAAATTTACTTGAGTACTGTACTTAAGTACATATCCAGAGGATTTGTACTTTACTTGAGTATTAGATTTCTTTGGTACTTATTACTCTTACTTGAATACATTTCCAAGACAAATATTTTTACTTTTACTCGAGTAAATTTCTAGGAAGGCTGAAAAGTACTCGTTACTTTCACGTCTGCTCTTTTTTCTTCTTCCCTAAAATCCTATTGGACACAAGCTGTTTTTGTCAAAGGAGGAGACCTATCACAGTGCACGCTCTCCACTGGGATGTACGTAAAGCAGAAATACGTCAGGCCTCCTCAAAACGATACCGCCAAAGTAGCCTGCGTTTGTCAAGACAGAGTCAAGACATAGCCGTAACAATGGCTACGCCTGCGTCAGGAGAAGAAAGACAATCCGTTGAGTCGTCTGAGTCTGATAATGAGCCGGACTCGGAGCAGGGACTTTCACAAAATCCTTGGCCGTATCTTAACTCAATGTTTGAGTTCGACCGAGTAAAAAACGAGGGCACAGACAAACCACAGACATTTATTTTCAAATGTTTATTGTGTCTTGAAAGCAGAACTACCTCTCTGCTTTCAACAACTCAACATCGAATTCTCAGAAACAAGAGTTAAAAGATCCTTAAATTAATTTAGAAAAAATATAGAAATTTACTGATGTGGAAAATAAGAAATGTACTCTTACTCTTACTTTTACTTAAAGTAAATTTAAAAGCATTTACTTTTGGATACTTAAGTACCTTTAAAAGCAAGTACTTTTCTACTCTTACTCGAGTAATATTTTGACTGAGCTACTTTTACTTGTAACGGAGTAAAGTTTGACCAGTAGTATTTGTACTCTTACTCAAGTACTGGGGTCGAATAGTCTGTCCACCTCTGTGTGTCGGCGTAAAGTATCTCCAAGCCGCTCTTCAAGTGCATGTGTCACACTAACAAAAGCAGTGGGCTCCTCAATTGGCCTCGTAAAGTCAGAATGACGTTAACGGTTAACAGGCTCGTCTTAATGGACAAACCCAGAGTCTGTATGACGTGCGGTCTAATCCTTTTTGGATGGAGAAAAAAAAATCCAATTAATTGGCCGACCCTGTACTGGAGGATCTTGTGATGGAGGAGAAGAAGTGCAAGGGAAGCAGCTCAGCAGGGGGGGGAAATCCTGTTTATAACAGAAGGGTTAAATTAATCAGGAGTGCTCATACGCAGTGAAGATGACAAGCGATACTGCTCTCGGTACAATTGCGTCCTGGCATTGTGTTTCAACGGCGTTGGCAATATTACAGAGTGAATAATCATTTGAACGCCTGCCATGTGAGCAGCATCCAGATAAACCGCGGGAGCCTCTCTTTCTCCTGATGCAATTGTGAACTTGAGAAGGATGACCTTGCATGATTTATGTATTAGCCACT
Organism: Cololabis saira; assembly: GCF_033807715.1. NCBI lineage: Eukaryota > Metazoa > Chordata > Actinopteri > Beloniformes > Belonidae > Cololabis > Cololabis saira. The sequence continues at coordinate 14,273,907 of NC_084587.1, read as the reverse complement.
GCGTGTGCCAACATGTATTAGCGGGAAAATAGCTATTCTTTTTGGCTCCAAACCGGTTTTGTTTCTTTTTTTTTTCTTTTTTAAACTGAAATAAGAACTGAGGATTGCAAAAGCCATTGCTCTAATAAAAGAAACAATGAAAAGAGATAAAAATGGTTTAAGAATTGGGGCTAAAGCTGTTTTTCAATAGAATATGACGCTGAATGTAAAGCTGTTTTTTAACAAAAGCAATGAGATTATGCATCCTTTACTAATAATAACAAAAAAAATCCACATCCAAATTGAGAAGTGAATCAACATAAGGTAACTTTATGAGTAATCCTGTCAGCAAATGCACCAGACACACGACCTTGTTGATGGAGGTATCGATTAAAGCATATTTTTAAAAGGGTAGATGTAAAAATAATTTACTTCCTGCCTAAGAGCATTAATATAAGTGTCTGAAGTCCCGACCGTCTGTAAAACTCTGACTTTGTTTGTGGGGGGCTTTTAATTTGAAAATATATTTAGATTTGTAGAGGAGCAGGTACATTTTTATCTCCAGTCAAGTTTGTCCTTATAAATTATTTGTTGTACCTCAGATATGGGCTGCTGAAACTCTTTTTTTTTTCTAACTTTAAAAAGAAACTTTATCATTATTCACCTATATTAAAGGTAGGGTAAGTGATTTCTCTTTTTTAACACTTTTTTTTTTACATCCAGTGAATATCTCCTCACCATCCATTACACATTCTAAAAAATAAATAAATAAATCAACCCAGTCTTCATCATACACAGCTCAGGCTCCACAAACTTGAAACAAAGAGTGGGAGCAGCCTCCTCCTCATGCGAATGATGCGTTTTAGAAGCTTAAAAGAGTTGGTGTTTCAACGTCTCTTCCCAGGAGAACAGGAGGGAGTAGGAGCGGGGAGCAAGCTTTTCATGTTTTATGGATGTTTTCTCTAAAATATCAAGGGACATGTCACTCAGAAACACTTTACCTTTTTTTTTTTAATTCGAGGACTAATATAAAATGTCATAAAATGATGTATGTATATTTTATTTTTTTTAATATGAACACTTTGAGTATTACCCTTGAGTACTATTTAGTTTATAAAATGTTGTTTGACACAATATGATTTGAGATTTTCTCACAATTTGCATGTTTAGGATGTTTTCTTTCATATTATTGGGAAGACATGTTTTAAATTATTCATTAAGTGTTTAGTGTTTTACACAACGGCAAAACAGGAAAGCACAAAAACAAAAGCAAAAACGCAACGGCTTAATGCAGTTGCGTTTTTGCTTTTGCTGTTGTGCTTTCTCTTTTGACATTGTGTTTTTTTAATCTCCCGTTGTGTTTCTTTTTTCTTTCCATTGTGCTTTCTGTTTTGTTGTTGTATTTTTTTTAATTTGCTGTTGTGTTTTTTCTTTTTTGCTATTGAGAAGACATAAATGCAGCACTGCCTATACCCTCCACCAACTTGCACCATCTCTGAGACTAATAAGCTGTTGTAAACTGCACCAGTGGTCCCCAAGATGTTTTAGTAACAAGATGAATTCCACAAGCCATAAGGAGCAATATCCCCCATGGAGAAAAAGATTTTAAAAAAAGCCAAGATCAAGACAACGCCAGAGAAGAAGTTAGCCAGCTATCAGAGCAACAGAGGGATCACCTTAAAGAGACACATATAACCCTCCAAAGCTGAGACATACGTCTGAGGGTCTCAGTGGCAAGACAAGAGCGTAATAAGACCACCCGAGGCTTAGACTGAGCAACACTTGAAAAGCATGTGGGAGATAGAGACATCTCATTCATCAGTGCTCCAGCGCTGCTGGATCTGAGAGATGACCACAACGGTTTCTTTGATTTCCAGTGACCCCGACAAGGACTGACATCCAAGACAGCGTCTCGGATATTACAGTTCTTATGGGCTGCATGATTTACACAGTTGTGCATGATCATTACATCCCAGTTTTACGACGACGATGGGGCCAAAGCTTGCACAGCCGACACCATCCATCACGCTTTCTATTTTCAGAAAATGTTTACAGAATTTAAAGGCATTTTTTGTAATCTGGTGTGCCGAATGTCTTAATGTAAGCAATCCCCATGGTAACTTGTTTCATTTGAGAAATTTGCAACAAAAAAAAACAAAAAACATTACCCTTTTCATCTGTAATGTCCCCCATGTCTGTTTTCCACCCAGACTTATTAACATATTGCTATTTCAAGCCCCTCAGAAAACCTGTTTTCCACTACCCTTAGAGTGAACATTTCATTTTCGGCCCTCCAGCTATGGCTCTCCTCTTTGAAAATGTATTCGAAAAAGGAAGCGAAGAGGAGAAATCCGCCAGGGCAAATGTCGAAATAAGTCAGAGAATACTAAAAGTCTCACACACATGGCCATATATGCAAACGATGTCACTTATCTAAGTAGGCCGATGTGCGGGACGGGTGTGTGCGCGTATCTGTGGATTATCTCACAGGTTCCTGTGTTTCTTTGTAACCATGCACGATTTGAGCAGATCACAGTCGAACAGTGGCCGCGTGGGTGTGTATTTTTATGCAGGCAGACTGAGATAACATTTCCCCATGCCGTGAGTGTGTGTCTGCGCGTGTAGGAGAGTGGGACCGTCTGATATTGTATCAGATTGTAAATTAGGGAGATATGTTGCTGGATGAAATCCCATTAGAGTTTTCTGTCAGGATACAGCAGTGTTGACATGATATGCATGTTGTTCTAATTTGGTAGTCAAAAACAAATTATCACTGGATGTTTCTCTGGAGACTGGGCTTTTAAAGGCACCCTGATTCCACATGTTGTCCTGCAGTACTAATTATTTCTTTTGTTTCTTTTCTCTGCTCTGCAGGAGCGGGAGCTGATGCCAGGGGAGCTAGATGGTAAGAAGCTGTTGATGGTATAATTAGATGGCAAATACACAATATATTACTCGTCAGCACAGAGCATTATGAATTGCATCAACATTTCCTCCCTTTAAGCTCTGGTCTGCTCCTGATTTATGTAAGAGACTGAAGGTTGCTAAGATTGCCTTGGAAATATATTTTCCGATGAGTCAGAGCTACAAAAATCAATTGAAACAATTTTCTTGAGCGTTGGCTGTAGTTTTGTTTCCTTGAGTCAAGAACTTACAAAATCGTTAAGAAGAGAATTTCGAGCTATGCCTGTCTGAACTAAGTGTACGTGTATTGGTGAGTGTGACTCTTTTGGGTAAAATACCTTACTTTCCAGTTTGCTGCAATCAGTCGTTTGTTTATGTGTCTACCAGAGCTGCAAGAGGCCTTTAAGGAATTTGACTACGACGCGGATGGCTTCATCCATTATAAAGACATTGCTGACGCCATGAGGACCATGGGCTACATGCCTACAGAGATGGAGCTTATTGAGATCATCCAGCAAATCAAGATGAAATGTTAGTATTTATCCATTAGCTGCTGTATGCGTCAACGGTTTTCTTTCCTTCCTCCAGGGTGAAAGCATGTGCGCATGATTGATGGGTCTTTGTTAAATGGGAAGGTGTGAATAAGTGAGTCATGCCTCCGTATGTGTGCGGCATCAACCCATACAGCGATTGTTCTCTCCGACGAGTCCTTTAGGACCTGAGATTTGTTTTTTTTTGGACTTGTGGGCATCCAGCATGTTTTGGCGTGCTGATTAATGTGGCTCACACTGCAGGTGCAGCAGCGAACAAGAGTTACTGCATGCAGGAGTGTGCTTTTAGACATCGCTGTGCTCTCTGCTCTTTGCCGTGTTTGTCTCGGTTTTCCTTTCCCAATGATCCAGTATAGCACGGCTAACATTCTGAGTTTAAGGTGGATCAAAATAACATATTAAACCTATGCGTATCAGGTATGTATGTGGCACAAAGATACTGTATATATAAATATCTGTTTGTTTGAAAAAAGACATGATCCAATTTGACTTGAAAAGAAAAACTATTAGTAAAAAAGATGAAAAACATTACTAATCTTTGACAAACCGTCTAAAATTAAGCTGAGAAAACAAATTGTCTGTTTTAGTTGGAGGGTCCTTCCTTTGTTAAAGCAGCACTATGTAACTTTTCCACCTTAATATAATATTTCCAGAGTCATTGTGATGGTACATCAACTTCCTACAGGTTTAATGAACCTCTGTCATGGTCTGAGGGGTCTGTATCGCCTTCACTGGCACTATGTAACTTTGAGGAGCATGGTAGGAACCCTGCCACACTAAAAAACTACACATTTTTACGGCTTTGACTGCTTTACGGCATACGTCACCTGCCCCTCCTTCCCGATTCGTAGTCGAGACGAAAGCTGGGCGGAGCGTGGAGCGCAGAGAAAATAAAAGTTTTATCAGAGCAGGCGAAAAAAGAAAGCGGGAGAGTAACAAGCTAAATGCCCGGACAAGAATAAACATTGGCCCGGCGTTCCCTCGCTGGGGTGAGATGAAAGACGAGGAGGAATGTCCGACAAGAGAGACAGAATTGTTATGATACAAATGTAAATGTAAAGTTCTATGTTCAATAAGAATCAAAATTAGAATGTTTTCACATACAGGGGATTCGTCTTGGGTTCTAGTATTTTTCCTGAGAACTGTAAAATTGTGCAGGGCTGATCCGCAAAATATAAGAAATGGGCATTCAGTTATTCACAGGTTATAAAGTATTTTTTTATTTTGTCAGTAAGTATGTTGGACTTCTAATTTATGACGAAGTCCCTCTAAAAAACGTTTGTAGTTTGGGGCGCATTATCTCGCTGAAACAGCACAGGGGGGCGGGGGTGACTTCACTAATAAAACCAAGTTGAACTTAGTGATTTTCAACATCGTCATATTATCTCTCTTGGCTTGGCTTCGTGAACGAAGATTTTATGAAGGGGGCTGTCCACGTCGACTGCAGGCACGCTCGTGGCTGACAAGCCCGATGCGGGACAGACAGGTCCGGCCGCAGCGGCTGCAGTCAAAGGTCACGTCAGGTACAGCTGCTGAGGCTTCCAGGTTCTTCCTCCTGCGGCGTTTCTCCTTCAGGTTCTCTGTGCGGGAGTCCTCAAAAGCGGTGACAGCCTGGTGGACGGTGCGGCGCCAGGCGTCACGGTCAGCATCGAGAGTGGACCACTGCTGGTGGTCAATGTGGCAGGCACCGAGGGACTTCTTAAGAGAGTCTTTGTAGCGTTTCTGCGGTGCCCCTCTGTCACGATGGCCGGTGGAGAGTTCGCCATACAAGGCCATCTTGGGTAGGCGATGATCCTCCATTCTGGAGACATGCCCTGCCAGAGACGTTCTATAAACCGAGACAGCCCACTAAGGTTCGAGTTGCTGTATCTGTGTCACGTGACTGCCACGCCCCTTTAGGAGACCGGAAGTAGGTCCTGAGTCTATTGAGTCCTATGGGAAAAGTGAACGTGAGCACAGATTATTACCAATTCCTTCGCCCCATAGTAACCTAAGTAAATATGGGACCCATTTTTCAAAAGCCACAAACCTTCTGAACATTCTGACACCAAAATGGCAATTTTCAGACCGACAGATTAGGAGAAAATGAACTTTGTTTGAGACCTGTCTCTGTCTGAGCAACACACTCTCGCGAGATTTGGCTCTCATCGTTTTCCCATCGGATAAAATTAAGTTTAAAACTAAAATAAAACTAGCTTCTTTGCTAATAATACTGTTATTTTTATTATTTAAGTATTTTTGGAAGAAAGTTGTACTGTATCTAGTGTTGTATGTTCCAAAACGATGTGGGGAGAGGGGCGGCCACGCCCACTTAGGAGACCGGAAGTGTATACAATTTCAAACCATTGCCAGTAACGGCAATGCGCTATCTTGTGTATAGAAGATCTTTGTCCCTGCCCAGCGTAGCTGCGATTTCAGCAGCATGGTCTCGATGCTGGTGATCTCCGCCTGTTTGAGGACCTCAACATTGGTGAAGAAGTCGCTCCAGTGGATGTTGAGGATGGTGCGGAGGCAGCGCTGATGGAAACGTTCGAGGAGTCGTAGTTGGTGGCGGTAGGTTACCCACGACTCAGAGCCGTACAGGAGGGTGGTGAGTATGACGGCTCTGTACACACTGATCTTTGTGCCTTCTTCAGGTGTTTGTTTTTCCAGACTCTGTCATACAGTCTGCCAAAAGCGCTGTTTGCCTTGGCCAGTCTGTTGTCAACCTCCCTGTCGATCTTGGCATCTGATGTGATTGTACACCCCAGGTAGGTGAACTGATGGACGGTCTTTAGCTCAGTCTCGCCAGTGGTGATATGTGGAGGGCGGTACTCTACCCGAGGTGCAGGCTGGTGGAGGACTTCCGACTTTTTCAAGCTGACCTCGAGTCCGAAGAGCCGGGCAGCCTCTGCAAAGCAGGATGTGAGGCGCTGCAGGGCTCTTTCGGTGTGGGCAACGAGGGCAGCATCGTCGGCAAAGAGGAGGTCTCGAATCAGCTGCTCAAGGGTCTTTGTGTGGGCTTGTAGCCTTCTGAGGTTGAACAGACTGCCGTCGAGGCGGTAGCGGATGTAGACAGCGTCGTCGTCGTCAAGGTCTTCCATGGCCTGCATGAGCATCATGCTGAAGAAGATGCTGAACAGGGTTGGTGCCAGGATGCAACCCTGTTTCACGCCGTTGACGATGGGGAAGGGCTCTGAGAGGTTGCTGTTCACTCTGACTTGGCCGCTCTGGTCTTCATGCAGCTGGGTGATCATGCTGAGAAACTTTGGGGGGCAGCCGAGGCGCTCCATGATCAGCCAAAGTCCCTTTCTGTTCACCGTATCAAAGGCCTTGGTCAGGTCCACAAACGTTACATACAGTCCTTTGTTCTGTTCTCGGCACTTCTCTTGGAGCTGCCTGAGGACGAAGTCCATGTCTGTGGTGCCCCTGTTTGCTCTGAAGCCACACTGGGTTTCCGGGAGGTGGTCTTCTGCGATGGTAGGTATCAGCCTGTTCAGGAGCACACAAGCAAGGATTTTGCCTGCGATGGAAAGCAGGGTGATCCCCCGGTAGTTGGAGCAGTCTGACTTTTCCCCCTTGTTTTTATACAAGGTAACAATGACTGCATCACGGAGGTCTTTAGGAAGCTGTCCATGCTCCCAGCAACAGTCAACGAATACGTGGAGCTTGCTGTGTAACGCGGGGCCTCCATCTTTCCAGATCTCTGGTGGAATACCGTCGATTCCTGCTGCTTTGCCACTCTTCAACTGTTCTATGGCCTCCCTGAGTTCTTCCATGGAAGGTGGTTCGTCCAGTTCCAGTTTGACTGGTAGCTTAGGGATGCGAAGGATTGCTGAGTCCTGAACAACTCTGTCAGCGCTGAAGAGGGCCTGGAAGTGCTCAGACCAGCGGCTCAGAATAGACGTTCTGTCTGTGAGGAGCGCCTGACCGTCGGCGCTGCGCAAAGGACTCTGGACGTGGTGGGTGGGGCCATACACTACCTTGAGGGCTTCGTAGAAGCCTCTGTAGTCACCAGCGTCCGCGCACTGCTGAGTTGTTTCTGCGAGGTTGGTCCACCACTCGTTCTGGATCACTTGAAGCTTGCGCTGGAGGTTGCTGCAGATGTGACGGAAGGCTTCTTCACAGGACAGGGCGGCTGAGCCAGGTGGGCCTGGTGGGCTGCTCTCTTTTTCGCCAGCAATTCCCGTATCTCTTCATTGTTCTCATCAAACCAGTGCTTGTTCTTTTTAGTGGTGAACCCCAGGACTTCCTCTGACGTCTGCAGGATGGCTGTTTTCAGTTGGTCCCAGAGTGAATCGGGTGAGGGATCTACTGGGCAGCTGTCGTTTTCAAGCTTGGACTGTAGGCCTGCCTGAAAGTCAGCTTTCACCTCAGCTGATTGTAGCTTGCTGAGCTTGAACGTTTTTCTGGGTGGCCCTCCCTTCCTTGGTTTGGGTTTGAAGTGCAGCCGGAGTTTGCAGCGCACTAGGCAATGGTCGGTGTGACATTCTGCGCTGGGCATCACTCTGGTGTGTAAGACGTCTCGGTGGTCTCGTTGGCGCACTAGAATATAGTCAATGAGGTGCCCGTGTTTGGACCGAGGATGCATCCAGGTTGTCTTCAGACTGTCCTTTTGCTGGAAGATGGTGTTGGTGATGACAAGTTGCTGCTCCATGCAAAACTCCAGCAGTAAGTGCCCGTTGTTGTTGCAATTTCCAACGCCGTGTCTGCCAAGTACTCCTTTCCAGACAACTGCGTCTTGGCCCACTCTGGCGTTGAAGTCGCCAAGGATAATCACCTTGTCGTCTGCAGGGGTGCTTTGAAGGACACTGCGGAGCTCTGAGTAGAACTTGTCCTTTTCTGCAGGCTCAGCTTGAAGAGTTGGGGCGTACACACTGAAAAGCGTGGCATACTTCTTGTTCTTCAGAGGGAGGCGCATGGACATGATGCGGTCAGAATGACCGGTTGGTAGTTTTTCCAGCTTGGAGGCGATGGAGGTTGTGACCATGAAGCCGACGCCTGAGAGACGCCTTTCTGTTGCAGATTTCCCTGACCAGAAGAGGGTGTAACCGGCGCCATGCTCCTGAAGACTGCCTTCTTCTGGGAAGCGAACTTCGCTAAGAGCAGCGATGTCGATATCTAGCCTAGACAGTTTGTGTGTAATCAGGGCAGAACGATGTTCTGGTCTGTTGCTGTCATCTTTGTCGAGCATGGTTCTGATGTTCCAACATGCCAGTTTCAGTGCTTTTGCACCCTTACAGGTGGGTGCGTACCTTCCTTTCTTTGTTGTTGTTCGACCGCTTGGGAAGATGCCCATTGACCGCGGCAAGCCAACTGGGGGTGAAGGAAACAAGCTTTGGTTATGCCACCTTTTTCTAGGCCCCTCTCCTTGTGGAGCAAGCAGTGCTGTCCCTAGATAAGGCTGCTTGGTCGTTCAGGGTGCTGCCGAGTGATTTTGTCGTCTCCAGGGTCAACATCAGGCAACCAATATCCTGAACCGCCTGCATGCAGGATTGGAACTGCGGCTTCCAGTGTCATCTTACACCTGCCGGTTTCGCCCCTTTCCCATCGCTACAGGACTTGGTAGAGTTGGTGGCAAGCGGACGTGGACGTGTCCTTCAGGCCTGCGCAATGGAGTTTTAAGGTGAAGTGCAGTGTGCGCGGTCCTGACCCCACCCTTTACACCCGTGGTTCATCTGCCATGGCCTAGCAAGCTGGGACAGTGACAGCGAGGTCCTCGGGTCGTAGGTTTTACATCAGACTGTCCTTGTCCTAGCCTCTGGCTCAAAAACCTTCCTCGGAGGCACGGGGGCTGTAACCCGGCGGGGGCACGGCTACTTGATGCTCAAGACGTTCAAGACGTGTCCATGCACGACGAGACTATCCAGCATTCATCGGCACTTCAGGGGTTTTAGGTCAGACTTTTCCATGTCTTAGATGGATGGCCAACCAAGACTGTCGAGCTCCATCTGCCCTTAAAACACTAATTCCACCTCAAAACCCTCTAATTCCACCTTAACTGGGGGGTCTAGGAAAATTCCACCTAAAAACACTCTAATTCCACCTTAAAACACTCTAATACCACCTTAAAACACTCTAATTCCACCTTAAAACCATCTAACTCCACCTTAAACACTCTAATTCCACCTCAGAACCCTCTAGTTCCACATTAAACCCTCTAATTCCACCTTAAAACACTAATTCCACCTTAAAACCCTCTAATTCCACCTTAACTGGGGGGGTCTAGGAAAATTCCACCTTAAAACACTCTAATTCCACCTTAAAACCCTCCTTAAAACCAAAATGAAATAAAATACTATAAAACCATCCGCTGTCTGCGTCTTTAGAGGAGACAATTTATTCACTTCAATCTGCTAGCAGTCTCCAAAGAAGACAGGGTCAGTACGTTGGTGCTAGCATCGGCTGTAGGAGCTGCCAGAGCAGGGGAGGGCATCCACCTGTCTGCCTGTCGGTTCTCCACACCTAGACTGGCTGCCGGCCAAGGCTGATGAGTCCAGTCCACCCCATATTTAACCCATATGTGGGACCCCAGCAGGTGCTACCACCCCGGGCCAGGGTGGACCTGAGAGCAATGACAATTAAGGGGTGGCTCCACACTCCCCAAAACTCCAGTTTTCCCAAACCAGAGCCTTGTCACCGGGTGCAGTTTTATGTCTTACCCAGGACCTATCATATTATATTGTTTAGCCAAAAATAGATACATTACCTCTTCGCTATCCATCCTGCAAACGACCGCTGAAAACAGAAAAGTAGTTTTGAAAGTCCTTCCCGTCTTCTCTCATCAAAACAAATGCACGCGACAGGACAGGAGTTTTCCGGCAGTACGCGCTGGTGCTCATGGGAAACGTAGTGTTCTTTCTGGTAAAGCACTACCGCTTTTGTCCAAAGGAGCCGCCAAACTCAACAAAAGCTGAAAGTTACATTGTGCTGGTTTAAGCATTCCTAATTAAAGTTAAATCTAACGTTCTACATTCACTCAAAGTTTTTCCTTAAAAAGAAAAGAATCCAAATAATTTTGACACATTAGCTTAAACATTTCCAGGTAATGTCACATTTACAGCCTTAAAAACAATCTGCTTACAGCCATTCAACATTAGTCTGGCAGAGTTGGTCGGTATTGTCTGTTTTGGGGGGATTGGCAGGGCATTTAAATGTTAATCCCCCACGAGAACAAACATACAAACAAACAAACCAAAAGTAAAATAGTGTACATGTGTGAGCTATTCAACCCCCCAACATCTGCTACAAGTTTGTATTTACTCATCTGGAAAAAAGAAGAAGTCTAATCCTGCAGAGGAGATGCTGCTGTTGTTTCAATGTGTGTTTACTGGACCAAGAAATGTTTTGGAGGCAGGACTTACAGGCACTTCAGCCTCGGTAACAACATCCTTTTTTTCTTTTCTTTTCTTTTTTCTTCCAATTTATGGAAGGAGCATGCTCCTGCTTTGAAGAACTCAAGAGAGGTTTACACAGAAGCAAGATAAGCAGCTTGCTCCAGACAAGGTTATGTTCAGTGTCTCAAATTAAATTGTCTGTAAAATCCTTCACTGATTCTTTTCATGATCGTATCCCAGATCAAATCGTGCTGAAATAACATTTAAATGTCATCCGTCAGAATTGCTGACTTTTGGCGTGTAACGTTGTAACCTAATTGATCATTTTTAATCGACATTGAACAGATATCTGATGGTTGAGTGACAACTTACTCTGTGGTTTTGTTAAACTGAATCAAAACACCGTGTCGATTTTCTCCTTTCGGACCTGAATCTATTTGTTTGTTCTGCAGAGATTTCAACCTGATGCAAAGAAAAAGAAGGAGAAGGGAAAAAGAAGACATAAATCAATGTTGAATTAACAACTATTGATGTAAATTTTTAGCTGAGCGAAAAACATCAAATATTTAAACCTGCTGACCTGTAAGATTCACCTCCAGAGAAGTCTTGCAGTTACAGTAGAACCGTGTTACCATAGAAACCATGATAGGCAAAATGGGATATGTTTCTATACTTGTCCTGATTAACTAAGAAGTCCATTCTAAACTGCTGATATCCAATAAATGAATACAGATTTGAAAATACGTAAGGATATCAGAGAATATTCATTAATTAATTTGCCATTTCCAACTTAATCCTATTAACGGTCATGGGGATGCTGAGACAATCACATTAAACGTCATAAAAACAGTCAAATTAGCTTATCCTGACATTCACATTGCCATAGCATGCTCTTCTGAAGAGAGTCTGGTTTTGTTGAGCGTTCTTTTTGCAGATTGAAACAACATATAAAAACAACTTAATACTGACCTCCCAGGAAAATAGCAACCAAAGTTCAAGACTTAAGGAGGCACACAACACCGGATACAGCAAAGTCATCTTTGTCAGTTGTGATGCTCGAGCTTCCTTCCTTACCATCGGCTAATTAGGTTCACCTTGTAGCCCAAATGCAGATAATTTCCTGATTTAGACAAAACGACATGAGCAAGGGATCTTACAAAGATGGGTTAAGAGACTAATGGCTACATTAATTTCACAGAAACTCCCACAGACACCCCTATCTGATATTGACCGCTGCAAAGGGAAATGGAACATAAACTGAATTAGCACTACTGCTCAAGCTGGCAGTAGCTTATTTTAAGACACTGCCAAGATTACCAAAATTACTGGCTACATTAGTAAAAAATATGTGACAAATAATAATAAATTTACTCATACTTCCATTGTCACTATGGTTTAATTTGGGGTCATAAAAAAGACTAACTAGAATTGCAACACACCTAAACTTCCACATATAATAGGGACAAGAAAATACTCATTTTATGATTTATACAATAATGGATTCACAGTGAGAGGTATATTTTATTTCTAAGAGGTATTCATTTGTTGAAATACTTATATTCAGCATTTACTACATCCACTGAGCTTGTTCGCTGCAGCATAATCCCCAATGGAGCCATTGTTAAGGTCAATCACCACACCGGTTACACTCTCAATTTGAAAAGACTTCTCAAAAACTGAGGTTAAAGGCTGACTCTCACACTATAAAGCATAGATTTTTCAAGACAGGACTCCCACAGGACTGGAGCTTCAAAAGGGTACAGCCAGTCGGAGAAAAAATAAATAAATAATACACTACCTCTGAGCAAGTGTGACAATTCTTTGTTCTTTGGTGAAGTAGGTGATTTTTGGAACATTTGCAACAAAAGGGAGAAATTTGAACGTATAAAAGCAATATGCAGGGCATCTTACTTTCAACCTCCATCAGAAACCATTACAGAGTCTGAAATCAACCTCTACTCACTAGTTCAATAGTATGATTACCACTTTGTAGCCCCCTCTGGATACTTGTGTTTTAATCTTAATTCAACCATAGTTTTCACACAAACTGATAGTATTGTGCTGGATTGATTTGTAGGTTCTGTGTCTCAGTATGAGGTTGGATTTTTGATTGATGGGTAATTTTGACACACTTGTTTCTCTGAGACTGGACAGATCTGAACAAGGAGACTTTGTCACGAGACAGAATCAATGTTTTAAGGTCAATTTCTATCCAAGACCTTTGACGCAGTTGATCCCAAAATACCAATACAAAGTCTGTGCAGTGGTTGACTCTCTGAACATGCTGTTGGATGGTTAATCAGGCAGATTTCAGTGTGTTCTGGTAGGTGGTATCACGTACTGTAACCAAGGGTGTCCGTGTCCCTCAGGGATCGATCCTGGGACCACTTCTGTTCATTTTATACAATAGCTATCAAAAGGGTCTTAAATTAGATTTCCTTTTTATGTTGACACTGTAATGTACTCTGCTGAATCTACACCAAGTCAGACCTTACATCAGCTCCAAAAAGCTTTTAATGATGTGTGGGCTGGAACTAGTTTTTTAAATGCCAACAAAACAAAGCTCATGATATTCTCAAAGGCAAAATCAATGTCCATGAATCTTCCATCTGTCACTACTTTCCTGGGTAGTGAGATTAAGATAGTTTCACAATATAAATACTTAGGGACTTTGATTGATGATGCTTTTTCTTTAGAATCAAGTCTTGCCTCTCTTTTGAAGCCAAAATGAAACTTGTCTCTGCTACTTTTATGTCTGTGCATGACTATGGTGATGTGATTTGATGTGATCTGTTCATCACTAAACTCAATGTTTTCACTCACTCCTGTACATTGTATGTCCGGGTCAGATGGTCTCCTTTGTCTTCCCATAAACTTAGAAACTGGCATATACATATTTACAAAACTATTCTTGAAGTCTGAACTGAGAAAGGGAAAGAAGCATTCAAGTATGCTGCTTCGTTAACTTGGAGTCAGCTCCAAACTCACTTGAATCTGAAGAATCTGGTTACACATGCATCAATATGTGGTTGTAGATATTATGACTGACAACCATCATCCATGAAAACAATGACCGTTGAAACCTTTTAAAGGTTTGTTACAACCAAAAACGTAACAACAGCCAATAACGTAATAACTGCCAATAACGTAATAATTTTGCCCATTTCAAATGTAATAAAGCCAATAGTGTAATAATGTGCCAATAATGTAATACAACTTTTGAGTCAATAATGTAATAACTTTTTGCTGATAATGTAATAAGGCATTACATTATTGGCTGGTTATTACGTTATTGGCCTGGTATTAAAAAAAACCTTTCAAAATGTAATAACTGGTGCCGATAATGTAATAACACATAAAAATGACAGCAGCTCTTGGAAATAAAGGCTTTTGGGAAGTTTTTGTGCAGTTTGCTAATCAAAAATAGGTAGCCTATAGTGGACTATAGTACACTGCAGTTCAGATTTTGGGATTGGAAATAAATAATAATGCAAGTCCAGGAAAATATATGGTGAATTCATTTGACACCTCAACACCCTCAACGAGACACTGATTTTATGGTATATGCATGGTACACATGAAAAATTGCCTGTTTAGACAAGAACATCTATGAATATCTATTTGGCTAAAGAGGGGAAAGACCACACAATTATGAGAGAGAGAAAGAGAGAGAGAGAGAGAGAGAGAGAGAGAGAGAGAGAGAGAGAGAGAGAGAGAGAGAGAGAGAGAGAGAGAGAGAGAGAGAGAGAGAGAGAGAGAGAGAGAGGGAGATATCTTGGATGAATAAATATGACGACTACATGTCATCCGCTAACTGCCCAAAAACTGCAAAAAAACCTTTATTTCCAAGAGCTGCTGTCATATTTATGTGTTATTACATTATCGGCACCAGTTATTACATTTTGAAATTGGCTTAAAAGTTATTGGCTCAAAAGTTTTATTACATTATTGGCACATTATTACACTATTGGCTTTATTACATTTGAAATGGGCAAAATTATTACGTTATTGGCAGTTATTACGTTATTGGCCGTTATTACGTTTTTGGTTGTAACAAGGTTTGTTGGTGTTTTGTGGTGTTGATGTCCATATTTTATGTATAGACTGTATTGTTTTGATTATGTGTTTTGTAACTCCTGTGCGTTTTACTGCTGCAAATAATGGCTAGGCCATTCTCGATTCTTTCTCTGGTTAAATAAAAACTAATCATTCTTTCAGCTCATCTTCTATAGGTCTGTGGGAAACTAAACATTTTTCTGAGGTTCCAGAAAACTATGAAAAAGTACAAACTGGCTACTAAGAAAGTACTGTAGGTGAAATGTGATACAAGTGCCAACTGACATTGGGATCAATTCATCTGATCAGTATGTCAATCTGAAATGAAAGGCTCTCTACACAGACATCATATGATGTTTACAAAGTTAAATACAGTACAATCAATACAATCTCATTCGGTCCAAATTAAATGTCAGTTCAGTCCAAATTGAAAACTAAAAGCACCTCTGCATCTACCTGCTTGCCTACAGTGATGAATATGCATGAGGTATGTGCACCTAACTACCATGGAAACAAGCCAAAAACCCTGGTAACTTCCAAAAAGGGAAATGGTTTTTCATTTACTTCGACCTGTGTAAAACAATTGGTCTTATATTTCTTTGTTTTGCGGTGCCCCAGCCTCCACAGAGGCCAGATGACTTTCATATTGAAAAAGAGTTTAACCATTAAAAGAAAATGATTATCTACTCCACCTCTAATCCTTCAGCTCACTCTGACATCAGTCCACAAGTGGATATTTAGAGTGCTTTCTGGCCACAACAGAATTCACCGCAGTTTGACTCTCTCTGCGGTCCCGAGATTTAAAGCTCTGATCAAACCATGAAATTACTGCATGGCTTTATTGACGTAGTCTTTCACTATGACAAAGGCCCAAATAATGAAAACAGACAAAGCCCATTGGCCAATACACTCTCAAATGAGCCTGCCTTTTGTCACACTTACAACATTGGCCATCCCATTTTATCAGTCCGTTTTAATAATTACCATCGGGATCAAACAGACAAGCTGGTTCCAAGTGGGCTGAAGAAATTATAATGAGCGCCTGGCTGAATTCATGCATGACTCACGGCTTCAACGCAGTGAGAACATTCATACTGTTTGATTTGATAGACCGTTGATACACGTAAGCATACAAATATGTTTATCTTGCACTAAACTTGGCCATTCGACATGCAATGACATTAACGTGGAAGTGATGTTTTTAAACTGAAAAAGCAAGAGTTTTTATGGCTGCAGGCAGTACTCGAGTTGTAAAAAAAAATCAGGGGGGATGGTGGATTTTATCATATGGGGACAGATAATTTGTGCTGATTACAAATAATATAATATATTACAAATAATAGCACTGACCAAAACACCTGCAGAAATACTGCAGGAATGACATAGCAGCTGTTAAATGCAGCCTGTAAGCTTTAAATATCCACTGGGCTTACATCAAATACATCAAAACACAACAATAAAAAACAGTTTTCTGAACTTATCTATATGATTCTGTCCTTCACAGGATAAGTAAAATGGATCACTGCAAAAAATCTAAATCTTAACAAGAATATTTGTCTTATTTCTAGTGAAAATGTCTCATTTTAGTAAAAAAAATCTCATTACACTTAAAACAAGACTCATCACTGGAAAAAACAACAATTTTCACCTGTTTCAAGTAGATTTTCACTTAAAATAAGTAGAAAAATCTGCATGTGGAAGAAGATTTTATTGCTTGTAATGAGAAGATAAATCTTGTCCTATTGGCAGATTTTTCCTACTTATTTCAAGTGAAAATTTACTTAAAACAGGTGAAAATTGTCAAATAAGTTATTTTTCTGGTGTTATTTTTCTGGTGATGACTCTAAATGTTGAAATAGCAGTAAAACCACATTCATTGATGAAATTACATAAGGGATGGAAAGGGGGGGTGGCAGTTTTATAGGGGGGATGATTTTGACCGTTTTTATTTCAGGGGGGATGCCATCCCCCCTCATCCCCCCTCAACTCGAGTACTGGCTGCAGGCGACTTATTTCGTTGAGAAAATGTATATGTATAACAGGCCGAGAACCAAGAATTACCCAGAGGAATTGATGGAAATCAAAACGAATCATAAGGGCAACTGACTTGAGTTAAATGTATTGAATTTCCAATTACATGATGCAAAAATGAAAAGGAATCTTGCTGCCTAAACAAATGAATCCACATTATAGATCTGAGCCATTCTTCCCGATCTGTAACTGGATATGTAAACCTGCAAGACAATGTTGCATGAATATCCACCATGTGCTGCTTATAGGCAGACAAAAGAAACTGAGACATTACTATTTCAACCCATGCATGTCCTTTGTTTTTGTGCAGGGGGTGGTCATGTAGACTTTGATGATTTTTGTGAGTTAATGGGGCCAAGGATGCTGGCTGAGACAGCTCATATGGTTGGACTGAAGGAGCTCCGCAGTGCTTTCAAACAGGTAAGATCTCAAATCTGTGAAGAAGGGCAGCTTTTAGTGAGTCGGGCTTCTGTCTGAACATACTTTAAAGTATTTAATTGGACCTTTCTGCAGAGTGTAAGCAAGACTAGATGGAGAAAGTAAAGAAAAAAGACTTCAAAAGGAGAAACGTTAACAATATTTTCATGCAGCTTCTTGGTTCCCACCACCCACAAAGCCAGAACTTATATTCTCCTGTTAATGGTCCTTTTAGAGAAGTATTTTTCTGAGGGAAAATAATTGCATGACATTGATGTTTAAAAAAAAAAAAAACAACTGGTGCAAATTTGTCGTTTGATTTGTCGTTGATACATGGGAACAAAGAATATTTTTAAACCCACTTATCAAAGAATGAAAGTTCCACAATGCATCTTATTTTTTTCCATGAACAGGATTTAATGCAGGTTCTTTGTCCCAATATAAAAAAGGTTGTGATTGATGGTATTTATTAGAATGATCACAGCACAGCAGTACCGTGGCTAAGTTAAGGAGCTCAGTGGAGATCTGAAGGGAGGATCATTAATCTACAGAAGTCAGGACATTGTCTTGGTGTTAATTACACAGATTCAAAGATACATGGTCAAGTTATTAGACAAAGTAGCTACATTATAGAGGCCTAAACCCAAATTACCAAACTGAAAAAGGAAATGCGTTTATATCTTCTGAATCACATTGGACACATCAAACTATACGCTTCCACTGAACTGCCTTGACAAAAAAAAAAAGCCTCATGGGAAAAGGTTTGATGCTGAGATTATGTCAAAAATTGTCTCAAATGTCTGAAAGTCATGTTTTGAGGGGAAAAGACCTCTAAGGTTTAGATTGTGGAAGGATCTATACTTTAGGAGCTACTAGTTGCTACTGACATACAGTATGCAACCAACGAAGCAAAGTATAGAATGTCAGAAGAGCCCTGTCTTTTAATAATCATATAACATATTTGAAAAATTTCCGCTGAACCCACAGCCAGCTTCTTTTTTTTTTTTTGTTCAAAACTACCAACCTCCCAGCATATAAAAACATTGACATCAGTCAGAGTCTGTCTCATACCGTGCGGTAATTAAAAACGTGTACAAAGCCACACTTCTTTCACAAGATGGTACCCATTTTCTTTCAGCCCAGAGTAATTACTCAAACCTGAAGCAATATCAGTAAGCTAAAATATTCCTATTCCTTCCCCATCTCTCCCCTCCCCTCAGTTCATTTGGTCTGTGTCAATCAGACTGATTGAACGTACCAGGGCCTTGCCAGCAACAGTCATGGGCATGCCTAAGACGTGTGTGTGTGTGTGTGTGTGTGTGTGTGTGTGTGTGTGTGTGTGTGTGTGTGTGTGTGTGTGTGTGTGTGTGTGTGTGTGTGTGTGTGTGTGTGTGTGTGTGTGTGTGTGTGTGTGAACTGAAATAGTGATGAAAGCCACAGTGGAAAACTACCAAAACATGTCCTAAAAAAACATTCAGTTAATGCATCAGCCAACACATTTGGGTCCATCTTTTTAAATGCATTAAATAAAAATATGAAATGGACTTACTTCATAATCCGAGTGCATGTATGAATGTTGCAAATGCAATTTCCGGAATTGTACACCTAATTATAACTAACCATGAGAATACAGTAGCAGCTGGGGAATATGCTGATAGTAGCACACACTTTTATCATCAGTGGAAATAAAACTTCTAAAAAGTGAGTTCAACTTGGCTGTTGAACAAATGAAGTAGGTAGTATTCTTGTTGAAGTTCTGACCTTGAGTCTAAAATAAGTGTGCTGTGTTTGAAGGTCGGCTCTCTGCAAGTAAAACCAAGCAGGGCCGATAAACCTCACTAACCCTGGCAAGAAGGTTTAAAGATTGAACCAAAGTTCTGCTGAAAGTTTAAACAAACGCAACAAAAGCGTGTGGATGATGTAGATCTTTCTAAGTGTCATTTTGTCAATAATAAGATTATTAAATATATACCATTGATCCATCCATTTAAAGGAGCATGAGGCTCCTTTTAAGAAATGAGACTCTCTAGCGCCACCCTTCACCACGACGGTCGTTGGGGGTACTGCAGCCAACAGTGAAGCCGGCACGGGAGAACGGGGAGAACGCGCATGCAGCGTCAATGACGTCACATCCGCAGGACAGCGCGGGAAATTCGGCCCCCGAATTGCAGCACATTTTGCAGCACACAGCCTGTTCAAGGCAACGGAGAGATACACTAGAGGGCTCATTCTTTTTGGTTTGGAACGCTTCATCTGACATTATTACTAGAAAACTTAAAACGTTTACGAATTTTTTTCATAAATCCTGCCTCAATCCTGCCTCATGCTCCTTTAAGTAAACTTTAAGCGTGTTAATACTTTAACTTTACTTTATTTAATACCCACATGGAAATATTGCTGCAGTGTAAATTACAAATTTGTAACTTGGACGGTAAGTATGGAGCCAAATCAAGGCCAAAAGTTTTGCTAATTTGAAAATAAAAATTGAACCTGAAAATTCTTTTTTACAGTTTCAATTTTATTTTTTTCAGTATCAGATCTTTTCTTCAGTTTCAAATCTTTTTATTTCAGTTTCAAATCTTTTTTTCAGTTTCAAATCTTTTTTTTTTTTCAGTTTCACGTCTTTTTTTTAAGTTTCACTTCTTTTTTTTTCAGTTTCAAATTTTTTTTTCAGGTTCAGACTTTTGGCCCCGATCTGGCGTGGGGGGCGTGGCATCATGAGTGACAGCAGAACAGAGGAGGCGGGGGACGTTCCTCAGTCATGTTGTCTTCAGGAAACGTAGGTTGCAGAAGTTATCACCGTACTTGGTAGTATGTGGAAGTGGGAAATGTCAAACTTTAAAGTGTGGCTGTTTAACTGTACAGTCTGGCATAGTTTATTGCTTTTATACTGCGATTGGTGTCAAGTACGGTCTAAAACAGCTTTTTAAACAGAAATGTGTCACTAATATCAGTTTTTTCCACTGCCAATCACGTCAATATAGTGTATATACAGTGTTGAATCATACTTCTACTGATAACTTCTGCAACCTACGTTTCCTGAAGGCAACATGACTGAAGAACGTCCCCCGCCTCCTCTGTTATGCTGTCACTCATGATGCCACGCCCCTCTCAGTTGATGCCACGCCCCCTACGCCATATCGGGGCCAAAAGTCTGAACGTGAAAAAAAAAATTGAAACTGAAAAAAAAAGATGTGAAACTGAAAAAAAAGACGTGAAACTGAAAAAAAAGACGTGAAACTGAAAAAAAAAAAGTTTTGAAACTGAAAAAAAGATTTGAAACTGAGATAAAAAGATTTGAAAATGAAAAAAAAATCTGATACTGAAAAAAATAAAATTGAAACTGTAAAAAAGAATTTTCAGGTTCAAATTTTATTTTCAAATTAGCAAAACTTTTGGCCTTGATTTGGCTCCATAGGTAAGCAGGGTTCTCTAGACATCATCTTGAATTCACTGAAGGGTTGTTTGTTGCCTAGCAACAACTGTGCTGATTACAACACATGCAGCCTTGACAGGCATTTCAAGGTAAACTCTCAGTAGATGGCAGGAACCCAGTAAACAACAACATCTGGGGTACGAAGGTCCTCCTTCACAGTCACATGTCCAGGATTACAGCATCTATTGATGACCAGCACTGTCAGCGGTCCTGTCCCACATCTTACGTCTGTTTATCTTGATTCTTGTCCTGAAAGCACCAGCTTAAGTGGAAGAGAGGCCCAGACGTCCCTCCTCCCAGCCGCCTCCTCCAGCTCCTCCAGGAGGATGCCAAGGCTTTCACAGGCCGGCCAAGACAAACAATCTCCCAAGCGAGTCCTGTGTGTGTTTTGGAGCCTTTCCCCATTTAGACATGCCTGAAACAGCACCTAGGGAGGCGTCCTAAAGAGATACCGGAATCACCTCAGTGTGCTTCTCTCAATGTAGAGCAGACTCTTCTCAACTGTTCAAAGCTTCGTTCCCATTTGCTCCTGTGCACTTATGTGATTCATTTACCTTTCCATGAAGACTCTGGGGGGATGTAAATAATATTTGAAATAGTTGTGAGACTCCTCCATCAGTTGTTTTTAAGACTGAGATTTGCCTCACTAGAAAAACTCCTGCAGTGATATTCGTTGCTAGAACCCAGTGCTGGCCTGCGGAGCATGATTTACTAGCAGGATTGGGATAAATGAACTTCTTTCACGTGTTTTGAGTGAATTTGTAAAGGCTATAGGCAGTACTCGAGTTGTAAAAGAAAAATCAGGGGGGATGGTGGATTTTATCATATGGGGACAGATAATTTGTGCTGATTACAAATAATATAATATATTACAAATAATAGCACTGACCAAAACACCTGCAGAAATACTGCAGGAATGACATAGCAGCAGTTAAATGCAGCCTTCTGTAAGCTTTAAATATCCACTGAGCTTACATCAAATACATCAAAACACAAAAATAAAAAACAGTTTTCTGAACTTATCAATATGACTCTGTCCTTCACAGGATAAGTAAAATGGATCACTGCAAAAACTCAAAATCTTAACAAGAATATTTGTCTTATTTGTAGTTAAAATGTCTCAGTTTTAGTTAAAAAAAATCTCATTACACTTAAAACAAGACTCATCACTGGAAAAAAAAAGCATCAATTTTCACCTGTTTCAAGTAGATTTTCACTTAATATAAGTAGAAAAATCTGCCAGTGGAACAAGATTTGTTTGCTTGTAATGAGAAGATAAATCTTGTCCCACTGGCAGATTTTCCTACTTATTTCAAGTGAAAATTTACTTGAAAAAGGTGAAAATTGTCGAATAAGTTATTTTTCTGGTGTTATTTTTCTAGTGATGACTCTAAATGTTGAAATAGCAGTAAAACCACATTCATTGATGAAATGACATAAGGGATGGAAAGGGGGGATGGCAGTTTTACAGGGGGGATGATTTTGACTGTTTTTATTTCAGGGGGGGATTCCATCCCCCCTCATCCCCCCTCAACTCCAGTACTGGCTATAGGTGTACACTGGTAGTTAGTTAGAAACTAGAATATGAGTTTCTCTCACATGGCAGAAACAAGTTTGCATTAACAGCCTCAGCATTGTTAGCCTTAGCAACCAACCCCTCTATAACTTACTGTACCTCCTTGTCTTGAACACCAGGGGACATGATCCATATTTTATATGGATTGATGGAGGACAACTGGAAACTAGGCGGAAGTGAGAGTTCATTTCCATTGATTGTATTTGTGAGCTTTTTCTTTTGGTCACTGGCAACAACTTGTGACCACAGGTGAGGTGGGAACAAATCAGCTGGTAAATGAATCATCTTCCCGTTTGGCTCAACTCTCTCATGGCCACAGCAGAGTGGCGTAGCCTGCACGACTGCACACGCTTCAGCAGTCTCCCTGCTCCAGTCTTCCCTCACTGGTGAAAAAGATCCCAAAATACTTAAAGTCCTCCCTTCCAAATCTTTTCCCGACTGAGCACCACGGTGCTAATTCTCCCCCCTCTCACTTCCCATTGGCTGTGAACCATACCAGTAAGAGCTGGACATCCCCTCCTGTTGCTGCTTTTACACCATATTCTAGTTGAATTATTGAAATAAGTTAACTTTTACACCATATTCTAGTTGAATTATTGAAATAAATTAACTTTTACACCATATTCTAGTTGAATTATTGAAATAAGTTAACTTTTACACCATATTCTAGTTGAATTATTGAAATAAATTAACCTTTACACCATATTCTAGTTGAATTATTGAAATAAATTAACCTTTACCCCATATTCTAGTTGAATTATTGAAATAAGTTAACTTTTACACCATATTCTAGTTGAATTATTGAAATAAATGAACTTTTACACCATATTCTAGTTGAATTATTGAAATAAGTTAACTTTTACACCATATTCTAGTTGAATTATTGAAATAAATTAACTTTTACACCATATTCTAGTTGAATTATTGAAACAAGTTAACTTTTACACCATATTCTAGTTGAATTATTGAAATAAATTAACTTTTACACCATATTCTAGTTGAATTATTGAAATAAATTAACTTTTACACCATATTCTAGTTGAATTATTGAAATAAATTAACTTTTACACCATATTCTAGTTGAATTATTGAAATAAGTTAACTTTTACACCATATTCTAGTTGAATTATTGAAATAAATTAACTTTTACACCATATTCTTCACCTGTAGGCTATATTACATCTGGGCTGATATGGACATACGTAGCATAGGAGGCTATTTCAGCTGCTAGTATGGTTGTCTGTCTCTACAGTCATGCAAGTTCAATGCTATTAAAGCACTTTAAACTTTAAATCAAAGCATTTTGTTTTTTCATATAAAATAAACACATTTTTATTCAGTTTAGAAGTTTTGGGGCTTTTTTTTTTGGCTCCTGCGCTGCTGAAATCAGGGCGTCCCTTATTTCTATTTCTGAAAGGTGGCAACCGTAGACGAAGGGCAGGCCTGATGGAGTCCAATACAGATCTGTCTGTGAAGGAATGGCCCGTGGCAGTGTAGCCAGTATCTCTCTCAGGATACCGTAAGGGTCTGTGTACTTCGCGGCCATCCGTTTTTCTGTTTTGAAATGACAAAATAAAAATAGAGATATAATCCAAAATAATCCGTTTCCCATAAGCGACACGGTCAAATACCAGCTCCAAGTCCACCAAACACACACAGACTGGATTGTAATTCACCTAGAGGTGTAGAGCTGATCCGGTATTCCACCGACCGGAGGGAATCTGCATTGATCCTCCTGAATCTGAGGTCCGACTATCGACTGGACCGTCTTCTGCAGCACCCCTGAATAGACCCGAGAAAGCTGTATATATCCAATATTTATATGATCTTGCATTATTAAAGGAGCTTGAGGCCGGATTGTGGCAGGATTTATGAAAAAAATCCGTATACATTTTAAGTTTTCTAGTAATAAGTCAGATGAAGCGTTCCAAACCCAAAAGAATGATTCCTCTAGTGTATCTCTCCGTTGCCTTGAACAGGCTGTGTGCTGCAAAATGTGCTGCAATTCGGGCCCAAATTTCCCGCGCTGTCCTGTGGATGTGACGTCACATGACGCTGCATGCGCGTTCTCCCCGTTCTCCCGTGCCGGTGTCGGTGCTTTTTTTTCCCACCTGCTTTTTTTTCCCGGCTCCCCGTACGTGATGACGTTCCGTCTTGTGATTGGCTTTTGAAAACTGATTGAAAACTGATGATTAATAAATGTAATAAAGCAAATCGATAATTTAAAATGTCTATTAAGATCAAAATATTTAACTGCTTACTGCTATGCAGCAAGCAAAATATTGTTTACCCTATACTGTATATAGTAGGCTATTATTGTTTCAGCTCACTGATGAATCTCCAATTGTCTAATGAAAATAGTCCCTAATAAATATTTTAACTCTAATATTTTTTTTAGCCTATGTCAGTAAGATCACTGATAATTCTGATAATTCCTTGTATATGTTTCTTCTCCCTTTTACCTCCACTATGATCTGCTGCTTCTGACTTTACAGAAGTGTATGTCTCTATATGTTCTCATTGTTGAATCTGTAAATGTCTAAGCAAAATAGTCATAATACATTATATAAATATAATTTTAAAAATGTAACGTCAACTAAGCGCTCACTGATTAATCCGCAATTGCCAAAAAAGACGTTTTGAATGTGACATGGTGAAAAACTACCTTCCTAGCTTAACATGGCAAAAAAATACTATCGCGGGGAAAAAATGCACACTTCCGGGGAAAATATTTCAGGCCGATACAATCTGGTACTCACACCGGCTTCGCTGTTGGCTGCAGTACCCCCGACGGCCGTCGTGGTGAAGGGTGGCGCTAGAGGGTCTCATTTCTTAAAAGGAGCCTCATGCTCCTTTAAGTCAGAAAACGTTTTCTACAAAACTCGTGCTGTTTTTCTCTAATAAAAATGTATTTTGTTGCTCGGAGGCATCGCGGCAAGTCCCACTATTTCTAGGACTTTCAGCCCAAGGCTGTTGACGTTATCTCTGACTCAGGAAAACAAACGAGCTGATCAAGTCAGGCATAATCACAACCTCACACACCTGGGTCGGCGTCTTTAACACATTACAGCGTAAATAGCTTTTAATGGCGCCTGCAGAAGAAGACCTCACCGTTGATGTGCTCTTAATGATCGTGACTGAGAACCTTCCAGAGAGTTCAGTGTGTTACTGGGATTCAATTATCTGTAATTCAGTCTCATGCTTCCAGTTTGGCTTATTGTCTGCTATGAAAGGTATTTGCCTCTGGAGACCATGAGCATACCTAGCACACACATCTCAAGGACACTTTGGAGCTCTGACGCACATGGTTTTCATTAACTAGCTTGAAAATACCACATGGTCACTGTCCGAGACGGTTTTTTTTTTTTTTTTTTGTCTTCCTCACGCATCAGGGGAGGCAATTAAAGGCCAGAAAGTGACAATGTCCTGGTGACTGAATCCTTTTGTGGATGATAATTGAAAAACTGGAGTGTTTTTTTCAGTTTCAGAGCATCATTTACTCTTTAAACAGAGAAAGATTAATGTGCAACTTTTTCTCCGACTCAGAGACACTTCAGAAGCGTTTCTCACTTAGCTCACACATCATGAGTCAGCGATGAACCCTTTGCACAGTCAAGCTGTTTTCACGCCTCACCATGACCTCATGCTGCCGCTCTGTTACTCTGCTTTCACTGTTAAACACTTTTATTCATCTTCTTTCATGGTTACATTGTGCATTTTGGTTCTTTCGTTCCCTGCTAATTAATCCTTCTCACCGGTGAGCCTGATATGTTGCTCTTTTTTTTTCTTCCTCACAACATTACTTTATACCTTCCACTAACAGTTCGACTGTGACGGTGATGGAAAGATCACTCTGGACGAGCTGAAGGAGGGAACGAAGACCCTCCTCGGGGAAAAGCTGAAGAAAGGCGAGCTGGAGGAGATCCTCAGCGACATTGACCTCAACAAAGATGGCTCCATTGACTTTGATGGTGAGTGGATGGAGAGAACTCGTCGGATGAAAAGGATTCCTGGCATAATTTGAAAGGGAATATGAATAAAGGGGTTTTGGGGGGAAATACATGTACAGAGCTGTAAGCAGATGGCGTGCCAAGCCCGACAGCGGAGGGTATATATGACAACAGCCGCCCCAAACCCCACCTTTTCCTCAAATGTATGGTATGCACACTTGTTTGAAAGAGGGTCAAATATATTGTCAAATTAAAACAATAAATTGTCTTATATATATGATCCAAACGGTGTGAACTTTCAGACTGACGACCTCAAGCATACAACTACAGTCAGTAATGCCTCTTGTGTTTTGCACTATCCACTTTGCTGCTGTAATCTGGAAATTTCCCCTCTGGGGGACTATTAAAGGATTTCTTATCTTATCTTATCTTCTTACTCGAGTTGAGGGAGGATGAGGGGGGATGGCATCCCCCCCTGAAATAAAAACGGTCAAAATCATCCCCCCTATAAAACTGCCATCCCTTCTTTCCATCCCTTATGTCATTTCATCAATGAATGTGGTTTTACTGCTATTTCAACATTTAGAGTCATCACCAGAAAAATAACACCAGAAAAATAACGTATATGACAATTTTCACCTGTTTCAAGTAAATTTTCACTTGAAATAAGTAGGAAAATCTGCCAGTGGGACCAGATTTATCTTCTTATTACAAAAAAGCTAAAAAGCAAAAAAATCTTGTTCCACTGGCAGATTGTTCTACTTATTTTAAGTGAAAATCTACTTGAAACAGGTGAAAATTGTTGTTTTTTCCAGTGATGAGTCTTGTTTTAAGTGTAATGAGATTTTTTTTACTAAAATGAGACATTTTAACTAGAAATAAGACAAATATTCTTGTTAAGATTTTGAGTTTTTGCAGTGATCCATTTTACTTATCTTGATAAGTTCAGAAAACTGTTTTTTATTGTTGTGTTTTGATGTATTTGATGTAAGCCCAGTGGATATTTAAAGCTTACAGAAAGGCTGCATTTAACTGCTGCTATGTCATTCCTGCAGTATTTCTGCAGGTGTTTTGGTCAGTGCTATTATTTTTAATATATTATATTATTTGTAATCAGCACAAATTATCTGTCCCCATATGATAAAATCCACCATCCAACCTGATTTTTTTTTACAACTCGAGTACTGACTACAGCTAAACATTTATTGCAACATATAACAGTTGTGTTTATCAATTTGGAGGAAATCTAGTCCATTCTTCCTAAAAGGGCACCTTCAGTTCTGGGATTTTTGTAGTTTTCCTCACAATTTTTCTGCTGGATTAAACTCAGGACTGTGATTTGGTTCTTTATTGAGGCCTTTTTTTTTAAATCAATATCCTCATTCTTCTTTAACCGTTGTTTGGGTAGAATAAGTCGCGTGCTCCGAGTCTTCTCGCTGCTTCACCCAGATTCTCTTGAGCTCCACTGACTGAGACTCTCCAAGACCGAACAGGACCAAACCATGACACTACCACTCCCATGTTCCACATGAGGTTTCCACTTCTCCTTTAAAGTGAGACAAATGCTTTTCACTTTTGGCTGAGATGGCCCCCCTATAAACATGGAGGTTAAGTCACCTATATGACTCCTGTTCATCCGTCCTCTCTTTTTTCACTTCCATCATTACTTTACCGCATTAGACAGGTGGGTTTTCCCCCGGTACTATTCCCTTCGAAATAGTACCAAAAACTGTGTTAAAACTGATGTTTTAACACGATAAAACTAATTTCCGCTGCCTTGAAAGTGCTATTCCTGCTTCATCTGTCTTTGATCGAGCTGTGCTTGAGAGACTGAGAGCACCACACTCTAATTTGACTCCAAATTACCTCTTTGATCCCAGAGGTTTCAGTTTTGTTGCCCCACACAGACGCTCATTAGAATATTTCTCCTCAATAAATAAAAGATTAAGTACAATATTTCTGCCTCATTTCTATATTTGGTTTCCTTTTAGGACTTTTATGCAATTTCTTTGTAACTTTTTGGGATCATTTATGCAGAAATGTAGGAAATGCTAGAGGATATACAAATTTCCAAAGACCCCTTTTACATTTTTTTTAAACAGAAAATAAGCTAAAACTCTCTGCATACTATCGTCAGGTTAATTCAGCAGGACTTTCACAACTAAAATTAACATATTTGGGGACTGTAGGTAGGAAAACCTCGGGAGGAACGGGAGATGTTGACTTGTGTTTGTTATATTTGGCAGTAATTAGCAGACGATGGAGAGACCCGACAGAAAACAAGGTTATGGAGCATCCAAAGTGTAGGAGATAAAATAAGTAGGACAATGTGCATCCGGCAGGAATGTTTCACACAAAAGGAGACGTGTGGATCTCTCACATATATGTTAACTAAATATAATCCTCACACACAGTAACTATCAGTCAGCAGGTGCTTCTACCGTTGAAGTTGAAGGATTCGTCAGCTGCTCTTTTTTTTTTTTTGTCACAGTCGAGACAGAATTGAGAATTAATATCCTGCCAGTTTAACAGATTTGCACCTATAAAGGGTCTTTTTTGTGGTTGGTAATGAACTCATCACCAAACACAAGATGAAATTAAAAAGCAATCTCTTAATTTCTTTCCCTGCTTTAAAGCTTTTTCTTATCAGTGCTTCACTCGGCGGTAATGGAAATATCTTCTCACCGAAAGCGTTAATTAAAACTAAACTAGGGCTGAATATAAATGCGTGCACATGTTCAGGCAGCGTGCGTGAGAGTCATCAGTCCTGTCTTGTGTCTCCCCCACAGAGTTTGTTATGATGCTTTCCACACGATGACGGCCGATGGAAGGAGATGGACCCAAACATTCAAGACCACTGTGTTCTTCCTTTTAATTGCTTCTTTTGTTGCCAGAATGTAAAATTATCCCGTTACAGATGTTTTTCTTTATTTTTATATCCAGATTTGGGGGTTTAGTAAGTGAACATAGACGTGAGTGAAACATGCTGCAGGATCGCCCCCCTGTGGCTGGCACATGTACACATTCCTCAAAATTGATGGCAGTGAGTTTATTCTCTAGGGATACAGTACATGTCCATCTTTTCAGGTGGTTAATTATATAAGTAAAAGTAAATATGTTGTAGATTTGTAAAGATATATATATAAATATATATATATATATATATATATATATATATATGCAATAATTTTTTTACTGTGCTATTGCTGCTATTCATGTTTTTTCACTTAACTGTCTCTTATTTAATTTATGGAGCAAATAAAAAGAAAACTGAGATTATTGAAAAAAGTGCATTTATTTTTGAAAATTGATAACTTAAAACATTTGAGCAAAAAGCAAGGTTTATCCAAAAAACCTTTTTTATACAAATGGTTTACATTTAACAGCCTTTTTCTTATGCTTTTTTTTTTTTCTTTTTTCAATCATTTAAAGATACTGTGAACACATGGTAGCTTAAAGTAAATGAGAGAAACAAACACATTCATGCTATGGCAAAAAAAAAGGGAATGGTAACCAAGCCAACACATCGTGTTATTCAGATCACAATACGAAATGGTGTAAGGCAAATGCAGTCGCCCCCCCAAACTGAAGCCCTGCAGGTTCCCTCCTCTCCTGCACGCACACAGAGCAGCTTTTAATCCAGAACCATGCTCACTCCTTTCATGTATGCCTTTTGTTTTCTGTATATTTGTCATAATATTGCAAACCCCCTTGGTACGACACGGAAAAGTGTCGGTCTACAAATATAGATTTCTATAAATATTGATTCAATGGGAAGCTGAACTTTAAGAGGTACAATAGGAGACCGGAGCCAATTAAAGGTTGCATTTCCAGTGCTGAATCCTCCCTTCCCGACAGAATGTCAACGGTCGTAACAAAACAAAAAATTTGGAAGATAGGGCTTGTTCATTATGTCAAACAGAAGAGAGAAAAAAAGAAAAGAAAAAAAAGACAGACAGGGCCAACCCTGAGACCTATCACAGGAAGAACTGTTTGAAAACAAAAAATGGAGATTTTTGGGAACTTGGAAGAAAAATCTGAAATAAAACAAAAAGGAGGGAAGAAAACACAGGTGACATCATTCTATCAACATGAAAATCAATTGCCACTCAGCAGCATTGGAAGTTGTGCGTGTTAAGCATGTGAGAGAAGAGAGTGAGAAGAAAACTTGATTTTTCTGAAGAGTAATACTTTCATCGACGCTTGGTACGCGTACACCGGCTTCTAGTTGCATCCGAGTTCATCACAAGTCTCTTCACAATGGTTCCCCTTTATCAGACTGGGTGAAATGAGATCCAGAAGCATCTTTGAATGGCTTTTAAAGTGCTGTATCACTGCATCTTGCATCACTTTTTGGACTGTCAGCATTTAGGACTCTACATGAATGATAATGGAATTTTATAGCTCTGACCAGAGATGATAGAAAAACACCTTTTCAGCTCAGTTTTCGTGTGTTCCAGTCGTAAAAATCTGGTACCTTGATGTCACAGTCGGGAAATCTCTCGGTCGTCTTCAATATCGTCCCAATCAAGTGCAAGTCACTTGTTTTTTTCACGGTTTCTCCACGACTACATCGGGTGAGAGTTCTTCTATTCTGTCCTTTTATCCACCAAGATTTTAAAAGGAGTCGTCATTGAGAGCATCCCTGAGGTGGTTTGGTTATATCTCTGTTTTTTTTATTGATTTGCAGATTTGAACTCGTGTCGTGTAGGTTTCATACAAAGAAAAATAGATGTGTGTTTTTAGCTATAAAAAAGGAACAAAAAATAATGCAGTTAGCTGGTAGTTCAAGACTTTAGGTTGAGATGCTGAACTAAATCGGTTCCTAAATGCCATTTCAAAGTCCAAAAAGGAGATTCGTGGTGGAGGAAGCTCTAGTTACTGGGGATGCTCTGCAGATATGTCAGGATGTGCTGGATCTTCACCAGGCGGTCTTTGAGGCTGGTCATGGACAGAACGGAGAGCTGGTACCGAGGATCGATGGGCAGGACGGCCAGGAGCCACCAGCAGCACGCAGGACCGTTGGGAGTGGCCTGGAAACAAAAGGAGGAACCAAACACCTCTTAATTCATTCACATCCAGAGAATTCACACAGATTCAGGAGGAATTACTAGTTTTAATGCCAAAAATGCCAAATGCAGTCGAACAATTCTGGATCAGACTGATTAGGGCTGGGTATCGATTCAAATGTCAAGATTCTATTCCGATTCTTAATATTCAGAATCGATTATCATGATTCGATCCGATTCGATATTGATTTGGCTTAGTGTTATTTAAAATGTTTTTTGAGCCGTTGCCTGAATTATATGACTGTAAAATAACTAGTGAAATAATAATTTCACAATAATTATTGTGAAATAACTAAGAAATAAATAACTCAAACAGGCCTTTCAATATCCATTTAAAGTGCAAAAAAGAAAGAAATTGCAACAGTTCATGCAGTAAACAAATCATTTTAGCTTATCTAATTTATTAGATAAGCTAATAAATTAAACACATATTGCCATGAAGCACCTGGCATTTTTCAGAAGTGTAATGACAAACTGTGTGTCCGACTACTGGGATTAAAGTTCACCTGCCGAAAATTATGAAAAAAAAAAAAAAAAATCGATCTTTAGAAATGAGAATAGATTTTTAGGAATTAATATGAGAATCGATTCAGAATCGGAAAATCTATTTTTTCAACACAGGCCTAAGACAGTGATTATGAAGAAACAATCTTTTCCATCTGTAGCAGGTATTTGAGCACCAGTTCCACCCCGGGCAATAACAACTCTGCAGCTCTTGTGCAACAGCAATTGAGTTTGTTGAGTCACTAATCTTGATCATATTACAAAGGCTGCGCTGTCCTATCCCCCCCCCTCTTCTCACTGTGATTTGTGGGAGCTGTAATGAAATCCAGCCATCCATGACACCGTTTCAAGCTAATGTAGCAACGCAAAATACACAAATATAGATTTTTAAATGAAGCCTAATTCGGCGTCAAATTAACGGCAACACTTTGGGCATTTGTGCGGGCCCGTACCTGCTTCTGCGTCCTCGCTGCCCCGGCGCGGCTCATGCTTTTTACTTGACGGATGATTTAATAAAGCAGTCAGCTTTTTTTTTAACGGTCAAGTGAGTTAACAGATAGACGACTGTTTTACAGTCATCCGCACAAGGAATGCGTGGCAGCGTCAGAGTCGCGCACATGAAATCAATCCCTGTGTCTCCGTGGGCCTGAGCCAGTTACAAAATGTGCTTAAGAAGGATCTGCAGTGAATGAAGTTTACTATGTCTGTGCTACATTTCACTTTGAGACAAGCTCTCCAGCCATTAGCCAAAGTATTTCTGAACCGTCCTCGTGACAGAAATATTCGGAAATCACATAACCCCCTTCCAAATCTCCCCGTCCTCACTTTGCCTCCGCGGTGTTGCCTGTATGTGTGGAGTCGGGGATTCTTTGCATGACACCGCCGTGACGCAACGGGGCCGCTGAGATTAGGGCATGAAGCGGCCTTTAAGCTCTTTAGCCTACATTGTCAATAGTGTGTGTAGTGGCTGCCCTAAGAACGGAGCCGTAATCCCCCCCGAGGGCTGCGGGATGAGTTGGAGTCAGAACCAGAACTCTGAGTGAATCTGTGTCAGCGTGGGTGTTCCCAAAGGCCAATGTGTCACAAGGTTATTTCCTTTCAAACAAAAGAATCTAGCACATTTTGCATGATGTGTCCGAGCAGGAAAACCCTGGGAGAACTGGAGCATTTGTTCTGCTATCAGTTCTGATATAAAACCATAATATTAAAAGGAAAAACAACCAAATCATCATGTTTGTCTAAACTTATGAGCCAACTATAAACTCTCCCTCAACATCCTGAAAGATCAGAACAAATATATCCGTTTTACATCATTTAATCCCTTAAGGCAGTGTCTCCCAACCTGGGGTCCGCCCTCTGGGGGGGGCGCAAAACTTTGTCTGCTTTGAAATGATGCAGTTGTAAAAATTATATTTGCAAATGAGTCATTCATAAGACATTGTTAGGAATAATTTATGAATGCCTTGAATATTTTTTGTGTTTTTTTTACACTGGTGACAAACACAGGAAATGATTTCATTCCTTATTATTATTATTACATCATTACTCAACATTTAATCTACTCCGACAGGTTGCTAAAGGAAAAATGTTAAAAAATGTTGGTCTCATATTAAAAGAGATATTTTTCAGAAATATTTGTATGTCCTTTTGTGCGTATTTTATACATTGGTGACATTGGAGAAAAACAATCATATGTATACAGAGTATAAAAAAATAAAAAATAAACACAATCTCAGGGGAATATGTAATTTTAAAAAACAACATATACGAACAAACATCAAAACCCATTGTGTATCAGTGAAGGGAGTCAAATTGTGGAATAACTGTAAAGATGAAATGAAATCATGCAAATCACTAAGTAAGTTTAAACAAATCTTTAAAAACACTACTCTTAATGGAAACAAAATGGAAATGGACACATGAACTGACAACCAACGACCAAAGTGCCTTGCTGAGCTGAACCACTTTTTCTTTTCTTTTATGCTTTTCTTTTTGAAGTTGTGTGAAATGATGAAACGGTAAAAAAAGAATATTAGAAGGGGTAGGACTAGAAAAGTTTTTTGAAACTTCATCCTACACCCTTTCAAACAGGAACTATTTATTTACACATAGATTTGTCTCTTTAATTTGCTTTGTTTTTCTTATGGTTTTCTTTGTTGTTTTTTTGTTTTTTTTTCGGTATATACATTTTATGCATTCTGATTATTTTGTTTTTGTTTTAACCTGTTTGAATAAATAAATAAATGAAAAATGAATGAGTAAACCAAAGAGAAATGTATCAAAAAAACATAATTAATGTTCATTTTTTTTTTCAATTAAAGACTATTTTGGTGCTAGTGCGTACGGGTCAGGGGGTCTGGCTGGTCTGGCTGGTCTTAGACACAAGTAGGGGGGGCTCCAAGGAAAAGAGGTTGGGAACCACTGCCTTAAGGAATAGAATTTTGAAAGCAAATCCATTTAACACACGCTTTCCCTGCTTTACCTGGATGTCAGCTTCTCGCTCCGGCATTGGTCCAAAGTGCTGCAGGATCTGGTTGTGGAAGCGGATCTTGAGGTTCTGGAACCAGACCTGGGCCTGTTCGTACACTGCATCGTGCAGCTCTTGCAACTTTCCCAGTTCATCGCTATCGTCCACCTACGAGCCAAGAATAAACACCATTTTTTAATTTTTTTTTTTAAATACCTCAGTTGGGCTGTTGTACTTTCTTACAGAATTTCCGATTACATAACTTCTCACAAAGACAATCAGTCATGCATGACACTCCCCCCCTTACAGCCAACCTGTACAAACTGGTCTTAAAGAACAACAGTTCATAGTACGCATTGATTCAGTGCTCAAACAGGTTCTCACCCTGCTGTCGGCCAAGTGTTCGATGTCTGCCGTGCTGTAGCCGTCCTTCACTCCTCGAGACAAGATCCGGAAGCGCTTTCCGCCGATCGTATCAACTACTGAACGCCCATCGGGGAGGAAATGGACGCTTCTGATGATCAGCATGCAGCCGTAATCAGCAAACCTGCAGAAATAGATATGCAAGTTTCTCATTTGGGGAAGTAATAACTTCAGATATTGACATAAACCTTAGATTAAAAGCACAATCTGATACAAGCAGTGGCTTTCAACAGTCACGAATATATTAAAACTGTATATTAAACCAGTGGCGTCGTAGGAGGTCCAGCAGCAGCGGTGTGGGTTTAGCATGCGCTTACCCTTTCTGGGGATCGCTGATACACATCCCGAATTGCCGCGTGCCGGTGTCCATGCAGCGGCGAATCATGAGGCGATAACGTGGCTCGAAGACATGCAGGGGACAAGGCACGGTGGGGTAAGCCATGGTACACACAAAAATAGGCACATTCTTCGTCAGGCTGCAAAGAGAGAAAAAAAAAACAAAGAGAAAAGTTTTAAAACTCCCAGAGATTTCTGCACAGACTAGCTGAAGATGCAAGTAAAGAAGTTAGGGCTGGGCGATGCGGACCAAAAGTCATATCTCGATATTTTCTAGCTGAATGGCGAAAAAACAGTCAGTTTTAATACAATGCCTCGTGCCAAATGTCACACAGGTACCTTTATTAACAGAGGTCTGCACAATATCAAAATGTATAAAACAAATGAAATAAAAATAAACTGCCTGCATAGAATAAAAATGCTTCTTGAATAAAATAAAACAAATATCCCTTTCCTGCATAACAATTAAATTAAAATACACTGTGCAATTAATACAATGTAGACAGTAACAGGCAGACTTTTCCACTGAGGTTGACAGTTGTGCAAATAACAAAACATTTGTGCAAATCTCAAATAAAACATTCAAATCAATTTGTCACAAAATAAGCTAAATCAAAATCATAAAAAAAAAAAAAAAATTATTTTCTCGATATAAACGATATTGTCTCGTACCATATCGCGTTTGAAAATATATCGATATATATTAAAATCTCGATATATCGCCCAGCCCTAAAAGAAGTCAAAGGCTTCTTACTCAGACAGTTCTCTGGTCTCCTCGAGATGAATTTTCGTCCTCTCCGCATACTCTTGGCTCCAGTATTGTTTGATCAGCGTATCCAGGAGAGCCGTCACCCGGTACTTCCTGCACGCTAGATACTGGAGACAGCAGGTTAGGGGGTTAATACTGGATTCAGTTACAGACTTAGAGATGCGTGAAGACTCTTCCCTCACCTCCTTCAGACTCTCTTTACAGAGGGGACACTGGGGATTGTGGTCCAAGCAGCGTTCCAAGCAGCTTTTACAGAAGGTGTGGCCGCACGGTGTGGTCACGGGCTCGTAAAACAATCTGTGTAAGTGGGAGAGACAGTTATCAGCGTGCTGTTACGGACATCCTGAACGGACCGTTAAAAGTCATTTTTTATGAGTTGCCAGCGTGAGCCGCGTGTAAATTTGTGTAAGTGGTTTATTGGCGTGTTCTAACCTCATGCAGAGGGAGCACTCCAGGTCGTTGGGATCCAGCAGGCTCTCGGGAACACTTCTGCAGGCTTTTGCTTTGGCCGTTTGCTGTCTGGAGCTTTTTGCCACACCTACAATCACGTCCATTAAACATAAAGTGTTATTTCCTGCGATATAAGATGACAGAGAGACGTAAGAGCATTTGAACGCACGGTTTGGGAACGAACCTTGCTTTTTGTGTTTGCTACTTCCACTGTCCACGACGCAAGACTCCATATCCGACACGGACAGCTTTCTCTTGAGCAGGCTGCCCTTGTCCTGGTCGCCCAGCTGAGGAGCGGAGCTCACTCTCTTCAGGCCTTCCTCCCCGCTGACGGAGCCGTGCATTCGTAGCGACTGTGCTCGGCTCAGACCGGGACGCTCCAGACTTTCCCAGCGTTTCTGGATAGAGACAGAAAACTTGAGGTCAGAAAACGAGATAATCGCTTCTGAATAATACAAGTGGTGACTTCAGTGTAGGGATGCACCAAAATGAAAATTTGTGGCCGAAACCGAAACCGAAAATAATAATAAACACTTGGCCGAATACCGAACAATACCGAACATGGTTCTTCGCAGTTTTTCATTTATTTTGCCAATTTTTTCACCATTGCATAAATCAAATAAATTTGATTTAGGCATGCTTTTCAAAGAAAAAAATATTTTACAAAATTACAAGGTAGAAAATAATAAATAAAATAATAAAAATTTCCCAGCATTATGTTGTTTTGGTTCCACCTCATGCTGAATGTTAGGTAAAATTCTTATGTGGTTACTTTTTGGTTGGCCAACGATTTATGTTTGTGGTGCGCAACAGTTACGGGAGCGGCCAGTCTATTTCCTTATATTACAACGCCGTTATTAATTATACTTATTCCACCGAACACCAAAATTGTTTTTTTGCTATTTTCGGCCGAACAATTTCGGTTACCGAACAATCGGTGCATCACTACTTCAGTGTTATAATTCAGCGTGCAGGTACCTCCTGGTTGTCCACGTGATGTGCAGATGCAGCGCGGCCCTGATGATGTTGTTGTTGTGTCTGTACCGGGCTCTGGGCCTGAGCTTGGGCCTCTGCCACGAGGGCTTTACTGCGTAGATGAGGCAGCGTGTTCTGCGTCGTTTCCCTCAGGCCAACCTTGACGTTCTCGTCAGCCGGGGAGAGGAGGTCACACAAGATCTGAAAGAAAAGCATCAGTGTGTCAAGGAAATCACAAGCAAACACTGCTGAATTAATCCAACTTTTGCCGTCTCCCCAAGCAGTTAATGGTAGTTAACTGAGAGACCTGCTTTACATAAAGGTTAGGTGGATACTAGGAATGGGCGATATTTTTCCGTTCACGATATACCGTCAAACAAAGTCATATCGCGGTAAAAACGATAAATTCCCGTTGATTACGTTTTTGTGTAAAGTTGATTTATGGTTCTGCGTTAAAGAAAGAAAGAAAGAAAGAAAGAAAGAAAGAAAGAAAGAAAGAAAGAAAGAAAGAAAGAAAGAAAGAAAAAAAGAAAGAAAGAAAGAAAGAAAAAAAGAAAGAAAGAAAGAAAGAAAGAAAGAAAGAAAGAAAGAAAGAAAGAAAGAAAGAAAGAAAGAAAGAAAGAAAGAAAGAAAGAAAGAAAGAAAGAAAGAAAGAAAGAAAAGATAAATTCCCGTTGAGGACATTTTTGTGTAACAAACATGGCGGATCTGAGTCATTCCAGTTTTGCAGTACAGGTGTAACTCATTTAATTGGTTTTTACTAATTCATTATTCATTAATTTAATTGGTGTAGTTTAGTAGTATTCAGTATTCTTTTAGAGCAGTGTTTTGGGGGCTCCAAAGACTGAATGTGGTGATAGATTTATAGTTAAAAAGGTGGAGTTGAATTGGTATTTTTTCTATCGTCATTTTCATCGTTATCAGGATAAATGCCAGAAATTATCGTGATAGATTTTTTAGTCCATACCGCCCATCCCTAGTGGATACTTAGGAGACACTCAGGTCGGCGTCTCATATTTATGATATATTAACAAATAAGAGACGTTGGAATCTTCATGCAAATTTATAACTACTTTTAACCATCAAACATTAACTTAAACTGGCATTCTTGTCTTCATCACAACAGAAAAGTGTCCCACACAAGCTGAGACAGGAAAACTTCACATGCTGGGAATCAGCCTGCTGACCCCAGCAATTTAGTGTCATTAACGTGCCAGGTATAATCAAAATACTTTGACTCTTATTCCGGCTCAAACTCAACTATGTTCCCACTCTAAGTGTGGCATTTTGTCATTTCTGAGAGTGACAGATAACTGAAGGGTCCGTCATTTACATCATACTGATGCTGGGAAGGCTGAGACTGATGCGAGACTGATTTACTGATGTGCCCCGACTGATGTCGAGTAGAAGAGCTGGATCTTTCAACACTGGAAGGATTAATTCACAACTACCTGTCTTTACCTCAAATAAATGTAGCTTAGTTTAGATTAGATTTTGGTTGAAAATAATGTAATGCTGGATAGTTTTAACAATGATCAAAGCAAATGATCCAAGCCAACGCCTTATTTAATGGTTTTAAAGAAAAGGATCCAGAGAAACATCAACCCTGCCCTTGCTGCACCTCTAAAAACATTTAATGACTTTAAGACTAGGCCTGTGTCGAAAAAAAAAATAGATTTTCCGATTCTAAATCGATTCTCATATTAATTCTTAAAAATCGATTCGTATGTCTAAAGATCGATTTTTTTTTCATCATTACATTACAACTTTTGGTATTTTTTTGTTTATGCCCAAAAGAGAATGTTTTGTTGGACACGAAAATAACTAGGGCCATGTTTTTGCCTTTAAATATGTTTAAAAATATGAAAACATTAAAGTTTTCAGTTATAATTTCATAAATTGTCTATATTTCATTACTTTATATACTGTCTTAGGGTTACATTTGCATAAAATGCTAAAAACCAAATTCTCAAAAATTTAAAACCGAAATAGACCGAAAAGGGAAAAAAATTTAAACGGAATGTGGGAAAAAATAAAAGCGATTTCATCCGTCTCTGTTTCCTCCCTGGATCTGTTTGGTAATTCTGACCCATGATGTTTCTGTTTGCAGTTCTATCCGCATTCTGGGAGCTGATTGGTCCTTACAGCATCATTAGCTGCCAATACTTGCTGTTGAATCTCAATATAATACTAGTATTAAGATGTTGCATAACTACAGTCATATAATTCATGCAACAGCTCAAAAAACAGTTTTATTAACACTAACCCAAATCAATATCGGAATCGAATCAAAATCAAATCTTGATAATCGATTCTGAATCGAATCGATTCCTGACATTTGAATGGATTCCCAGCCCTATTTAAGACAGCTCATTTTTGTACAGGATGGCACTACGTGCAGTAGCTAACGCTGCTGCCTCTATGGCAGCTTGCATGTGTGGAGGTTTTCCTGGTTCTCTGAATTCTGCAGTCCAAAAGCATTAGGCTAAAAGAGTGGACTTTATAAATTCACTGCAGAGCTGAGTGTGAGCGTGAGCGGTTGTTGGTCTCGGTGTGGCCCTGAGACGGACTGGCAACCTGTCCAGGGTGTACCCCGCCTCTCGCCCTGTGACAGCCAGGATCGGCTCCGGCCCCCCCCCCACGTCCCTGGACCAGATAAAGCGGGTATGGAAAACGGAGGGAGGAATGAATAAGGTTTTTGTGGAATCTTGAAGACAGATGAACAGACACAGGGCAAACTGCACCCATCTGTACCTCTGCCAAGGAATAAATGTGTTTTTCTGAAAGTGCATGAATAGAATGTGTGTCACTTACATAACTACAATGGTGTCTGTGTTCTGTCTATTAAGTGGTACTAATGTCATTACAGGCAGTCACAAGACCTGACCCACTAACAACTTATGCAATTCCATGACAGATGATCCCAGAGAGACACAAGCAACTCTTGATGCATCAACTGAGCCAGTCAAAGGCTTTGACACACCTACAGAGTCAGAATGAAGAGCGAGACGTGTTCCAGCATGACTTCCCTTCTACATTCAAAAGAAGGATACATTTATAAAGACGAGCCAGTTAACTGGTCTCTCTAACTCGCTAACCTTCACACATGTCTTATTTTATTTTGCAATCATCAAAGCGTTGTTTTCTTTTTTTTTTTCTAGTTCATTTGGGTTTGTCTATTGCAGACAGAGACATGAACGTCTCATGTGCACCCAACACATGAAATCAACCTTTTAATTATTTGATATTCAGTTCATATTGTCATTTATGGGCTAAGATACCGGAATGGAGACTGCACACTGTTTTCCAGTTTACGGTTAGTTCAAAATGAGTGCTATAGACAAAAGTAACCTCTTTCAGCTTCTTCCCCTTTAAGGGTCCCCACAGCACATCATTGTGTTCTGCAGACTGACTATTATGTGAGTTTCACTTCCCAACACAACCATTCCCGGTTAGCCAGGAATAGGACCGGCATGGTGAGAGGTTGTGACAGAGCTGGGGATTAGTGATGCACCGATTGTTCGGTAACCGAAATTGTTCGGCCGAAAATGGCAAAAAAAACACTTTCGGTGTTCGGTGGAATAAGTGGGAAAAAAAACGAACAATTAATAACAGCGTTGTAATATAAGGAAATAGACTGGCTGCTCCCGTAAAGGTTGCGCACCACAAACATAAATCATTGGCCAACCAAAAAGTAACCCCATGAGAATTTTACCTAACATTCAGCAGGAGGTGGAACCAAAACAACATAATGCTGGGAAATTAAAAAATATTCAGTTTTTTATGTTCAATGAATATTTTCTACCTTGTAATTTTGTAAAAGATTTTTTTCTTTGAAAAGCATGCCTAAATCAAATTTATTTGATTCATGCAATGGTGAAAAAATTGGCAAAATAAATGAAAAACTGCGATGAACCATGTTCGGTATTGTTCGGTATTGTTCGGTATTGGGCCACTTGTTTATTATCATTTTCGGTTTCGGTTTCGGCCACAAATTTTCATTTCGGTGCATCACTACTGGGGATCGACTCCAAAACCTACCAACTCTACCAACTGTGCCATGGTCACCCCCTGACTATGTATCTGGTGAAAATGTTCAAGCAAGTCTCCTTTTGAGACAAGAGTTATCTTTAACTGGTATTGTTTCTTCTGCATAAAGAACATTGTCTCAATAATTAATCTGCAAGTCATTTTTTGAATCCTCCGCTCCAAGTTTACCAAGTTTGCTGCAGTTAAGGTGAAGCCCAAGACCTGCTGCATCCACCTTTTTAGCGTAGTGGTACAAGGCACCATCTTGAGTAAATGCATCTTGGTCGGAACCTTGTAAAAAATGCTTTTGTATGACAAAATCCAACCAGACCCCGACCTGAACAGAAGCCTCCAGGTTGGGGGTTAAATCATCCCTGGTAGTATATAACAATATCACATTTCTTACATGTAATAACAAAGACACAGAGTGCAATAATACAAAGGGTTCTTTCATCAAGGAGCTTATAAAAAGGAACTTTTTTTTTTTTTTTTGCATGTCTGCAGTTAAATGGCTTATTATGTAATTAGCCCCAAGTGGAATTTTAATATTGACCACCGAGTCAATGTCGCTTAACAACCAATGTTGGTTAACAAACAGTCCTAATGACTGCGGATTTTGTGTTCCTGGGTATCCAGTCAGAGAACTGGGACACTCATGTAACCTGACTCTTTGAAGCGGTGACATAATGCTAATAACTCCACTCCGACATGCAGATTCCAGCACCGAGCTTGGCTCCTCCAGCCTGCGGGCATAAACGCCGTGCCACCTCAGCTTCGTTGAACACTTTCAGTTTGACGATATGGTGGAATATTAGCCTTTTCCTCACAACCAGCGAGCCAATCACAACTCTCTAACCTTTTCCACTTGTCTTTTAGCACCGGGGAAGTCCTCGTCAGTGGTTAGGCAAGTGAGGAAGACTTGAAGAGACTCGTCCACCTGACCCATTTCATGCAGCACCATCGCCTTCCTGAACAGAGCCTGAAGGGACACGGAGGAGACAGAAATGGTGATTAGGTTTTATAAATTATGCTGGGTTATGAGTCTTACACTTGGAACACTGTGCACACACAAAGAGATATTAATACTTTATACATCTCTTAATAAAAACATTAACTTCATGTTTGGATGCACCATTTCAAGAATACACACATAATACCACAAACAAATCCAGGCCAGACATGTGGTCTCCAGTTTGTATAATCATTAATGGCTTTGCCCTTAATCTCTGCATTCTCAGCATCACAAAACCTTCATTAGCCATTAAACTCTTTTGTAACATATTTACTCCAACAGACACATCACTAAAAATACCAGGGCACTGTTAAAAATAGGTCTTGTGAATTAAGTAACAGGACCATTATAAAAGAAATATTCATTTCGGGGATTTCAACTGTCAATTCATGAATCCAAAATCAATTTTAAGACCATTATGTTTCATGTCAATGTTAATAAACAAAATTAAGCCTTCACTTTTTAAACTAACCTACAACAAACAGGTCATTAACTATAATCCAATGACGCAACTCATGAGGCTCTTCCTGGCCGTAGCGTTGACTGGAACGGTCTTTAAATACTTATTTTCTTAATAACGGCTGGCTTCAAATATCAAAAAAGGGCCAACCTTAGAGATGATAAGAGACCGGACTGCAGTAAGCAAAAGGCAGGTGTGTGAACAGGTGTGTGAGCAGGTGTGTGAGCAGGTGTGTGAGCAGGTGTGTGAACGTGTGTCCAGTGCTGAGGAATCTACAGTCGGTCTGGCTCTGGTTTCAGTTGTAAATCATAGAAATGACAGTAAACAGTAACTGTGACAGTAAGTAGGCATTTCCTATACATGATTTAATTTCTGTTATCGCAGCGTTACTAAAGGTCTGTTTGGGTATGATGGCGGAGTGACCTACTTCAACAGAACAGCCAGAGCGGGAACAAAACTCTGCGTCCTCCAGAGCTAGCCGATACTGTTTCAGAGCCGTGTACGCTTCTGCTCGGGACAGTCGAGCTGCCGTCCTATGTGGATCTGCAAGGAAAAGAGGAGTTTAGAGTTTATCTTTTAATACTTTCCTGATGGAGAAGAACAATATCCAAATTTATACAGCTGCTGGTTAATATTAGAAAAAGCACCAATGACACAGGTATGATATTGTACTATGGACTGTGATGGACTGGGACCAGTCCGGGGCCGTACCCGGCCGGGACAGACTCCAGCGCACCCTGTGACCCTTAATAGGACTGAAGTGGGCATGGAAAATGATTGAAATATCTAATGCAATTAATTAGGAAAATCAAGACTGTTTTTGAGGTCCACAAGGTTGCATTGTTTACCAACTGAAAGTGTTTC
The DNA here is from genome assembly GCF_033807715.1 of Cololabis saira. Lineage (NCBI taxonomy): Eukaryota > Metazoa > Chordata > Actinopteri > Beloniformes > Belonidae > Cololabis > Cololabis saira. The sequence continues at coordinate 14,230,333 of NC_084587.1, read as the reverse complement.
ATGCGAGTCATACATTACATAATCACATCATAAACCCATTTTACATTAACTTTGTCAAGAGATTCTCTGCTAACGAGATAAAAGGTAAAAAAATGAGTTGCATAGGTCTCAAAAGCCCAGAAAGGAAAGGCAGCATCTGATTCTTCCCCCACCCCCCCATTTCTGGTCTCAATTAGTAAATTGGATAAAAAGGGGGGATAAACATGAAACCCCCACATGTACTCCAACTATAAACTGGCAAAAATGATTTGTTGTTTCTTTTGTGGTTCCAGCATTTCTCAAGAAAGATGCAAGTTAAGCAAGCTCTTCAGATACCCAAGGCAGCCCTAAAAAACATCAGTGTAAGAGACATAAACATGGGTAAATGTGACTGTCAGCAACAATGCAAATCTCACATTTGGTATTTCTTCATTGATAAAAGTATTTGGACCAACTTTGGGAGAAACACATGAATTAAATTACTGTATTAAAGTATGCCAGATGTCAGTGTGAACATGACAAACAGTTGGTATGATCGTTTTAAGCTCATTAAAGCACACTAAATCATCAGGTAGATGCTTTGATGCTACTTTCAGTTGGACCGTGAGCCACAAAGGTCGGAAAAGTGTGTTCCTGACCTTCATAACCTGAACTTTCAAAGCATCCTCACTGCTATGCAAGTCCACAAGAAACGTGGTCAAGCACCCTGATATCCATCGGGGTGTTAAGACACAGTAAGCTGCATGTATTTTGATATCGTATCATTTGAAGGTCCAAAGTAATATTCCAGACCTTATGTCACACTACCGGGTTATTGTTAGTACAGCAACATCATTAACAGAGAATAAAGGCAGGAAACTGTTGTCCCTTCCTGCATATCTGAAGGGTGTTTTGAAATAAAGCAGTCATGAAGCAATAAAAATATATTAAAAGAAAAAGTTGAATTGCTTCTGATTCTCCGTGTCATTCATTTCAAGTTAGAAGAGTCTAGTTATATCCTTGACCATGATAGTCATACTTTTCAACTCAAGACTCAAGGAGCTGCCAGTTAGAGAATCCTCTGGAGCATCCATAATTGATGTCCTTGCATGCTCTTGTATGAACACATGTAACACTTCCAGCCAAAGACCTCGAACAAAACAGTGTCAACACAAGTGTCCTGGGTTGTCCTTTCCCCCAATTAACTATTTATCTCACGAGACTAATGGATACCTGTCAAGTCTCCCGTTTTGGCCGGGAAACTACCGTATTTCACCCCTTTTCCCGCCGTCCTCCCGTATTAGTATTTTCCCGTAAATTTCCCGTTTCATTATATAATAATTTTTAAACAGCAAACTGAATTGTCACTAGCCTTAGGTTAGTGGCGACAATGAGAGCAAACTCGGAACAACAAATCAGAGATGGATGGATGTAACGAGAGAGAAGGCATTTCTGCCAAAAAAGCCAAGAATTTGTGTAAATATCTCTAAAAATGGGATAGAAAATGTACTTTCCTAAAGAGGAGGTACAGAAACATGCGTCTGTGTCATCGGTCATTAATGCCAGAGAGCCTCATGAGTGAAAATGACAAATTAAAAGAAAATGTAAATGTTTCACTTGAAGACAATCAATGTTTATACCAACTGAGAATATTTAAAATAAATACATGTGCTTTAATCCACTTTTGTGTTTTCATTTAGGCTCTATTATAGGAATTACATACACAGGAATGTCCACAGCATCTCAGTCTGTAAATTGTTGACTGTTATTTTAGATTTCTAGTAAACCTGTTTTGAAATCTAAGATACTGGATCTCAGTTGGGCTGGTGGTGGAAAATGTCTCTCTTGTTTTGAAATCCAAGACTTGACAGGTATGTCCTAATGTAAAGTTAGAGCCTTTACCGGGTCTCTACTTGGTTTACATAAAGTAAAGCTTTTACGAAACCGTGGTTCATAACAATTACAACATTTAAAAAGAAGAAAGCCCGTCCCCCCTTTCAGATAAGTTATAAAACCTGACCCAGAGAGTCACGACCTGCCTTATGCAACGCTCTCCGGGCGCGCATGCGCAGTGCCTTAACTTTCGTAAGCTGGGGCCCTGCGTTAAATCGACGCAGAGCCTACGGCGTAGGGTACGCGGCGACGCGCATGGTACGCAGTAGGGGCTGCGTTGGTGTAACGCGGAACCATAAATCCGCCTTGAGCAGCAGACTGGCACAAACACATGCGCTCACACTTCTGACAATGTTGGTCAGTAGAGCTCTCTAAACTAACAACAGAGACGAGTTAACACTCGTATGATATAATAATAATCATAACAGGGATTAAAATATGTGCTTCTTGAGAATAACAGACCCCTGCCTCAGACTGTTATGTATATACATATATGCATATGTGTAACTTCCTGTAGACCTGAGGTCTGCTCCAACTTAAATCAGGCCTAAAAACATTACTGTTTACTCAAGCGTACTCCTAAATTAAATACTTACCTGCTGTGCTCTACTGCCCTTATTTTTAACAACTTGTGCTTTTTATTATTTTACCTTCTTTTCTCATAATTTTATTTCATTATTATTTTATTACTTTGAATTACCTTGTGTTGAATTGTGTTATATAAATAAAACTTGTCTTGCCTTGTGTTTTTATATATAGATGACGATGAAAAAAACACTGGGTTTGTGTGTATATATATATATATATATATATATATATATATATATATATATATATATATATATATATATAAAAAATATGTATTTTATATTAAAATGCACATGCCTTAGGTTCTTACCAGCATGGTATTAAAGCTGATTTATAGTTCCGCGTTACACCAACACAGAGTCTACGCCGTCGATTTAACGCGGAAGCATAAATCAGGCTTTAACCATTAATATGTGTGCAGACAAGGTAAAAAAATATATATATATACATATATACAGATAAACGACACTCACCTGATCGGATAAGCTCAGTCGCCAACGAGACGGCTTCTTTGTAGCGTTTTCTTTTACACATCGCCTCCACTTCACTCAGGGTTCTGGACTTCTCCAGCTCGTCCGGGAACCATTTCTCCAGGAGCGCACACAGCGCGACGTTGGGCTTGTCCTTGTGCCCGGCGGCCACGGCCTCCCCGCACAGCCGACACCGGGCCAGCAGCCGCCGCCGCACGCACCGCCGGCAGTACGAGTGTCCGCAGGCGGCCGTGGCCGGCTCCGCCAGGAACCCCCTGCAGCCCGGGCAGTCAAACACCGGGGCCGAGGCCGGGGCTCCGGCCTCGGCCCCGGTGTTTGCCTGGCCGGGCGGGGATTTCCTCCTGAAGTTGCGGAGGATGCAGTCCACAAAAGTGCTCAGCTGCTCGGGCTTGACGGGGCCGAAACGCGTGGCCGCGGAGAACCAGTCTATGGCCTCCTTCAGGCAGTCTCTGGACGCCAGCGCGTTTCCTTTCTGCAGGATGAGTTCGTGCTGCTGGTCCTGGTCCTGGTCCTCATCTTCTCCCTCCTCCTCCGACACGCCGTCCGCCGCATCCGCGCCGATGAAGAAGGCGCTCCTCTCCTCCAAGTCCGCCACATGCGACATCACAGCAAGCCCCAATAATAATAATAATGCTATGTAAACGCGGGTTTCCTTCTTTCTTTCTGTTTATACATTTCGATAGCTGCCGAAAAGAAAGTCCTTGTCGGTTTTTAGAGAAGTGGCATACTCACAGATATCCGTTTGTTACATAAAAAAAAAAAAAAAGAAAGAAAGAAAGAAAAAGCCGTCACGTGATGAGCCACCGCGCCTCTGATTGGTCCGCGTGTCTCTGTTACAAAACATGCTGGAAAGTTTCATAACTACGGAAGAGACGCAGTGAACTTGCTGCGCCCGTTCCCAACGACCTCTTCAAAACCCCATCCTTGTGTTTTTAATGTTACCAATTCACTTATTAACGTTAAATTTATCAACTTTTTACTGTTTCGTTTATTAACCTGGGGTTTTTAGGATGTAGTGCATGTCTAGAAATTCATTCTCACATGCTTTTGTAATACTATTTTGTAACACCTTCCAAGTTTTTTGCTCTGTAATTTATTTATTTAATTTTAGTCTTTTTTTTTTTAATTGACACTGTATGTTGTGTTTTTTTTTGTTTAATGTGTTGTCTTTTGTAAATAATCCAACCTTTGTTTCAGCAAACTTTACAGGACTGTCAGAAAATTAGAATATTGTGATTTTCTGTAATGCAATTACAAAAACAAAAATGTCATACATTCTGGATTCATTATAAATCAACTGAAATATTGCAAGCCTTTTATTATTTTAATATTGCCGATCATGGCTTACAGCCTAACTCAAATATCCTATCTCAAAAAATTAGAATATTCTGGGAATCTTAATCTTACGCTGTAAACCATGATCAGCAATATTAAAATAATAAAAGGCTTGCAATAATTCAGTTAATTTGTAATGAATCCAGAATGTATGACATTTTTGTTTTTTTAATTGCATTACAGAAAATAAAGAACTTTATCACAATATTCTAATTTTCTGAGACAGTCCTGTATACACAACTATAATAAATATTTTTAGAATAAATATTAATTTAATCTCTTTCTAAATAGATCGATAGATAGCTTAATGCAACCTTCTGAACATTTGCACGAGACACATCTTATACAACTTGATTTTTTTACAGTCGTCCTTATGTCTGTCTTGCTTTATCAAACTGTTTTACTTTTGTACGGAGGGAGTAATCTAAAGATAAGAGTTTGACATGGTGTAACAGCTCTGTTTCAGCTCCTGAAATTCTGAATAATTTTGAATCTTATACATGCATCTTGTTAAAAAATAAATTGGGAAAGGGCAAAGTCAAGGAATCCTAAAACAAAACAAAAAAACGTTTTTGAAACAGCCCACAAGTGAAAAGGTTAATTAGGGATCTTGAAATAGCAGGCAGACAGAAGTATAAGAAAAGTAGGGTTTAATACAAAAACCACTGTGCATAGAGACGCACGAAGAGACACAGGTAAGTCGGTGTAGATTGATGATCGTGCGACGTGTGAACCAAACAATACTACACAGAAAATACCCAATCCCTCACTGCATTGAAACCAAGATCATTTTGTAAAGGATATTAACACGGGGTTCAGAAACAATTATAAAAGAACCCAGTTACCAGAGTTTGTCACTACTTCTACAAGTGTAAGTTAAAACTCTGACCTGCCAAGTGAAAGCCATATATCAACAACAGCCAGAAACACTGCCACCTGCTCTGGGCCTAAGCTCATCTGAAATGGACTGATGCAAAGAGAAAAAGTGTGCTGGGGTCTGACAAGTCCACTTTTCAAAATGTTTTTTCCTCCAGGCTGAAGAGGAAAAGGACCACTTAGATTGTTATTAATGCGACTTTCAAAAAAAGGCATCATCTGTGATGGTATGGGAGTGTGTTAGTGCCCTTTGCATCATGGGTAATATGCACATCTATGAGGGCACTATTAATGCTGAAGGCTACATGCAGGTTTTGGAGCAAACATATGCTGCTGTCTAAGCAGCGTGTCTTTCGAGGACAACGCCGCTGTTTATTTCAGCAAGACGTTGCCAAACCACATTCTGCAGGTGTTGAATCAGTGAGGCTTCATAGCCAAAAGTTTAGGTACTAGACCGGCCCGTCTGCAGTCCAGACCTCTCTCCCACTGAAAATGTGCTGCGGATTAAGACACGCAAATTACGACAACAGAAACCCCAGACTGTTGGATACCACAAGTTGTATATCAAGGAAAAATTGAACAACTAGTGTCTTCAGTTCTTAAACATGTATTGAGTGCTGCTTAACGGAAACGCAATATAACACAGAAGTAAACACACCCCATGTCCCAGCTTTTATTTGATTAAAAATGTGTGAATATTTGGAAAGAAACAATAAGGTTTATCAGTTTGATCATTAGATATCTTGTTGTTGTAGTGTATTTGTCAGGCCTTTGTCAGGCTGGTGTGGTGAGGACCCAGATGCAGGAGAGAGAGTGGGAGGCCGGAGGCAGGAGTTCTCAAAAAACAAGGATTTATTCCACCAAAAGGCAAAAACAAAGCGCTGCTTGGCAGGATCAAAAACAGGGATCAAAAGGCTGGACCAAAACAGGCAGGAGACATGGAGGATAACACAGTACGGGACCACAAGGAGCAAGGGAATGACAAGACCATATATACACAGGGGATAACGAGACACAGGTGCAGACAATCAGGGCAGATGGGACACAGGCGGGGCGAAACAGAAACTCAAAGACTGGGGGGAATGTCAAACCCTGACAGTATTCAATTGAATCTAGGTTGAAAATGATTTGAAAATCATTGTATTCTGTTTTTCTGTTAACCGTGTCTCCAGTCAGAGGCTCCTTCAGCTCCGCTACAACACAAACCGCTACAGGTGATCCGTCCTGCCCGCAGCAATAACCCTCTTCAATGGCTCTTTGAAGAGACTTAAATCATGACTCACAGGACTGGCAGCACGGTTTCTGTGTGGAGTTGGCATATTCTCCTTGTGCTTGTGTGGGTTTTCTCCATCTGCTCCAGTTTCCTCCCACAGTCCAAAATAACAAATGTGAAGTTGATTGATGATTCTGAATTGCCTGTAGATGTGAGTGTGTGCTGTTGTTTGTGCCTATATGTGATCCTGCGATGCACTGGTGACCCGTCAGGAGTGTACACTACTGCCTGTAATGAGCTGGGATTCTCCAGCAGACCCCATGACTTATTCCCTCCCTATAGGGGAATTCACTTGTCCACTAACACATACAAAAAACAATAACCACACATTCAGTCATAAACAAGAAAATACCATAATATGAAAACAGAGGTTACAATACAGGACTGTCTCAGAAAATTTGAATATTGTGATAAAGTCCTTTATTTTCTGTAATGCAAAAATGTCATACATTCTGGATTGGATCTGGAATTATTGCAAGCCTTTTATTATTTTAATAATGCTGATCATGGTTTACAGCTTAAGAAAACTCAAATATCCTATCTCAAAAATTTAGAATATTCTGGGAATCTTAATCTTAAACTGTAAGCCATAATCAGCAATATTAAAATAATAAAAGGCTTGCAATATTTCAGTTGATTTGTAATAAATCCAGTGTGTTTCTTTAATTGCATTACAGAAAATAAAGAACTTTATCACAATATTCTAATTTTCTGAGACAGTCCTGTAGGTGCATTCAAAGATGAAATAATAGATTTTTTTTTCAAAAATTTAAATCAAAACTGCCCATTCCACATTCCAGTCTAGCCGTGACCGATGAGTATTTGTGTGACTGAATTCTGAATACTGTGATAAATCACGTGTCAAATTCAAGGCCGGCGAGGCAAATCCGGCCCGCCATAACTATTTATGTGGCCCTCTCGAGATTAAAAATCATCACTTTCTAACCAATGCAGCCGCTCTCCATCATGCAGCAACCTTAAGTACTGCCACAGCCGGCCCCTTTGAGGTCAGATCTTGACAGGGCCCGAAATGAAAATGAGTTTGACACCCCTGTGTTAAATAGTCTTGTAGGGGGGACAGTAGACCTACTGAGACGTTCTGTTTTGCAGCGCACTGACAGGAGCTGATCCTGCTGCTCATGGGCTGTCTCTCCAGGAGGCTGTGGAGAGTGTCTGATATAGTTGCGTTTCCAATACCCCTGGATTTGCACAAAAGCCAAATATTGCAAAGGAAAACCTGAAATGGAAATGCCTCCAATGGAAAAACTACTGCCAAACATCACAATTGAACAATGTATGCTTTGAGGATGTCAGGCTGGTGTGGTGAGGACCCAGATGCAGGAGAGCGAGGCAGGAGTTCGCAACAAAAAAGGGTTTATTCCAAAGAAAAGGCAAGGAACAAAAACAAAGCGCTGCTTAGCAGGATCAAAAACACACGAAAACAGGGATCAAAAACTGGAGCAAAAACAGGACACATGGAGGAAAGCACAGTACGGAACCACAACGAGCAAGGGAATGACAAGACCAGATATACACAGGGGATAACGAGACACAGGTGCAGACAATCAGGGCAGATGGGACACAGGCGGGGCAAAGCAGAAACAAACTGGGGGAAATGTCACACACTGACAGAGGAAGTGGTTTTCCACTGGAGTGCGTTTCCAAGTGCAATGGAAATGCTTTTTGCACATTTGCACATCTTTTGGAATTACTGGATATGTCTCAACCAGTCAATCTAAAGTCATCAAAATCTAGTTTCCAGTTGTTTTTGGTCTTATTAAAACGATGTGGTTGTGTTATAACACTACTTAATCATGATGCATTACACTATTACAGAAGGGCTTTGCCTCTGAATAATCATTTGAATGATCACTGCTGTTTGCATCCTCTGACTATTTCTCAACAGTGGTTGTTACAATTGCAATAAATTGTAATAAAAGAATAAAGATCTTTTTGTCCATCTTTTTCAAGGTTGACATTTTTTTTTCATTGTTTTAAAGAGAAATGCAAAAGGACAAGTTAGAAGAGTGTTAGCCTGCAGTCTGCCCTTCTCTACCACACTACTGACTCCGGTCTCCTGTCAAGCACCAAACCAGGTTTTATAACCAGCTTGTCCAAAAACAGTTAATAATAATCTTCTAAACATAAGCAATCATAAGGGGATGGAGGGTGAGAGCAGGTAGCAGCCTGGACGGGTTGGATGTCCATTACAGTGCCAGACGGAGACAAATGGCACTACTTCTAGCCACATAACCCACGTTTGGACCTATTCTGTGCTATTTTGGGCCCTCATAACTCAGTTATGGCACTGGAATGTGCCATGTGGATTAACTATGTCCCAAGGTTCATGAACTGGGCCACACTTGGGTTTTGGCACGCGTCAGATAAGCCAGACATGACCCAAATTTCAGAAATTATGTTTTACAAGTGTTGTGAACCGGCATGGCCCAGATGCCTGGAAGAAATGAAGACTTGGCCCATTTCTGGTTGATATTATGTGGCCAGGTAGAGGGAAAAACCATTGCCATCAGTCAAAGCCAGATATGAGCCAGAGAAAACTGCTGATGTGGGCCAGGCCTTTGCCCAAACATACCTAGCTATCTGGGTACTTCTTCAGACAATTCAGAGTAACAAATCAACCTAACGGTGTATTTTTGGACTTTGGGAGGATGCTGGAAATAACAGACTCAACAAAAACGAGCAAAACTATCACAGAGAGAATTTTGAATTCAGATATATCACAGTTCAATTTGCAAGACAGAATTTTACGTTTAAATAAAAGACAATTTGATCTGGACTGATGCTACAGTGTGGGGTAATGGTAAATATAGAAATGCAGAGCAAGATCCATGCAGAACCAAGAGTTGAAGTTATGATATGTTGTTTGTTTCATCATCTGGTCTCGGGCCCTTGAGCTCATTCAATATTTAAGTGAATTTTATACGGACTATTTGCAAAATATATATACAATATAATGTGATATGTAATATAATACCCCTGAGTGACACAAAGCATTCATGTATCATTCAGAAATGTTTTCATTCACTCAGGGACAAATATTAAAATATTTAGGATAAAACAGAACAATCTGGTCATTGGTCCAAAAGATGTAGGCTACACTCTTGTGTCCCCCATGTGGCTTTGCTGTTTCTGTCTTATCAGACAAACCAGGTGCTGCTTTCAGTATTTACATCCCATTTGATGCATATGCTGTAAAACAGGGGTTCTTAACCTTTCTGACCTTGGACCTTGTAAAAGAAGAACGTGTCTGCACTAAAGTGGGGAGAAGGCTGTGTGATGCTCTGAGGTGTTTGGTCTCTGAAACCCTGCAATGTGTAGCAGATATTGTGACGTAGTCAGTCAAGAGGGAGGAAATATTGAAGACAAACAGCATTCTCTCTGGGATCAGGTAGCAAAATACCTTCCAAAGTGGCAACGATCCAAAACATACATTGACTTGTCATCACAGTCGCCCAATGTTAACAGGTTTAACAACTCCTCGCCAGGGTGGGGTTCGTTGGACCTGGCTGCCTCTGCCCGTAGTCGTGGGGCCCCGCCCGCGGGTCTCCTCGGCTGCCGCTGGCGGTGGGTTGCCTCCCGCCCTCTTCTCGCGGGTTGCCCCCACCCCTCCCCCACTATAGATACACTTCAGGTGGAGCTTTGATAGGACTATTACATACACACACACACACACACACACACACACACACACACACACACACACACACACACACACACACACACACACACACACACACACACACACACACAAATACAAACATACACATATTCACACACATACATACACATAGCCACATAGATATATACACACACACACTCACATAGACACACACACATATACATATATTCATACATGCATACATACACACACATAGCACACATATACATACACATAGCCACACAGATATATACACATACACATAGCCACACATACATATACACACACGCACACACGCACACACACACACACACACACACACACACACACACACACACACACACACACACACACACACACACACACACACACACATAGCCACATAGACATATACATGCAAGCACACACACATATAGACATACACATTGGCTTGTTCAGCTGCATGCTTGCTCTGTAGTTTTTGGGGTTAGTTAGTCGCAGTAGTTTAGCTCAGACTGTGATCAGATCTTGAGATTTGGGTCGATTGCTGCTCGTGTTTTGGTCGGCTCCGTGTCGGTTTCGTGTTTCGTTTGTGGTTTTTGTTGCAGATTTCCAGTGCTCGACATGTGCCTCCGTGTGTTCTTGCTTCCTGGTTTAGCAGTGGATGTCACCCCCCCCCAAAAAAAAAATAAAAAAATACACTGGGTTTGTATGTGTATATATATGTATGTGTATGTGTGTGAATGCGTATGTATGCGTGTATACATATGTATATATATTAAATATAGTAACAATGCACATATATATGCCTTATGTTTTTACCAGCATGATATCAACCATTAATATGTGTGCAGACAAGGTAAAAAAAAACAAAAAAAAAACAGGTTTAACAACTGTCTAGATACTTGGGCAAGGGAAAATCATTTATATGGCACAATTCAACAACAAAGTGGTTAAAAGTTCTTTACAGAGACATAAAAACATAATTACATGAAAGAAAAAAAATGCATGATTTAAAAGTTAAACTTTAAAAAAGAGCAATAAACAAAAACAGTAGTTAAAATATGATCAAGTTTTGAAATTAAAGCTTAAAAGTAGCTGCAGATTTGGAACTTTATTCAAAAAAACAAAATCGGGTGAATGGTTATTGATGTCATTAATTAATAGCCTGCTTACTGTGTTGTCTTCCATAATATTTGTAAATATATATAATATAAACTCCTAAGTATGTGTTTGTCTGAGTGTGTATATATAAATATATTGAAGTGTCAGTGTGTTGGTTTTTTTCTTGGTCTACTTATCATTGAATATACGAGGGGGTGCTTTTCACGGCAGGGGTGCTCAATACAACAATTTGCCTCTTCCACTAATATCTCTAACTCCAACTCGTCAAATTTCATTTTGCGCTTGCGACTATATCCTGCTTTCCATCCAGACTCTCCATGGCGCAAAGTTTGCGCCGCAAACCATAAGACGCGCAAAACACCTCATTTAAATACTGCTGTTTGCACCTGTTATCAATTGCGCACGCAATCTTAGTTGATCACCCGCAAAACACACAACAACAGCACGCGCAAACTTTTTCAGTGCACACGCAATTTAGTACTCTTTATTTAGAATCTTAGTAAATCGGGCCCTGAGTGTTTTAGCTGGTCTTAGGCTTTCTGGGAGTTTTTTCCAGACATGTGGAACATAGAAGCTGAACGCAGCTTCTCCATGTCTGGTTCTGACTCTGGAAACTAATCAAAACCAGACCAGAGGGGTCTGGAAGGTTCATACTGGGTCAGTAGGTCACTGATGTATTTTAGACCATTCAGAGCTTTATAGACCAGCGTCAGAACTTTAAAGTCTGTCCTCTGATGGACAGGCAGCCAGTGTAAAGACCTCAGAGTTGGACCGATGTGGTCCACTTTTTTGGTTTTAGTGAAGACTCGAGCAGCAGAGTTCTTAATGAGCTGCAGTTGTCTAACTGACTTTTTAAGCAGACCTGTAAATATGCTGTTACAATAATAAAGGCTACTCAAAATGAATGCATGGACTAGTTTTTTCAGGTCCTGTTGAGACATCAGATCTTTTATCCTTTATACATTCTTAAGGTGATAGTATTCTGACTTTGTTCATGTGTTTTGACACATTTTGTTCTGAATCCATCACTGCATCCAGATTTCTGGCTTGGTGAGTGGTTTTTATGTGTATTGATTGAAGCTCTGGTGACCTGTAATCGTTTCGCTTTGGCTTCAAGGACAATTACCTCAGTTTTGTTTTTGTTTAACCCGAGAAAGTTGTGGCACATCCAGCCATTAATCTCCTCAATGATTTTACCAAGAGCCTGTACAGGGCCTCATTCTCCTGGTGACACTGAAATATATATCTGCGCATCATCTGCATAGCTATGATAGTTTATTTTGTTGTTCTTTATCATCTGTGCCAGTGGGGACATGTAGATGTTAAACAGAAGAGGTCCCAGGATGGAGCCTTGGGGAACACCACATGTAATTTACCTATTGACATGAAGTACTTTCTGTTCTCTAAGTATATTTAAAACCAGTTTAGTACAGTTCCAGAAATACAAGTTCACAATTTGTCACAGATCTGACTCCAAAATCTTTGAGATCTTTATGAAAAAACCTGTTGGCAGGATGTCTTAACAGAAAGAAACGTTCAGTTGATGTAAGATGTTCTCCAGGCCTTTTATGTTAATGGGATGAAACTGTGTCAATGTTTGAACCGGTTTTCAGTGGACGCAGTACATTTCTTGAACCTGCTGCTGATGTACCAACTGCTTATCTAATATTTTGGATTTTGCCTGTGAAGGATATGTCAAAGTCATTGCAGGCCATGGTTGCCACTGACGCAGGAGGGTTTATCAGCCTGTCAACTGTAGTAAATATTAAGAACTGAGCGTCATGGTTTTTTTTGGGGGGGGGGTTTTGGTGGTGATGTCAGAGAAATAGGATGTCCTTGCATTCTTCAGTTGTAAATTATAAGAATGAAGTTTCTCTTTATAGATATCATAATGAACCTGGAGATTTGTTTTTATCCATCTGCGCTCAGCTTTCCAACTCTCTTTAACATTTTTCACCAGAGTGGAATTTTGCCATGGAGACTTCTTCCCCTTAATGAGAGCGTTAACATTTATCATTTAAGCATTGACGCTATTGACAAGCTCATTGACTGAACTTCCGGAGAGAAGACCCGGTTAAAGATCTCACTACTGCGTTCAGTTGTACACCGTTTTGAGAACACAGGAGTGATCAGACAGGCCCACATCAGACGCAGTAACCTTTGAAACGCTCAGATCCTTGGAGATCAGTAAGTCTAGAGTGTGCCCCCTATTGTGCGTGGCCTCTGTTACATGCTGAGTTAACCCAAAGTTGTCCAGAGTAGATGAGGCTGAAGCTGTCCAGCCACGTGTTCAAAAGACCGAAAACTTCCAGGACATAATTGCTTACATCAAAATGATTCAATAAATAAAGCTGCCACCCGCTCACTGATAAATCTGTACTTTGGGCTCAACTCCACCGTTATTTTAGTCCAACCAAGTTTCAGTTAAAAACATAAAATCCAAGCTGTGCTCAGTGATAAAATCATGAATTAAAAATGTTTTCCCAGCTAAAGACCTAACATTAAGTAAAGCCAACTTAAGTGTTTTAAAGGTGCTATTTACCCTCTCGTGTTTGGGAGCAGTCTGTGGCACACAAGGTATGTTTACTTTATTCAAAGATCTTTCAGAGTGCAGCTGTCTCTGTTTTAACTGGGCCACATTTCTCCTTCGGTATAAGTACAGAAATTTAAAAAGAAAAAAAGGAGAAGGTCCTGGTCGTTGGTGGTTTTGAGAGGGTTGGAGGCAAAGAAGGACTCTTCTGCTTTCCTCTGATATCTCTCCTTTTCGAAGCTCTCCCCTCGGTGGGGGCAGAAGTAGCTCCTGCTCAAGGTTTCCGTAGGAGATAACTCCTCGTTTATCTCAGCCTTGGCACAGATGGATGACGCAGGAAGTAAAATATGTTGGAGGTGAACAGTGTCAACCTTGATTTGGTCAAATTAACCCAAAAAGATGCGAGTCAGCACATGCCGATAAAAGCCATTTAATCAGTGCCAACAACCTGCTGAATCTGTCCTCGCCTCCTCAGACGGCTGGTACAGGTCCACTGATTAATACATCTGCATCCAGAGAGCTCACTGCATTTACTAACCCTGGTGCTGTCTCCGGGTCAAGGGAGGAGGAAGAGAAGAAGGGAGAAAAGAAAGATGGAAGGAAGGAAGGAAGGAAGGAAGGAAGGAAGGAAGGAAGGAAGGAAGGAAGGAAGGAAGGAAGGAAGGAAGGAAGGAAGGAAGGAAGGAAGGGAGAAAAGAAGGAAGGAAGGAAGGAAGGAAGGAAGGAAGGAAGGAAGGAAGGAAGGAAGGAAGGAAGGAAGGAAGGAAGGAAGGAAGGAAGGAAGGAAGGAAGGAAGGAAGGTAGGAAGGAAGGGAGAAAAGAAGGAAGGTAGGAAGGAAGGAAGGAAGGGAGAGAGGAAAGAAGGGAGAAAAGAAGGATGGAAGGAAGGGAGAAAAGAAGGAAGGAAGGAAGGAAGGAAGGAAGGAAGGAAGGAAGGAAGGAAGGAAGGAAGGAAGGAAGGAAGGAAGGAAGGAAGGAAGGAAGGAAGGAAGGAAGGAAGGGAGAAAAGAAGGAAGGTAGGAAGGAAGGAAGGGAGGGAGGAAAGAAGGGAGAAAAGAAGGATGGAAGGAAGGGAGAAAAGAAGGAAGGTAGGAAGGAAGGAAGGAAGGAAGGAAGGAAGGAAGGAAGGAAGGAAGGAAGGAAGGAAGGAAGGAAGGAAGGAAGGAAGGAAGGAAGGAAGGAGGGAGAAAAGAAGGAAGGTAGGAAGGAAGGAAGGGAGGGAGGAAGGAAGGGAGAAAAGAAGGAAAGAAGGAAGGAAGGAAAGAAGGGAGAAAAGAAGGATGGAAGGAAGGAAGGAAGGAAGGGAGAAAATAAGGAAGGAAGGAAGGAAGGAAGGAAGGGAGGAAAGAAGGAAGGAAGTAAGGAAGGAAGGAAGGAAGGAAGGAAGGAAGGAAGGGAGAAAAGAAGGAAGGGAGAAAAGAAGGAAGGAAGGGAGGGAGGAAAGAAGGTAGGAAGGAAGGAAGGAAGGAAGGAAGGAAGGACGGAAGGAAGGAAGGAAGGAAGGAAGAAAGGGAGGGAGGAAGGAAGGGAGGAAAGAAGGAAGGTAGGAAGGAAGGGAGGGAGGGAGGGAGGGAGGAAGGAAGGAAGGAATGAAGGAAGGAAGGAAGGAAGGAAGGAAGGAAGGAAGGAAGGAAGGGAGGGAGGAAGGAAGGGAGGAAGGAAGGAAGGAAGGAAGGTAGGAAGGAAGGAAGGGAGAAAAGAAGGAAGGAAGGAAGGAAGGAAGGAAGAAAGGGAGGGAGGAAGGAAGGGAGGAAAGAAGGAAGGAAGGAAGGAAGGAAGGAAGGAAGGAAGGAAGGAAGGAAGGAAGGAAGGAAGGAAGGAAGGAAGGAAGGAAGGAAGGAAGGAAGGAAGGAAGGGAGGGAGGAGGAGGAAGGAAGGGAGAAAAGAAGGATAGAAGGAAGGAAGGAATGAAGGAAGGAAGGAAGGAAGGAAGGAAGGAAGGAAGGGAGGGAGGAAGGAAGGGAGGAAGGAAGGAAGGAAGGTAGGAAGGAAGGAAGGAAGGAAGGAAGGAAGGAAGGAAGGAAGGAAGGAAGGAAGGAAGGAAGGAAGGAAGGAAGGAAGGAAGGGAGGGAGGAAAGAAGGGAGAAAAGAAGGATGGAAGGAAGGAAGGAAGGAAGGGAGAAAAGAAGGAAGGAAGGAAGGAAGGAAGGAAGGAAGGAAGGAAGGAAGGAAGGAAGGAAGGAAGGAAGGAAGGAAGGAAGGAAGGAAGGGAAGGAAGGAAGGAAGGAAGGAAGGAAGGTAATAATAATAATAATAATTCATTTTATTTAACGGCGCCTTTCATGTCACCCAAGGTCACCTTACAGAATAAAAACAAAACAATACAATAAAGGAAATACAATAATAATACAGTAGAAATTATAATACATACACACATACACAATACATACAATTAGACAATCAAGGAGCAACAGTACAGATAACAGAACAGTATGGTGGGAGGTAGTGTGTGGTGACCGGTCAAAGTGAATGGGCAAGTTTAAAGGAAGGAAGGGAGAAAAGAAGGAAGGTAGGAAGGAAGGAAGGAAGGGAGAGAGGAAAGAAGGGAGAAAAGAAGGATGGAAGGAAGGAAGGAAGGAAGGGAGAAAAGAAGGAAGGAAGGAAGGAAGGAAGGAAGGAAGGAAGGAAGGAAGGAAGGAAGGAAGGAAGGAAGGAAGGAAGGAAGGAAGGAAGGAAGGAAGGAAGGAAGGAAGGACGGAAGGAAGGAAGGGAGGGAGGAAGGAAGGAAGGAAGGAAGAAAGGGAGGGAGGAAGGAAGGGAGGAAAGAAGGAAGGTAGGAAGGAAGGGAGGGAGGGAGAAAAGAGGAAGGGAGAGGGAAGGAGAGAGCAGGAGGAAAGAAGGAACAGGAGAATTAGGTCATTTTGACCCAAAGACAGTATCACTGGTCTCGCCTCAGAATATGTTTGTTTAGCTGTTCAATAATAGACAAAAAAGTAAAAATACAACATTTTTAAGAAACAAAGCTTTTGTATTTAACAATGCAATAACAATTTGTATGGTTTTGTTGTTTTGGGTTTTTTATTGGTCTAGGAAAATCATTTTGCAACTTTGCATTTCAAAAACCAGCCTCTTCACAAAAGTGTAAATAAGTCTACAGCTTGCAGATCTTAATGAACCGTTGAGCGCGGCTGGCTGACAGAAAACAAGAGCGCTGTCAGCTGAAACAATGAGGCGGCTTATAAAACGCCCTCAAGGCAGTAATTCGACACAGAGACTCGCAGAAGATGTTGGTTGTTCCCAGATGGCTGTGTCTAAAAATCGCACCGAGTACAAACACTGTGGAAATACAGGAAGACCACACCAAGATGTCAAAAGTGCCAAGTCAGAAAAATCAAGGCCTGGAAAATGTAAAATGGAAACTCAAAAGCACAAAGAAATAGAAATGGGATCAAACAAGTTACTGTAAGACACCTTGGGTCTAATCCAAAACAACCAGGAGAGCGCTCACAGAAAGGAGGTGGAGTTTTTGGCAGAATGGTGCCGTGACAACCAACTTGCTCTGAACATCAAGTAAATAAAATAATGGGTGATTGATTTCAGAAAGGAGCAGTACACACATGAGCCAGTCTACATCAGTGGATGATGGATCTGCTGCAGAGACTGAACAAAGCACCAAGTTCCTAGAGGCTCAGGCTACAGTCGTCCCGGGGCCTGCACACTTCACTGCAAAAACTCAAAGGCCCAATCCCAATACACCCCCTACTTTCTTCCACTAGCCCTCCTTCACTACCACTACCCCTAAAAAAGAAGGGACAGATTTTAGGGCACTTGAAATCTTCACAGGGGCCTGTCCCAATACTCCCACTACTCCTACTTTCAGCATCACCCCTAAAACCAGGAAGCTGAGAGCCAAAAGCTGTTTTAATTTCAGCTGTAGCGCTGTTAATATGCCACTTTATTAAAGGAGCTTGAGGCAGGATTGAGGCAGGATTTATGAAAAAAATCTGTATACGTTTTACGTTTTCTAGTAATAATGTCAGGTGAAGCGTTCCAAACCCAAAAGAATGAGCCCTCTACCGTATCTCTCCGTTGCCTTGAACAGGCTGTGTGCTGCAATTCGGACTCCGAATTTCCCGCGCTCGGCGGCGGATGTGACGTCACATGACGCTGCATGCACGTTCTCCCCGTTCTCCCGTGCCGGCTTCACCTTTGGCTGCAGTACCCCCAACGGCCGTCGTGGTGAAGGGTGGCGCTAGAGAGTCTCATTTCTTAAAAGGAGCCTCATGCTCCTTTAAGTTTTAATATTTTTTCAGGCGTAAAAGTAACCGTTAAGATTCCCAACCTGGGCTCAGTTTATCCAAATAACGCCTGTTAAGAAATTTGATCTGATGTTTTCGGCGATGATAAGAGCCGCCGGTCCGGGATGCAGCAGCAGCTCACGGCCGGAGAACAGACGTGATCGCCGGGTCAACCTGCGCCGTCGTCCCGGGGGAGAAACCTCTAGCTCTGTGGAGAATTACCACTGGCTGAAATAAATCATTTAGGAAGATAAATGTTGGTTTAATAGATGAAATCTAACAGTTGTAGCTACGCCTGTTAAGAAATTCGCTCAGAAAATTTCAAGATTTCTGCCTGCCGGATCCGGAGATGATTTATGGGTCCGCGTTAAATCGATGCAGAGCCTACGGCGTAGGTTATGTAACCTACGTCGTAGGCTCTGCGTTGGTGTAATGCGGAACCATAAATCAGCCTTTATTCTGGCGTGATCTTCGGCAAATGGGCAAGCGAGTGATTATGTACATTCACTGAGTGAATATTATGAAAGTAAAATATATATTTCTCGCTAGAAATGTAATCAAAACACATTTTTATGCAGAAACTAACTCAAAATATTGATTTTATTCACTAAAAAATAAGAAATGTTTGTTTTTTTTATTCAGTCCGCAAATGACGATGAAAAGCATTCTGGGAAATTTTTCTGTCCCTAGATCAGCTAGTGAGCATCGGAAAACACTCGCTCCTTAGGGACAGATTCATAGCCACTACACTAGTTTTCTCCACTACCCCTAGGTGGAAAGAGGAATTGAGACACCACTACCCTCACGGGAACGGGCAAAATTTAGGGGTAGGGATGAAAACTAGGGGTAGGGGGAGTATTGGGACAGGGCCAAAATCTTAACAAGAATATTTGTCTTATTTCTAGTTAAAATGTCTCAGTTTTAGTCCAAAACAAATCTTATTACACTTAAAACACGACTCATCACTGGAAAAAAACATAAATTTTCACCTGTTCAAGTAAAATAAGAAGAAAAATCTGCATGTGGAACAAGATTTTTTTTGCTTGTAATGAGAAAATAAATCTTGTCCCACTGGCAGATTTTTCTACTTATTTAAAGTGAAAATTTACTTGAAACAGGTGAAAATTGTCAAATAAGTTATTTCTCTGGTAATGACTCTTGTTTTAAGTGTAATGAGATTTCTGACTGAAAATGAGACATTATAACAAGAAATAAGACAAATATTCCTGGTAAGATTTTGATTTTTGCAGTGTTCCTCTCTGGTGAAGAAGGAACATCAGAGACTACGGTTCCTACGGTGGCTGAAGAGCAAACCCCAACCCTCACTACCTTCTATAGGGCACTATCGAGAGTGTGCAGACCAACAACATTCTCTCTGGTCTGAGAACACGGACAACAGGGACAGAAACGGCCTTATTGGAGTGGGGAGGTCTGCACAAGCTGTTCTATAAGATAAAGGAATCATGAATCAAGAAAACAGTCATGTCCTGTACTGTAGATAAAATGTGATATTCAGTAACAAGTCACCTGCTTTTAAAAAGCATACTTAAAAGCTAAACATAATAGATGACTTCCCGGATAAAAATCATAATATTTCCACAGTAACAGTGCATGTTGAGTGAAGGAGTGTTCAGTAATTTGTCTAAAATTTCACATTCATACGTTGGCATTTTGTGGACTTTTCTTATTCCATCAATGGAAAATAGATTTGATTATTATGAAATTAATTTTGCAGGAGGCATTACCACCATCAGTACAGCACAACAAAGAAGGAAGGAAGGAAGGAAGGAAGGAAGGAAGGAAGGAAGGAAGGAAGGAAGGAAGGAAGGAAGGAAGGAAGGAAGGAAGGAAGGAAGGAAGGAAGGAAGGAAGGAAGGAAGAAAAGAAGGATGGACGGAAGGAAGGAAGGAAGAAAAGAAGGGAGGAAAGAAGGAAGGAAGGAAGGAAGGAAACAAGGAAAGAAGGAAGGAAGGAAGGAAGGAAGGAAGGAAGGAAGGAAGGAAGGAAGGAAGGAAGGAAGGAAGGAAGGAAGGAAGGGAGAAAAGAGGAAAGGAAAAGGAAGGAGAGAGCAAGAGGAAAGAAGGAAGGGAAAAAAGAAGGAAGGAAGGAAGGAAGGAAGGAAGGAAGGAAATATGGAAGGAAGGAAGGAAGGAAGGAGGGAGGGGAGGAAGGAAGGAAGAAAACAAGGAAAGAAGGAAGGAAGGAAGGAAGGAAGGAAGGAAGGAAGGAAGGAAGGAAGGAAGGGAGGAAGGGAAAAATGAAGGAAGGAAGGAAGGAAGGAAGGAAGGAAGGAAGGAAGGAAGGAAGGAAGGAAGGAAGGAAGGAAGGAAGGAAGGAAGGAAGGAAGGAAGGAAGGAAGGAAGGAAGGAAGGAAGGAAGGAGAATTAAGTCATTTTGACCCGAAGACAGTACAAGGGTTAATAACAGGAAGGCTCCAGGATTTATACTATAAATCGGTCAGTGTGCGCATGAACAAGACTGTGAAAACTTGACTTCACTCTCTAGATATTTATTGCTGATGTGGATGGTAGAAGTGTATGGGGGAAAGGACAAACACATGGATCTATCTGAAAGAGAGAATACAAGATTCAATTATATAGGAGTATTATTGTCATTTCTTAAAAAGGGGAAATACTGTTTAAACAAAACTACAGATATATTGTGGTGCAAAATAAACTTCTTATCTATTCTACCACCCCGTGTGGAAGTGAATGACAGTGAGGGATGTGTTTAAATAGGACCAGAGTGCACAGGTGAAATAAATCAAGCTAATGAAGCGTAAGCTAGTTAGAAAGTTAGAAATGGGCAAATTATGTGAATCTTTACAGCAGTTGAGGTACTGGAGGACCAGGGTCGGGAAACACTGATTTAAGGGATGGACGAAACTCCATGTCTCAAACAATTAATGCCATAAAAGCGTCAATTTTCAATTAAATCAGAATTATGAATTACGAATTACAAATGGAAAAAAAATATGATAAAATACAAGACATATTTTCTATATATTGATATAATATTTATGTAATATTTATATTTTCTATATACTTATATGGATAATTATGTAGTAATAGGCATGTTTACGTAGTATTTATATAGACTATATTTATATGGATATTGTGTAGATATAATAACAATTAAAGCTGCAAGCAGCGATGAACGGGCCCTCGCACTCACAGCCACCGCCCCCCATAAGCATATCAGAAAAGACACCACCCACGACTTCCTATGTCAAACCATTCAAAAGTTATAGCAGAAAAAGGGGACAACCAATCAGAAGAAGGGGCGGGGCTAATTCAGGCCAATGAAGGTCAAGGACTCCCTACAGAATCTGATGACCCCACTCACGACTCTCTATGTCAAACCATTCAAAAGTTATAGCAGAAAATCGGGACAACCAATCAGAAGAAGGGGCGGAACTAATTAAGGCCAACGAAGCTTAAGAACTCAGTACAATGTCCCATGACACCACCAACAACTTCCTATGTCAAACCATTAAAAAGTTATAGCAGAAAAAAGGGACAACCAATCAGAAGAAGAGGCGGGGCTAATTCTGGCCAATGAAGGTCAAGGACTCCATAAAGAATCTGATGACACCACCCAGGACTCTCTATGTCAAACCATTCCAATGTTATAGCAGAAAATCAGGACAACCAATCAGAAGAAGGGGCGGGGCTAATTAAGGCCAACGAAGCTTAAGGACTCATTACAGAGTCCCATGACACCACCCACAACTTCCTATGTCAAACCATTCAAAAGTTATGGCAGATAAAAGTATTCTAGGGGGCGCTGTTGAGCCGTTAGGCCACGCCCATTAATGCAAACCATGAAATATCAAATTTATCGCCAGGCCTGACTTGCATGCAAGATTTGGTGACTTTTGGGGAACTATCAAATATGGACCAATCAGATGAAGGGGGGCGCGCCTTATGGCGTCTAGCGTCGCCACGGTAACACTTTTGAAAGAGAAAAGTAATGCGTGTAGTCGCAGGATGGAGACGCACATTTTGATGTATAACACATCTGGGTTCACGATACGGTTAGGGCCGTATTAATTCTCGAAGGAATGGCATATATTGCTCCAAAATTACGTGATAAATTCAGAATGTTCAAAATGGCCGACTTCCTGTTCGGTTTCGGCCATGGTGCCAAGAGACTTTTCTTTAAGTAGCAACATGATACAGATGTGTACCGATTTTCGTTCATGTACGTCAAACCGTATTATGGGGCTTGAGGCGCAAAGTTTTTTCTGTCTGAACCAATCAGATGAAGGGTGGGCGCGCTTTTTGGCGTCTAGCGTCGCCAAGGTAACGCTTTTGAAAGAGAAAAGTAATGCGTGGTGTCGGAGGATGGAGACGCACATTTTGATGTATAACACACTTGGGTGCACGTTACGGTTCGGGCCGTATTAACTGCCAAAGGAATGGCATGAATTTCGCCAAAATGACACGATTAATTCAAAATGGCCGACATCCTGTTTGGTTTCGGGCATGACTCCAAGAGACTTTTCTTTAAGTTGTGTACTGATACAGGTGTGTACCGATTTTCGTGCATGTACGTCAAACCGTATTGTGGGGCTTGAGGCACAAAGTTTTCAAGGGGGCGCTGTTGAGCCATTTTGCTGCGCCCATTAATGCAAACCATTAAATATAAAATTTTTCGCCAGGCCTGGCTTGCATGCAAAATTTGGTGACTTTTTGGGCACGTTTAGGGGGGCAAAAAGGCCCTCCTTTCGTCAGAAAAATAATAATAATTAAAGCTGCAAGCAGCGATGAACGGGCCCTCGCACTCACGGCCACCGCCCCCCATAAGCATATCAGAAACGACACCACCCACGACTTCCTATGTCAAACCATTCAAAAGTTATAGCAGAAAAAAGGGACAACCAATCAGAAGAAGGGGCGGGGCTAATTCAGGCCAATGAAGGTCAAGGACTCCATACAGAATCTGATGACACCACCCACGACTCTCTATGTCAAACCATTCCAAAGTTATAGCAGAAAATCGGGACAACCAATCAGAAGAAGGGGCGGGGCTAATTTGCACCAATTGTGGTCAAGGACTCAATACCGAGTCCGATGACACCACTCACGACTCTCTATGTCAAACCATTCAAAAGTGATAGCAGAAAAAAGTATTCTAGGGGGCGCTGTTGAGCCATTAGGCCACGCCCATTCATGCAAACCATGAAATATCAAATTTATCCCCTGGCTTGGTGCAAAATTTGGTGACTTTTGGAGAACTATCAAATATGGACCAATCAGATGAAGGGGGCGCACTTTTTGGCGTCGAGTGTTGCCACGTTAACGCTTTTGAATGAGAAAAGCAATGCGCGTCGTCGCAGGAAGGAGACGCACATGTTGATGAAAAAAAAAAAACACAAATTGCTGACAATAATCTTTGCTTTGAGCTGGGATCGATCCCACAATCTCCCACACGAAAGACGGTGACATTACCGCTGAGCCACGAATCAGCTTTGCCATTTTCTGACTGACTGACTTAGGAGATACCAACATAGCGATGTAATCTGAGTCCCGAATTGTTTTTTCGTAATTTTTAAAATATTTGTAAGATATAAATATTAGTAAAACCCCACTATTTGTTCTTTTGTGAATAGCATGTTCCAGTCTTTACTTCCTAGACACACACACTGCATGGAAGGGAGCGTTTGATTTATTGTTCACGTAACATTACTTCTATTTTTTCACAACCAAACCACGCACTTTATTTATGTCATTTGCACCGGGCAAGGACAACCTCTTCTTCGAATTTTAAGGTATATTCAAATTTTATAAAGAGTAAACTAAGTTAAGTCCTAGTTTTCAGTAAAAAGGAGATTTAAATTGTATTTAGATTATTAAAGTAACAGTGGCTATGATTGGCGGGCTGTGAGCCGTGGGCGGGGCCTTGTGGTTTGTTTTGGTTTGTATGCAAATTGTGGCTGAGATTTTCACCCGGAGGTTTTTAACAACCATGAGAGAAAGGTGTAGTCGTAAAGATTGGGTGGCCTCTTCAGGCTGCTCTTGGGCATGTCAATGACAGCTTGTACTGGTTGAATCCTGTACTTTTGTGAAAATAAGGGGAGATGGCTTCAGCCTCAATAAAGAGAAGCCATGTCAAAGAAAAATATATCTGGGTTTGTACATCGTTTGTGGGGTTTATTTTGGTTAATAAGTTTAGAAATTGAGTTTTGGTTAATTTGAGATTTTTAAAGTAAAATTGGGTTCAGGTATTATTTTAAGGGAATAAATAAATTGAGTTTTATAAGGTCTTTTTCGTTATTTTAACAGTAACTAAGGTTAAAATACAGTTTACATTGGACAAATCAATACAGTAAATCCAGATAAGATGTAGTTTAAAATTGGATAAGGTCATTTTCGTTTTTAACAGTAACTCATTTAAAATATAGTTTAAAGTGGTTCAGTAAAATCAAGTGTTTTAGAAGGTCATTTTCATTTTGAAACCTAAAGTAAATTAAGAATAAATACATCGAGTTTTATAAGGTCTTTTTCGTTATTTTAACAGTAGCTAAGGTTAAAATACTGTTTACATTGGATAAATGAATACATTAAATCCAGATAAAATGTAGTTTAAAATTGGATAAGGTCCTTTCCGTTTTTAACAGTAACTCATTTAAAATATAGTTTAAAGTGGTTCAGTAAAATCAAGTGTTTTAGAAGGTCATTTTCATTTTGAAGCCTAAAATAAATTAAGAATAAATAAATCGAGTTTTATAAGGTCTTTTTCGTTATTTTAACAGTAACTAAGGTTAAAATACAGTTTACATTGGACAAATGAATACAGTAAATCCAGATAAGATGTAGTTTAAAATTGGATAAGGTCATTTTCGTTTTTAACAGTAACTCATTTAAAATATAGTTTAAAGTGGTTCAGTAAAATCAAGTGTTTTAGAAGGTCCTTTTCATTTTGAAACCTAAAATATATTAAGAATAAATAAATCGAGTTTTATGAGGTCTGATAACTCGGCTGATAACAATGCGCGCGCATCCTGTGATGACGTAGGCTGGAAAGGGGTCTATAAACCCGAAAATAACTACAGACCAACCTTAATAGACAGAATCAAAAATATAATGGACTTAACTATAAAAGAAAATAAAAATCTAAAACATAAAATCTAACCAAAAAGGAACATATCGGAGAAAGAACTTTAACACACAAAATAAAACTATTAAATAGATGAATATCTGAAAATAAGTGAAAACCGCGAACCCGCGGGCAGTGACCACAGGATAACACGTCACAGAAATAATACCCGAACTACACCTGAAGACCACAATACTTGAAGAGTTGCCGTTGAAGAC
This sequence comes from Cololabis saira, assembly GCF_033807715.1. Taxonomy (NCBI): domain Eukaryota; kingdom Metazoa; phylum Chordata; class Actinopteri; order Beloniformes; family Belonidae; genus Cololabis; species Cololabis saira. The sequence goes on along the minus strand of NC_084587.1, from coordinate 14,205,049 downwards.
GCCAGAACCTTCGTGGGATTCATTCAAGAATTAAACAAAAAGCTCTTTTGAGAGCTATAGAGCATTCCTCCTCCTCTAGCCTCCTTACCACCAGACTCTGAAACCAGCACCACGTACCGGGGAAACAACTCGCCCTGTCCGCCGGCTTCGCGGTTTGCACTGACGCCGGATTCCCGTCGGCCCCGGGACCTTCTTCAGCGCCGGATTGCCGCCGGCCCCGGGACCTTCTTCAGCGCCGGATTGCCTCCGGCCCCGGGACCTTCTTCAGCGCCGGATTGCCGCCGGCCCCGGGACCTTTTCAGCGCCGGATTGCCGCCGGCCCCGGGACCTTTTCAGCGCCGGATTGCCTCCGGCCCCGCGAGGACAACCAACACCGACCCGCACGGGCATTGCGTCTCCCTCCCATCCCACCCATCTCACGGCCCCCGGCGACGCCGTAGCTCGAACGGACACCGCCGCTCCACCCAGCACCCTCCACAGTAAGTAACTAGCAACTGAAATACAACTGAAATACACGTAGAAATATCCTCCTATGCTACGTATGTCCACATCAGCCCAGATGTAGAATATAATCTACAGGTGAAGAATATGGTGTAAAAGCTCATTTATTTCAAAAATGAAATCTAGAATATGGTGTAAAAGTTCATTTATTTCAATAATGCATTTAGAATATGGTGTAAAAGTTAATTTGTTTCAAAAATGAAATCTAGAATATGGTGTAAAAGTTCATTTGTTTCAAAAATGAAATCTGGAATATGGTGTAAAAGTTCATTTATTTCAAAAATGAAATCTGGAATATGGTGTAAAAGTTCATTTATTTCAAATATGCATTTAGAATATGGTGTAAAAGCTTATTTATTTCAAAAATGAAATCTAGAATATGGTGTAAAAGTTCATTTGTTTCAAAAATGAAATCTGGAATATGGTGTAAAAGTTCATTTGTTTCAAAAATGAAATCTAGAATATGGTGTAGAAGTTCATTTATTTCAAATATGCATTTAGAATATGGTGTAAAAGTTCATTTATTTCAAAAATGAAATCTAGAATATGGTGTAAAAGTTCATTTATTTCAAATATGCATTTAGAATATGGTGTAAAAGCTTATTTATTTCAAATATGAAATCTAGAATATGGTGTAAAAGTTCATTTATTTCAAAAATGAAATCTGGAATATGGTGTAAAAGTTCATTTGTTTCAAAAATGAAATCTGGAATATGGTGTAAAAGTTCATTTGTTTCAAAAATAAAATCTAGAATATGGTGTAAAAGTTCATTTGTTTCAAATATGAAATCTAGAATATGGTGTAAAAGTTCATTTATTTCAAAAATGAAATCTGGAATATGGTGTAAAAGTTCATTTGTTTCAAATATGAAATCTAGAATATGGTGTAAAAGTTCATTTATTTCAAAAATGAAATCTGGAATATGGTGTAAAAGTTCATTTGTTTCAAAAATGAAATCTGGAATATGGTGTAAAAGTTCATTTATTTCAAATATGCATTTAGAATATGGTGTAAAAGCTTATTTATTTCAAAAATGAAATCTAGAATATGGTGTAAAAGTTCATTTGTTTCAAAAATGAAATCTGGAATATGGTGTAAAAGTTCATTTGTTTCAAAAATAAAATCTAGAATATGGTGTAAAAGTTCATTTGTTTCAAATATGAAATCTAGAATATGGTGTAAAAGTTCATTTATTTCAAAAATGAAATCTGGAATATGGTGTAAAAGCTCATTTATTTCAAAAATGAAATCTAGAATATGGCGTAAAAGTTCATTTGTTTCAAAAATGAAATCTGGAATATGGTGTAAAAGTTCATTTGTTTCAAAAATGAAATCTGGAATATGGTGTAAAAGTTCATTTATTTCAAATATGCATTTAGAATATGGTGTAAAAGCTTATTTATTTCAAAAATGAAATCTAGAATATGGTGTAAAAGTTCATTTGTTTCAAAAATGAAATCTGGAATATGGTGTAAAAGTTCATTTGTTTCAAAAATAAAATCTAGAATATGGTGTAAAAGTTCATTTGTTTCAAAAATGAAATCTAGAATATGGTGTAGAAGTTCATTTATTTCAAAAATGAAATCTAGAATATGGTGTAGAAGTTCATTTATTTCAAATATGCATTTAGAATATGGTGTAAAAGCTCATTTGTTTCAAAAATGCATTTAGAGATGGTGTAAAAGTTCATTTATTTCAAAAATGCATTTAGAATATGGTGTAAAAGTTCATTTGTTTCAAAAATGAAATCTGGAATATGGTGTAAAAGTTCATTTGTTTCAAAAATGAAATCTAGAATATGGTGTAAAAGTTCATTTGTTTCAAAAATGAAATCTAGAATATGGTGTAAAAGTTCATTTATTTCAAAAATGAAATCTGGAATATGGTGTAAAAGTTCATTTATTTCAAATATGCATTTAGAATATGGTGTAAAAGCTTATTTATTTCAAAAATGAAATCTGGAATATGGTGTAAAAGTTCATTTATTTCAAAAATGCATTTAGAATATGGTGTAAAAGTTCATTTGTTTCAAAAATGAAATCTGGAATATGGTGTAAAAGTTCATTTGTTTCAAAAATGAAATCTAGAATATGGTGTAAAAGTTCATTTGTTTCAAAAATGAAATCTAGAATATGGTGTAAAAGTTCATTTATTTCAAAAATGAAATCTGGAATATGGTGTAAAAGTTCATTTATTTCAAATATGCATTTAGAATATGGTGTAAAAGCTTATTTATTTCAAAAATGAAATCTAGAATATGGTGTAAAAGTTCATTTGTTTCAAAAATGAAATCTGGAATATGGTGTAAAAGTTCATTTGTTTCAAAAATGAAATCTAGAATATGGTGTAGAAGTTCATTTATTTCAAATATGCATTTAGAATATGGTGTAAAAGTTCATTTATTTCAAAAATGAAATCTAGAATATGGTGTAAAAGTTCATTTATTTCAATAATGCATTTAGAATATGGTGTAAAAGCTCATTTGTTTCAAAAATGCATTTAGAGATGGTGTAAAAGTTCATTTATTTCAAAAATGCATTTAGAATATGGTGTAAAAGTTCATTTGTTTCAAAAATGAAATCTGGAATATGGTGTAAAAGTTCATTTATTTCAAAAATGAAATCTAGAATATGGTGTAAAAGTTCATTTATTTCAAAAATGAAATCTGGAATATGGTGTAAAAGCTCATTTATTTCAAAAATGAAATCTAGAATATGGCGTAAAAGTTCATTTGTTTCAAAAATGAAATCTGGAATATGGTGTAAAAGTTCATTTGTTTCAAAAATGAAATCTGGAATATGGTGTAAAAGTTCATTTATTTCAAATATGCATTTAGAATATGGTGTAAAAGCTTATTTATTTCAAAAATGAAATCTAGAATATGGTGTAAAAGTTCATTTGTTTCAAAAATGAAATCTGGAATATGGTGTAAAAGTTCATTTGTTTCAAAAATAAAATCTAGAATATGGTGTAAAAGTTCATTTGTTTCAAAAATGAAATCTAGAATATGGTGTAGAAGTTCATTTATTTCAAAAATGAAATCTAGAATATGGTGTAGAAGTTCATTTATTTCAAATATGCATTTAGAATATGGTGTAAAAGTTCATTTGTTTCAAAAATGAAATCTAGAATATGGTGTAAAAGTTCATTTGTTTCAAAAATGAAATCTGGAATATGGTGTAAAAGTTCATTTGTTTCAAAAATGAAATCTAGAATATGGTGTAAAAGTTCATTTGTTTCAAAAATGAAATCTAGAATATGGTGTAAAAGTTCATTTGTTTCAAAAATGAAATCTGGAATATGGTGTAAAAGTTCATTTGTTTCAAAAATGAAATCTGGAATATGGTGTAAAAGTTCATTTATTTCAAATATGCATTTAGAATATGGTGTAAAAGCTTATTTATTTCAAAAATGAAATCTGGAATATGGTGTAAAAGTTCATTTATTTCAAAAATGCATTTAGAATATGGTGTAAAAGTTCATTTGTTTCAAAAATGAAATCTGGAATATGGTGTAAAAGTTCATTTGTTTCAAAAATGAAATCTAGAATATGGTGTAAAAGTTCATTTGTTTCAAAAATGAAATCTAGAATATGGTGTAAAAGTTCATTTATTTCAAAAATGAAATCTGGAATATGGTGTAAAAGTTCATTTATTTCAAATATGCATTTAGAATATGGTGTAAAAGCTTATTTATTTCAAAAATGAAATCTAGAATATGGTGTAAAAGTTCATTTGTTTCAAAAATGAAATCTGGAATATGGTGTAAAAGTTCATTTGTTTCAAAAATGAAATCTAGAATATGGTGTAGAAGTTCATTTATTTCAAATATGCATTTAGAATATGGTGTAAAAGTTCATTTATTTCAAAAATGAAATCTAGAATATGGTGTAAAAGTTCATTTATTTCAATAATGCATTTAGAATATGGTGTAAAAGCTCATTTGTTTCAAAAATGCATTTAGAGATGGTGTAAAAGTTCATTTATTTCAAAAATGCATTTAGAATATGGTGTAAAAGTTCATTTGTTTCAAAAATGAAATCTGGAATATGGTGTAAAAGTTCATTTATTTCAAAAATGAAATCTAGAATATGGTGTAAAAGTTCATTTATTTCAAAAATGAAATCTGGAATATGGTGTAAAAGCTCATTTATTTCAAAAATGAAATCTAGAATATGGTGTAAAAGTTCATTTGTTTCAAAAATGAAATCTGGAATATGGTGTAAAAGTTCATTTATTTCAAATATGCATTTAGAATATGGTGTAAAAGCTTATTTATTTCAAAAATGAAATCTAGAATATGGTGTAAAAGTTCATTTGTTTCAAAAATGAAATCTGGAATATGGTGTAAAAGTTCATTTGTTTCAAAAATAAAATCTAGAATATGGTGTAAAAGTTCATTTGTTTCAAAAATAAAATCTAGAATATGGTGTAAAAGTTCATTTGTTTCAAAAATGAAATCTAGAATATGGTGTAGAAGTTCATTTATTTCAAAAATGAAATCTAGAATATGGTGTAGAAGTTCATTTATTTCAAATATGCATTTAGAATATGGTGTAAAAGCTCATTTGTTTCAAAAATGCATTTAGAGATGGTGTAAAAGTTCATTTATTTCAAAAATGCATTTAGAATATGGTGTAAAAGTTCATTTGTTTCAAAAATGAAATCTAGAATATGGTGTAAAAGTTCATTTGTTTCAAAAATGAAATCTGGAATATGGTGTAAAAGTTCATTTGTTTCAAAAATGAAATCTAGAATATGGTGTAAAAGTTCATTTGTTTCAAAAATGAAATCTAGAATATGGTGTAAAAGTTCATTTATTTCAAAAATGAAATCTGGAATATGGTGTAAAAGTTCATTTATTTCAAATATGCATTTAGAATATGGTGTAAAAGCTTATTTATTTCAAAAATGAAATCTAGAATATGGTGTAAAAGTTCATTTGTTTCAAAAATGAAATCTGGAATATGGTGTAAAAGTTCATTTGTTTCAAAAATGAAATCTAGAATATGGTGTAGAAGTTCATTTATTTCAAAAATGAAATCTAGAATATGGTGTAGAAGTTCATTTATTTCAAATATGCATTTAGAATATGGTGTAAAAGCTCATTTGTTTCAAAAATGCATTTAGAGATGGTGTAAAAGTTCATTTATTTCAAAAATGCATTTAGAATATGGTGTAAAAGTTCATTTGTTTCAAAAATGAAATCTAGAATATGGTGTAAAAGTTCATTTGTTTCAAAAATGAAATCTGGAATATGGTGTAAAAGTTCATTTGTTTCAAAAATGAAATCTAGAATATGGTGTAAAAGTTCATTTGTTTCAAAAATGAAATCTAGAATATGGTGTAAAAGTTCATTTGTTTCAAAAATGAAATCTGGAATATGGTGTAAAAGTTCATTTATTTCAAATATGCATTTAGAATATGGTGTAAAAGCTTATTTATTTCAAAAATGAAATCTAGAATATGGTGTAAAAGTTCATTTGTTTCAAAAATGAAATCTGGAATATGGTGTAAAAGTTCATTTGTTTCAAAAATGAAATCTAGAATATGGTGTAGAAGTTCATTTATTTCAAAAATGAAATCTAGAATATGGTGTAGAAGTTCATTTATTTCAAATATGCATTTAGAATATGGTGTAAAAGCTCATTTGTTTCAAAAATGCATTTAGAGATGGTGTAAAAGTTCATTTATTTCAAAAATGCATTTAGAATATGGTGTAAAAGTTCATTTGTTTCAAAAATGAAATCTAGAATATGGTGTAAAAGTTCATTTGTTTCAAAAATGAAATCTGGAATATGGTGTAAAAGTTCATTTGTTTCAAAAATGAAATCTAGAATATGGTGTAAAAGTTTATTTGTTTCAAAAATGAAATCTAGAATATGGTGTAAAAGTTCATTTGTTTCAAAAATGAAATCTAGAATATGGTGTAAAAGTTCATTTGTTTCAAAAATGAAATCTGGAATATGGTGTAAAAGTTCATTTGTTTCAAAAATGAAATCTAGAATATGGTGTAAAAGTTCATTTGTTTCAAAAATGAAATCTAGAATATGGTGTAAAAGTTCATTTATTTCAAAAATGAAATCTGGAATATGGTGTAAAAGTTCATTTATTTCAAATATGCATTTAGAATATGGTGTAAAAGCTTATTTATTTCAAAAATGAAATCTAGAATATGGTGTAAAAGTTCATTTGTTTCAAAAATGAAATCTGGAATATGGTGTAAAAGTTCATTTGTTTCAAAAATGAAATCTAGAATATGGTGTAGAAGTTCATTTATTTCAAAAATGAAATCTAGAATATGGTGTAGAAGTTCATTTATTTCAAATATGCATTTAGAATATGGTGTAAAAGCTCATTTGTTTCAAAAATGCATTTAGAGATGGTGTAAAAGTTCATTTATTTCAAAAATGCATTTAGAATATGGTGTAAAAGTTCATTTGTTTCAAAAATGAAATCTAGAATATGGTGTAAAAGTTCATTTGTTTCAAAAATGAAATCTGGAATATGGTGTAAAAGTTCATTTGTTTCAAAAATGAAATCTAGAATATGGTGTAAAAGTTCATTTGTTTCAAAAATGAAATCTAGAATATGGTGTAAAAGTTCATTTGTTTCAAAAATGAAATCTGGAATATGGTGTAAAAGTTCATTTGTTTCAAAAATGAAATCTAGAATATGGTGTAAAAGTTCATTTGTTTCAAAAATGAAATCTAGAATATGGTGTAAAAGTTCATTTGTTTCAAAAATGAAATCTGGAATATGGTGTAAAAGTTCATTTGTTTCAAAAATGAAATCTGGAATATGGTGTAAAAGTTCATTTATTTCAAATATGCATTTAGAATATGGTGTAAAAGCTTATTTATTTCAAAAATGAAATCTAGAATATGGTGTAAAAGTTCATTTGTTTCAAAAATGAAATCTGGAATATGGTGTAAAAGTTCATTTGTTTCAAAAATAAAATCTAGAATATGGTGTAAAAGTTCATTTGTTTCAAAAATGAAATCTAGAATATGGTGTAGAAGTTCATTTATTTCAAATATGCATTTAGAATATGGTGTAAAAGTTCATTTATTTCAAAAATGAAATCTAGAATATGGTGTAAAAGTTCATTTATTTCAATAATGCATTTAGAATATGGTGTAAAAGCTCATTTGTTTCAAAAATGCATTTAGAGATGGTGTAAAAGTTCATTTATTTCAAAAATGCATTTAGAATATGGTGTAAAAGTTCATTTGTTTCAAAAATGAAATCTGGAATATGGTGTAAAAGTTCATTTATTTCAAAAATGAAATCTAGAATATGGTGTAAAAGTTCATTTATTTCAAAAATGAAATCTGGAATATGGTGTAAAAGCTCATTTATTTCAAAAATGAAATCTAGAATATGGTGTAAAAGTTCATTTGTTTCAAAAATGAAATCTGGAATATGGTGTAAAAGTTCATTTATTTCAAATATGCATTTAGAATATGGTGTAAAAGCTTATTTATTTCAAAAATGAAATCTAGAATATGGTGTAAAAGTTCATTTGTTTCAAAAATGAAATCTGGAATATGGTGTAAAAGTTCATTTGTTTCAAAAATAAAATCTAGAATATGGTGTAAAAGTTCATTTGTTTCAAAAATAAAATCTAGAATATGGTGTAAAAGTTCATTTGTTTCAAAAATGAAATCTAGAATATGGTGTAGAAGTTCATTTATTTCAAAAATGAAATCTAGAATATGGTGTAGAAGTTCATTTATTTCAAATATGCATTTAGAATATGGTGTAAAAGCTCATTTGTTTCAAAAATGCATTTAGAGATGGTGTAAAAGTTCATTTATTTCAAAAATGCATTTAGAATATGGTGTAAAAGTTCATTTGTTTCAAAAATGAAATCTAGAATATGGTGTAAAAGTTCATTTGTTTCAAAAATGAAATCTGGAATATGGTGTAAAAGTTCATTTGTTTCAAAAATGAAATCTAGAATATGGTGTAAAAGTTCATTTGTTTCAAAAATGAAATCTAGAATATGGTGTAAAAGTTCATTTATTTCAAAAATGAAATCTGGAATATGGTGTAAAAGTTCATTTATTTCAAATATGCATTTAGAATATGGTGTAAAAGCTTATTTATTTCAAAAATGAAATCTAGAATATGGTGTAAAAGTTCATTTGTTTCAAAAATGAAATCTGGAATATGGTGTAAAAGTTCATTTGTTTCAAAAATGAAATCTAGAATATGGTGTAGAAGTTCATTTATTTCAAAAATGAAATCTAGAATATGGTGTAGAAGTTCATTTATTTCAAATATGCATTTAGAATATGGTGTAAAAGCTCATTTGTTTCAAAAATGCATTTAGAGATGGTGTAAAAGTTCATTTATTTCAAAAATGCATTTAGAATATGGTGTAAAAGTTCATTTGTTTCAAAAATGAAATCTAGAATATGGTGTAAAAGTTCATTTGTTTCAAAAATGAAATCTGGAATATGGTGTAAAAGTTCATTTGTTTCAAAAATGAAATCTAGAATATGGTGTAAAAGTTCATTTGTTTCAAAAATGAAATCTAGAATATGGTGTAAAAGTTCATTTGTTTCAAAAATGAAATCTGGAATATGGTGTAAAAGTTCATTTGTTTCAAAAATGAAATCTAGAATATGGTGTAAAAGTTCATTTGTTTCAAAAATGAAATCTAGAATATGGTGTAAAAGTTCATTTGTTTCAAAAATGAAATCTGGAATATGGTGTAAAAGTTCATTTGTTTCAAAAATGAAATCTGGAATATGGTGTAAAAGTTCATTTATTTCAAATATGCATTTAGAATATGGTGTAAAAGCTTATTTATTTCAAAAATGAAATCTAGAATATGGTGTAAAAGTTCATTTGTTTCAAAAATGAAATCTGGAATATGGTGTAAAAGTTCATTTGTTTCAAAAATAAAATCTAGAATATGGTGTAAAAGTTCATTTGTTTCAAAAATGAAATCTAGAATATGGTGTAGAAGTTCATTTATTTCAAATATGCATTTAGAATATGGTGTAAAAGTTCATTTATTTCAAAAATGAAATCTAGAATATGGTGTAAAAGTTCATTTATTTCAATAATGCATTTAGAATATGGTGTAAAAGCTCATTTGTTTCAAAAATGCATTTAGAGATGGTGTAAAAGTTCATTTATTTCAAAAATGCATTTAGAATATGGTGTAAAAGTTCATTTGTTTCAAAAATGAAATCTGGAATATGGTGTAAAAGTTCATTTATTTCAAAAATGAAATCTAGAATATGGTGTAAAAGTTCATTTATTTCAAAAATGAAATCTGGAATATGGTGTAAAAGCTCATTTATTTCAAAAATGAAATCTAGAATATGGTGTAAAAGTTCATTTGTTTCAAAAATGAAATCTGGAATATGGTGTAAAAGTTCATTTATTTCAAATATGCATTTAGAATATGGTGTAAAAGCTTATTTATTTCAAAAATGAAATCTAGAATATGGTGTAAAAGTTCATTTGTTTCAAAAATGAAATCTGGAATATGGTGTAAAAGTTCATTTGTTTCAAAAATGAAATCTAGAATATGGTGTAAAAGTTCATTTGTTTCAAAAATGAAATCTAGAATATGGTGTAAAAGTTCATTTATTTCAAAAATGAAATCTGGAATATGGTGTAAAAGTTCATTTATTTCAAATATGCATTTAGAATATGGTGTAAAAGCTTATTTATTTCAAAAATGAAATCTAGAATATGGTGTAAAAGTTCATTTGTTTCAAAAATGAAATCTGGAATATGGTGTAAAAGTTCATTTGTTTCAAAAATGAAATCTAGAATATGGTGTAAAAGTTCATTTGTTTCAAAAATGAAATCTAGAATATGGTGTAAAAGTTCATTTATTTCAAAAATGAAATCTGGAATATGGTGTAAAAGTTCATTTATTTCAAATATGCATTTAGAATATGGTGTAAAAGCTTATTTATTTCAAAAATGAAATCTAGAATATGGTGTAAAAGTTCATTTGTTTCAAAAATGAAATCTGGAATATGGTGTAAAAGTTCATTTGTTTCAAAAATGAAATCTAGAATATGGTGTAGAAGTTCATTTATTTCAAAAATGAAATCTAGAATATGGTGTAGAAGTTCATTTATTTCAAATATGCATTTAGAATATGGTGTAAAAGCTCATTTGTTTCAAAAATGCATTTAGAGATGGTGTAAAAGTTCATTTATTTCAAAAATGCATTTAGAATATGGTGTAAAAGTTCATTTGTTTCAAAAATGAAATCTAGAATATGGTGTAAAAGTTCATTTGTTTCAAAAATGAAATCTGGAATATGGTGTAAAAGTTCATTTGTTTCAAAAATGAAATCTAGAATATGGTGTAAAAGTTCATTTGTTTCAAAAATGAAATCTAGAATATGGTGTAAAAGTTCATTTGTTTCAAAAATGAAATCTGGAATATGGTGTAAAAGTTCATTTGTTTCAAAAATGAAATCTAGAATATGGTGTAAAAGTTCATTTGTTTCAAAAATGAAATCTAGAATATGGTGTAAAAGTTCATTTGTTTCAAAAATGAAATCTGGAATATGGTGTAAAAGTTCATTTGTTTCAAAAATGAAATCTGGAATATGGTGTAAAAGTTCATTTATTTCAAATATGCATTTAGAATATGGTGTAAAAGCTTATTTATTTCAAAAATGAAATCTAGAATATGGTGTAAAAGTTCATTTGTTTCAAAAATGAAATCTGGAATATGGTGTAAAAGTTCATTTGTTTCAAAAATAAAATCTAGAATATGGTGTAAAAGTTCATTTGTTTCAAAAATGAAATCTAGAATATGGTGTAGAAGTTCATTTATTTCAAAAATGAAATCTAGAATATGGTGTAGAAGTTCATTTATTTCAAATATGCATTTAGAATATGGTGTAAAAGTTCATTTGTTTCAAAAATGAAATCTAGAATATGGTGTAAAAGTTCATTTGTTTCAAAAATGAAATCTGGAATATGGTGTAAAAGTTCATTTATTTCAAATATGCATTTAGAATATGGTGTAAAAGCTTATTTATTTCAAAAATGAAATCTAGAATATGGTGTAAAAGTTCATTTGTTTCAAAAATGAAATCTGGAATATGGTGTAAAAGTTCATTTGTTTCAAAAATGAAATCTAGAATATGGTGTAAAAGTTCATTTGTTTCAAAAATGAAATCTAGAATATGGTGTAAAAGTTCATTTGTTTCAAAAATGAAATCTGGAATATGGTGTAAAAGTTCATTTGTTTCAAAAATGAAATCTGGAATATGGTGTAAAAGTTCATTTATTTCAAATATGCATTTAGAATATGGTGTAAAAGCTTATTTATTTCAAAAATGAAATCTAGAATATGGTGTAAAAGTTCATTTGTTTCAAAAATGAAATCTGGAATATGGTGTAAAAGTTCATTTGTTTCAAAAATAAAATCTAGAATATGGTGTAAAAGTTCATTTGTTTCAAAAATGAAATCTAGAATATGGTGTAGAAGTTCATTTATTTCAAAAATGAAATCTAGAATATGGTGTAGAAGTTCATTTATTTCAAATATGCATTTAGAATATGGTGTAAAAGCTCATTTGTTTCAAAAATGCATTTAGAGATGGTGTAAAAGTTCATTTATTTCAAAAATGCATTTAGAATATGGTGTAAAAGTTCATTTGTTTCAAAAATGAAATCTAGAATATGGTGTAAAAGTTCATTTGTTTCAAAAATGAAATCTGGAATATGGTGTAAAAGTTCATTTGTTTCAAAAATGAAATCTAGAATATGGTGTAAAAGTTCATTTGTTTCAAAAATGAAATCTAGAATATGGTGTAAAAGTTCATTTGTTTCAAAAATGAAATCTGGAATATGGTGTAAAAGTTCATTTGTTTCAAAAATGAAATCTAGAATATGGTGTAAAAGTTCATTTGTTTCAAAAATGAAATCTAGAATATGGTGTAAAAGTTCATTTGTTTCAAAAATGAAATCTAGAATATGGTGTAGAAGTTCATTTATTTCAAATATGCATTTAGAATATGGTGTAAAAGCTTATTTATTTCAAAAATGAAATCTAGAATATGGTGTAAAAGTTCATTTGTTTCAAAAATGAAATCTGGAATATGGTGTAAAAGTTCATTTGTTTCAAAAATGAAATCTAGAATATGGTGTAAAAGTTCATTTATTTCAAAAATGAAATCTGGAATATGGTGTAAAAGTTCATTTATTTCAAATATGCATTTAGAATATGGTGTAAAAGCTTATTTATTTCAAAAATGAAATCTAGAATATGGTGTAAAAGTTCATTTGTTTCAAAAATGAAATCTGGAATATGGTGTAAAAGTTCATTTGTTTCAAAAATGAAATCTAGAATATGGTGTAAAAGTTCATTTGTTTCAAAAATGAAATCTGGAATATGGTGTAAAAGTTCATTTATTTCAAATATGCATTTAGAATATGGTGTAAAAGCTTATTTATTTCAAAAATGAAATCTAGAATATGGTGTAAAAGTTCATTTGTTTCAAAAATGAAATCTGGAATATGGTGTAAAAGTTCATTTGTTTCAAAAATGAAATCTAGAATATGGTGTAAAAGTTCATTTGTTTCAAAAATGAAATCTAGAACATGGTGTAAAAGTTCATTTGTTTCAAAAATGAAATCTGGAATATGGTGTAAAAGTTCATTTATTTCAAATATGCATTTAGAATATGGTGTAAAAGCTTATTTATTTCAAAAATGAAATCTAGAATATGGTGTAAAAGTTCATTTGTTTCAAAAATGAAATCTGGAATATGGTGTAAAAGTTCATTTGTTTCAAAAATAAAATCTAGAATATGGTGTAAAAGTTCATTTGTTTCAAAAATGAAATCTAGAATATGGTGTAGAAGTTCATTTATTTCAAAAATGAAATCTAGAATATGGTGTAGAAGTTCATTTATTTCAAATATGCATTTAGAATATGGTGTAAAAGCTCATTTGTTTCAAAAATGCATTTAGAGATGGTGTAAAGGTTCATTTATTTCAAAAATGCATTTAGAATATGGTGTAAAAGTTCATTTGTTTCAAAAATGAAATCTAGAATATGGTGTAAAAGTTCATTTGTTTCAAAAATGAAATCTGGAATATGGTGTAAAAGTTCATTTATTTCAAATATGCATTTAGAATATGGTGTAAAAGCTTATTTATTTCAAAAATGAAATCTAGAATATGGTGTAAAAGTTCATTTGTTTCAAAAATGAAATCTGGAATATGGTGTAAAAGTTCATTTGTTTCAAAAATGAAATCTAGAATATGGTGTAAAAGTTCATTTATTTCAAAAATGAAATCTGGAATATGGTGTAAAAGTTCATTTATTTCAAATATGCATTTAGAATATGGTGTAAAAGCTTATTTATTTCAAAAATGAAATCTAGAATATGGTGTAAAAGTTCATTTGTTTCAAAAATGAAATCTGGAATATGGTGTAAAAGTTCATTTGTTTCAAAAATGAAATCTAGAATATGGTGTAAAAGTTCATTTGTTTCAAAAATGAAATCTGGAATATGGTGTAAAAGTTCATTTATTTCAAATATGCATTTAGAATATGGTGTAAAAGCTTATTTATTTCAAAAATGAAATCTAGAATATGGTGTAAAAGTTCATTTGTTTCAAAAATGAAATCTGGAATATGGTGTAAAAGTTCATTTGTTTCAAAAATGAAATCTAGAATATGGTGTAAAAGTTCATTTGTTTCAAAAATGAAATCTAGAATATGGTGTAAAAGTTCATTTGTTTCAAAAATGAAATCTGGAATATGGTGTAAAAGTTCATTTATTTCAAATATGCATTTAGAATACGGTGTAAAAGCTTATTTATTTCAAAAATGAAATCTAGAATATGGTGTAAAAGTTCATTTGTTTCAAAAATGAAATCTGGAATATGGTGTAAAAGTTCATTTGTTTCAAAAATGAAATCTAGAATATGGTGTAAAAGTTTATTTGTTTCAAAAATGAAATCTAGAATATGGTGTAGAAGTTCATTTATTTCAAATATGCATTTAGAATATGGTGTAAAAGTTCATTTATTTCAAAAATGAAATCTAGAATATGGTGTAGAAGTTCATTTATTTCAAATATGCATTTAGAATATGGTGTAAAAGCTCATTTGTTTCAAAAATGCATTTAGAGATGGTGTAAAAGTTCATTTATTTCAAAAATGCATTTAGAATATGGTGTAAAAGTTCATTTATTACAATAATGCATTTAGAATATGGTGTAAAAGCTCATTTGTTTCAAAAATGCATTTAGAGATGGTGTAAAAGTTCATTTATTTCAAAAATGCATTTAGAATATGGTGTAAAAGCCATGGTGTAACAGCCTGTCCTAACTGCATGCGAGCGTCCAACTGTCGCGCCGCACTGCGTGGAATCGGACGCGCTCTGTCCACACTAAACGCGTTATCGGCCCCACGTTCTACCCCGTTCTTTTGATTGACAGCTGAGACTCGCCTTTTAAAAAGCTGATTTATGGTTCCGCGTTATACCAACGCAGACCTTATGGCGTAGGGTACGCGGTGCACTCACCAAACGCTGCGCGTCGCCTCATATCCTACGCCGTAGGCTACGCCGTCGATTTTACGCGGAACCATAAATCTACCTTTTATTCACCCGCCTGAGACCCCGTCCACACGTAGCCGGGTATTTTTAAAAACGAATATTTCCCCCCTCCATTTATAAAAAAATTTGCATCCACACATAACCGAAGATCTGCGTTTTCGACCACATTCATAAGCATTCTAACCTAGATCATCTCCGGGCAAAGTGAAGATTTGGGTGAAGATGTGGGTGTTTCCACTGAGATCCTCCTGCACACACACACACCTAACGCACTTCAAATATGTATTCTTCTGTTGCTCTTTCATTTGGAGGCAGCGCCCTGCACGGGACTAAATGAGGGTCAATATTAACAAAATGAGCTTGTGGCGTGAGATCCCCACCTCACAATAAAACTGACCTCCATCAGGTTTGAGCAAACGTGCAGGGAGAGAGATGTGTCGTAATTGTTGCGACGGTGCCGTGGAGTTTTAGATGTCATGTGTTTAACATCATCTTAAACCTTAATCCTCAGCTTATTTTATGACAGTGCTTCCGGGGAAGCTGCACCTTTGCGGGTACTGCGGAGCCGGGCAGTGCCCGCAGGGCAGTGGGCAGTGCCCGCGCACCGCGGCTCCGCAGGGTGCGCGTCGCCGCGTACCCTGCGGCGTAGCCTCTGTGTCGGTGTAACGCAGTAAGCGGTGGTCAAGACCAGATACCATTTATTTAATAAATAGCTGGGAGAACAGATGCTGGATCATCTGTAGTTGTGTAGTAAACAAAAGTCGCACGTCACAGCAGATTTGTTGTTTTGGAGCATAATGTGACGTTCGAAAACGCAAAACTCCGGTTGTGTGTGTCTACACGCATCTACATAAACGGAGTTTTCAATAATCTTCACTTTTCCCGGAGTTTTTTTAAAGCTTCGTTTATTTGCGTTTTCGTGTGGATGACAGGTCCAAACGTAGGAAAATATCTCCGGTTTAGCAGATATCCGCAGATATCCGGCTACGTGTGGACGGGGCCTGAGACTCTCCTTTCATTCTCCCCACCAACCGCCCGTGCGTTCCCTTTTCCAGCTCTCTGTCCATCTCCCTCCAGCAGCTGCCACTTTATTGAGGTTTTTGTAGTGAAATGAAGAGGAATCATAGAGATAACTTCTCATTTCAACTCACTGGATCAGCTGTTCCTCATCATGACTGTTTCCTACAGCGCTTTCAACCAGCTTTTAACGCAGGCGGCAGGAAGAAAATAGAAGCAGGTCTACCGTCCGACCAAAGTGGGGAAAAAACTAACAAAATAACGGCGGATGTGGGGAAAAGCAGAAGACACGAGAAATGATCAAATAGGTACCAGATCCTGTTGGATCCGGCACAAATTAAGCCCTATAATAAGATTAAGATAAGATTCTTATTATATCTTATTATTTTATCAGAACCTTCCAGCCTGTCCATCTCCCTCCAGCAGCTGCCACTTTATTGAGGTTCTTGTATTGAAATGACTGTTTCCTACAGCGCTTTACACTTTTTTTTCCAACTTTCAACCGGCTTTCAACGCGACCGACGGGAAGAAAATAGAAGCAGGGCGTGCGACAAAAGTCCAGCTCAAAACGGCGCGCCGCGTCGCGCCGCATCGCGCCGCGTCGCTCGCATGCAGTGTAGACAGTGCACATAAAAAATAAAGCAATGGAACTGTTTTTGACGCTGACGCTCGCTCGCGTCGCATGCAGTGTGGACACGGTGTAAGACATCTGGGTATTTTTCACATACTGCATATTTTCTTCTGTTCACATACAACATACTACATTTTGGCCAGATCAGTACATACATAAGTACAGTATGCGAGTTCGAATACAGCCTGTTTCAAACTGCCTAGTTTACCAGTGTAATGATGTCACCTCCCTTTTCACGTGAAGTGACATCTTGTACCAGATCTATAAATAACCTGTGATGTAAAGCATGAAAATGTATGTATTTACTGGATACTGGTTGTTTCCAAAATCACTTCATGTACTACTAGTACATACTGATTTATTTTTTTTTAAATGTTGTATGCTGTATGTGAACATAAGCAATATCTGCAGTATGTGAAAAATACCCGGATGTCTTACTGATTTGGACATTTTTGATTTTACACTATTTATATGTGACTTCCAGCGAAGTTTATCCTCAATTATTACCTCCGGGAATTTATTTTCATATATTTCTTTCTATTTCCATACACAATAAACTCATTGATATTTTATTTGCTCTAATATACTCATTAGGTTTTACATGGTCAGCCAATTCTGGCAATTAGGCTTCTGCACTCATTTTTTGACTTTTAGTCTTAAATTTTGTTTGAAAAGGATATTAAAAAGTCTTACTTTTGTTAAACCTTTAGACCACTGGAGTACTTCCTTTGTATATAATTGATCTTTTTTTTTGTCTTTTTACAGTTTTGAGACCTTGATACATTGAGACTGAGACATTTCTATTCATTGGTACACCACATTGATTCATAACATAACCTCGCTGCCTTCATTCAGACATTGACACAACCCGGACAACTTTTATTCAGCCGACAGGTAAGTGTTTTGGCTGTTTTCTGCCTTTTTTTTTTTTCTTTTTTTTTCTTTCCCATCAAGGTCTGATTTTCTTTTTCTTTCCCATCAAGCTCTGATCGCTAGGATGACGCGTAAGGGACGTCGTTCTGAAGCTGCCCAAAGACGTTGGAAGCCGTTGGATTTGTCTGTGGATGTTGACAGTCAGCTGGTAAATTCACTGAAATTCAGTACATATATTACGTTAAGAAAAATATCTTTGATACTACATTCAATTTCAGTTATTCGTCTGTAATTGTTTTTGTGTTTTTTTTTTTTTTTTTTTAGAAATCGGGGAAAGCTGGGTTGTCTCCCCTTCCAACTGCTGCAAAGGTATGGCTTCCTATATGTTGTGTATGAGGGAAAAAATCATGGTTTTGTATGTATATTTTTTTTACTTCTGCTTTTTAAATTTTTTTATATTTTTTTATTTTTTAGGTATTAAAGGTTCCGGAATGTCCTTCACCTGGCCGGGTAATTTTAAAATTAAGAATAATTTGTAATGTGAACATTTTTCAGTTTAAGAATGTCCAATCAGGCTGAACAATGTACAGAATGTCATGTATTGATAATTTGCATTAACTTACAATGTTTTTTTTGTGTCATCTATTTTAGCTGTGTGGTGTGATGTCCTGCCCAGAAGGTCTTCTTTCTTCGTCCACAGACTTCCAAGCAGGTTTGTGTTCAACAGTAACATTTTGTAATATTTTTTTTTCATTATCGGTGTTAACATTTTCTTTTTCTGTATTTGTGTTCCTTCAAAGGGCACGGCACGGGCCAGCGACACCGTGTGAAGAGATGGCCAACTTCAGCTATTACCGGACGGAGCCACAAGCTGGTTGTTCCAGAGGTGTCCCTGGAGAAGAAGGTACTGTGGTTTTTTTTTTTTTTTTTTTTTTTTTTTTTTTTTTTTTGCGTTTCACACATGAATTGCCCTGTACAAAAAAGTTGCCAATATCAAGTTATACTCTTCTTTTCAGTTCGTCCTGTTGATTGGTGATTCACATCTGCGTCCCATTGCTGATGGGTTCGTCTGTATGCCGGAGGGCCGCCTCTCTTTCGGTGTGATGTCCACCCCAGGGGCGTGTGCCATTGATTTGCGTCGTGAGGTCCTGCATGCTGTTCTGCCACACCCACCGGATTTAGTTGTTCTTCTGGCTCCAAGCAACAATTTGACTGCCAAACGGACCCTTGACCAGGCTTCAGACGACTTCAGGAAGCTGCTTACTGCTGTCCGGGGGCGTTGGGGCAATGTAGGTTTCTTTTTCCTTTGTGGTTGGGTTTTTTTTTCTATTTCTTTCCCCCCCTTGCACCTGTTTTATACAAGTATACATCAAAAATAAATCCTCCAGGTGCAAAGCTGTTTCAGCAGGAGTAGGTCCATGTATGTTTTTTACATTTGTGTTGTTACCTAATCAAGCTATTTTACAATGTGTAGCGACTGGATTGTGCAGTGCCTACTTTGAGAGACTGGAGGAACATTACAGAAAAAGACAACCAAGTCTGTTATTGCTGTGTGGCCAGTATAAAGCATCACACCTGAGGGATGTGCAAGTTCTTTCTGAGAATAAAAAATGTTAATTGAACTGTGAATAAAATGTACTTATGGAAATTATAGACACAGCCACCAATGAGTGTAAAAAGAAATGTACTTTTGTAATGAAATGTTTTTTCCTCTAGGTTATTGTGATGGATTTTGTACCACGACTGACTGTCAATGAGGAGGTCCAGGGCCACTTCCGGAACGCCTTCAGCCAAGTTGCTGTACGCAATGGTATGTTAAACAAGGAGGAAAAAAATAGCCTTAATGTGAATAATGTTGTCTCTGAATATTTCAATAATTCCTGTATTTTTCCTGTAGGTGTCTCGTACATCCAACTTGCTGACTACTTTCCCAAGCGACGTTTAGAGCTGTGGGTTCACGATGGCGTGAGTAGAAAGCTGTGATATGTTCATGTTTTTATAGTTGAAATGTGTCACATTTGTAATTTCTAAATGGATTTATCATGTGTTTTTTTTTTTTTCAGGTCCATCTGAGTGATGACTGCGGGATGCCTATTCTTGCACAGTTGCTGTGGATTGTTGCCTATCGCAAGCTGGAGATGCCGCCACCGCAGCCCTGGATGCCCCGCAGAACGTCTGCCAGGTCATCAGCGCCGAGACGTCCTCCACCCGAGCCCCGGATGCCCCACATAACGTCCACCAGGTCATCGGCGCACAGACGTCCTCCACAAGTGGTTGTCAAGAAGGAGGTTGTCGATCTCGATGGCTTTTCGCCTGTTGAGCGGCGTGGGAAGGTAATGATTTGATTGTAACTTCATAGCAAGCGGTAACATTTAAAAATATTTTTCTCATTTATATTCTAAATAAAATGTTTATGTTAAAAAGAAACATTGTCTTTACAGAGGAAGCCCTCCACGGAGGAGTCGTGTACCAGGGATCAAATTGGGATTCCCACTCTGCAGGTTCGTCTATTTGTATAATGCGTAATGTAATCATTGATGATTTTAGTATCATTTGTGTTGTAGGTCAACATGATTGTCAGTAATAGACTATTTTGATTTTTGTGTTGAAGGAGTGTTTCATCCCACTGAACCCAGTCTGGTTCAGCAGCGCCACGATGGATGTGTTGGACAGGGTCGCTTCATCTGATTTATGTAATCCTGTGTCCACTGCGCCACCTGGCAAGAAGGTAAATCATGTGTTTAAGTATATTTTTAGTAACATGTTGTGAATTCTTTTCCAATGTTACATTTGATGTTTATCCTTTAGAAACCCCGTGTGGACCGTCAGCCTAAGGCAGCCACTTCCAAGAGGAGAATGGCTCGGCAGCAGGTTAGTTATAGTTTAAGTTAGTATTTGATTACTTATATTTGATGATACTTTTGTTTGTATTATGTAGTGAGTGAAACAATGATCAAATGTGTGGATGGAATTGGTTAATCGTTTTTGGTTATTGTCCTGTTGTAGGTGAAGGCTGTTGTGGACACTGTTGTTTCTTCACAGCCAAAACCTCCAAATCCTGTGGAAGCGGTTGTGACGCAGAGGGATGCTCCTGCTGCCTGTGTCACTGGTAAGATTTTTTCTAGTTCTAATGTTTGTATCTTCCTGATCAGCGTTAACAGTCATTGATGCACAGCTGTTTGACTTTGAGAACATGTTTGTCAGATGTGTCTTCAGAGTCATCGTTCCCTAGCCTTGTGGACGTGGTCCTGGTGGAGGAAGACTTCCCATTGCTGTGCCTGCCGAGACGTGTTAAAGATAGGACAGACGTTATTTCTTGTTCAGGTTCAGTGCGTTCCAATAGGAGACTGGCTCAACAGCAGGTTAGTCATAGTTTAAGTTAATTTTTGATTATTTATATTTGATGATACTTTTGTTATTATGTGGTGAGTGAAACCATGATCAAATGTGTGGATGGAATTGGTTAATCATTTTTGGTTATTGTCCTGTTGTAGGTGAAGGCAGTTGTGGACACTGTTGTTTCTTCACAGCCAAAACCTCCAAATCCTGTGGTCGTGATACAGAGGGATGCTCCTGTTGCCTGCGTCACTGGTAAGATTTTTTTTTAGTTCTAATGTTTGTATTTTCCTGATCAGCCTTAACAGTCATTGATGCACAGCTGTTTGACTTTGAGAATATGTTTGTCAGATGTGTCTTCAGAGTCATCGTTCCCCAGCCCTGTGGACGTGGTCCTGACGGAGGAAGACTTCCCACCGCTGTGCCAGCCGAGACGTGTTAAAGATAGGACAGACGTTGCCTCTTCTTCAGGTTCAGTATGTTCAAACAGTAATGTTACTGCTGATCATGAGGACTGTACATCAGCTACAATTAAATGGATTAGGGGGAGGTTTCATCAGGGTCATCCTGAATTTAAATACCCAGGGCAGCAGTGTATGCCCATAGCTTTAGCAAGCTTGGCTAAACACACAGTCAGTAGTGTATTTTCGTGGCGACGTAATGATTTGGACCATGTTCTGTATCTAGGCAATGACTTGTATGAATATTTGCGTGACAACATGAGGATCAGTGGTGGTTTTGAGGTCTTGTCTGTTCCTGATTTGCCAGGACAACATGTTTTTGACAACCAGCAGTTTACGTTTGATTATGGTGATTTTGTAAGTGGTGTGGTAAATGCAGTTGATGGACATCTTATTGAGGAGGGTATTCACACCTCTCTCCTAAATGGATTGGAGACTATGCTTGGTAATTATAGCACATGTTTATTAACCCTGGGTGGTAATACTTGTGCTGTGATCAGGGGAAATGGTAGATATGCTGTTGTTGATTCACATTCACGCAGCGCTGCTGGTTTGGTTCATGCTGATGGTCGAAGTATAGTTGCATATTTTAGTTCTGTTAGAGACCTGCATGAGTATATATGCAATTTGGCTACATCACTCAATGCAAGTCACACAGGTTTTGAGATAACTGGTGTGTGTGTCTTTCACATAGTGTTTGGTGATGGTCTGGTTGATGATGCTGACGTTGTAATTGTTAGTGGTGATGCTTCTGCAGACAAGGGAGATACTGTAGGCAGTGATAAAGATGTTGGAGTTGTTAGTGGTGCTGCTGTACATGAGGTAGAAATTGTAGTCTGTGATGAAACAGATGTTGGACTTGTTAGTGGTGATGCTCCTGCTGATGATGCAGATCTTGTAGTTATTGGTGATGCTACTGTAGCAGATGTTGTGTTTGTTAGTGATGGGACAAGTAAACAGCTGCAATTTGATCCCCTCAGTAAGGATGTTGCCCAGTCAATTTGTAAACAATTAAATGTAATGTTTGAGAAGGCTGATGAAGAAGTGGCTGTAGGAGTTGGTTTGTTAGGGGTTCCATGTAAAAATGAAAACATAGAGGCTGATGGGAACTGTTTCTTTAGGGCATTGTCTCAAGCTGTGAGTGGAACACAGAAGAGCCATAGGAAGATTAGACTTGCTGTTGTTAAGCATTTACAGAAAAATGCATCAGAATACATTAGCATTTTGAGAAGTGAGTATTCCTCAGTGGCAGATTATGTAAGGGAATCAAAGATGGCCTATGTTGGCAGCTGGGCAACAGAGGTTGAAATTCAAGCAGCTGCAGATTGTTTAGGAGTAGACATTTTTACGTTTTGTGATGGTAGATGGTTAAAATATAGCTGTAAGTATAATAGTTTGTCTAAACGGGGTATTTATTTGGAAAATATTAATGGTAACCATTATGAAACGGTTGTTTGTGTTTTTGAACCTGTACTGCAGAAGTGTTATGGTTTGTGTAATGCAAATAGTTTGGATTGTAAAGTTCCTGGCATGAAACGTTGTAGGGTACAGAGTTGTTCTGTGGAAAGTCCAGCAAGTAAGAGAGTGAAAACAGTTCATTGTGCAGGTCTGAATAATAATAGTTGTTTTTCCAAGTATTTGAGAAAAAAGAGGACTTTACAAATGAGAAACAATTATCAGGATAGTGTAGTGAGGAGGCATCAAATTCAGGACAAGTGTAGGAAGAAGTATCATGAAAATGTTTTGTACCAGAGAAGTATTAAAGAAAAGACAAATAAAAAATATCATGAAAATGTTTTGTACAGGAAAAGTATTAAAGAAAAGGCGATTAAAAAATATCATGAAAATGTTTTGTACAGTAGAAGCATTAAAGAAAAGGCGACTAGAAAATATCACGAAAATGTTTTGTACAATAGAAGCATTAAAGAAAAGGCGACTAGAAAATATCACGAAAATGTTTTGTACAGGAGAAGTATTATTGAAAAGGCAACTAGAAAATATCGTGACAATGTTTTGTACAGGAGAAGTATTATTGAAAAGGCAACTAGAAAATATCGTGACAATGTTTTGTACAGGAGAAGTATTATTGAAAAGGCAACTAGAAAATATCGTGACAATGTTTTGTACAGGAGAAATGTTAATGAAAAGGCGAATAGAAAATATCGTGAAAATGTTTTGTACAGGAGAAGTATTAAAGAAAGGGAGAATAGAAGATATCATGAAAATGTCTTTCACGCAGATAAAGTGAAATCTGGTAACAAATTGAGGAGGCAGAACTTTAAAAATAAACTGAACTGCTTTGATTTTGTTATGGAGCAGTTTTTAGATAAAGTCAAGGATGGGCCAGATTTTGTGTGTTGTGTTTGTCACAGATTGATGTTTAGACACCAGGTTTTGACTTGTCGAAAAGGAGATTACAGTAAGAATAAGGCATTAGGCACATTAGCAAATACATGTATAACTGAGGACTATCTTCATAGGTGTAGTAAGGACTGTGTATTGCCGTGTCCATTAATAGCTAGAAGTCAGTTGTGGATTTGTTACACATGTCATTCTAAACTTAAGAAAGGTGTACTGCCACCAGAGAGTTCAGTTAATAACTTGAATGTTGATCCTGTTCCACTGGAGTTGTCATGTTTAAATAGTTTAGAGCAGCATTTGATTGCATTACATATACCGTTCATGAAGATGTTGGCGTTGCCTAAAGGAGGCCAGAATGGAGTACATGGTCCCGTGACGTGTGTTCCAGCCAACATAGTCCAGACGAGTAATTTGTTGCCCCGTTCCAATATGGAGGGGGCGTTGTTGCGCGTCAAGTTGAAACGTAAATTAACATATAAGGGACATTATGAGTATCAGTTTGTGGATACTATGCGTGTTAGAAATGCTTTAAGGTATTTAAAAAAAACAAATGTGCTTTATAGGGACATTGATTTCAATGAAGAGTGGATTAATGAGTTTGTTAAAGAGAATATAGAGGTTGTAAAGGAGCAGACTGACAGTCACGTAGAAGGTGCAGCAGCATCTTCAGATGTTGTAGAGGAGCAGACTGACAGTCATGTAGAAGGTGCAGCAGCATCTTCAGATGTTGTAGAGGAGCAGACTGACAGTCATGTAGAAGGTGCAGCAGCATCTTCAGATGATGTTGTAGATGAGCTACTGCATGACAGACAACAACATTGTATGTTTCAGGACACGTGTTTTATGCCAGTAGATATAGGTCAGGAAGCACTGGACCAGTATTTCGAGGATGTTGTAAATCTGGCGCCTGCCGAAGGTAACAATCCTGTGAAGTTGCTTTCTGATGTGGATAATGAGGCCAAATGTTTTCCAGTTTTGTTTCCTAAGGGCCGTAGTTCCTTTCATGATAGTAGGCCTACTCGTTTGACGTTGTCACGGTATTTGAATAATAGGATTTTGCTTGCCGATGGTAGATTTGCGCAAAATGTTGAATATATATTTTATGGTCAGTACATGTCTGAGGTTCAGCAAGTTGTATCGCATGTGTCGATAGCCTTGCGGAAGGGAAAAGGTGGTCCTTCCTCGAAAAATGGCAGTCGTACTATTAGGGATTTAGTGAATGATGAGCAGGGTATGAAGCAGTTGTTGGAGTTTGATGATGGGTATCGATTCCTTAAACCGATTCGAGGTACCCCAGCTTTTTGGCAGGAAGCCCAGCGTGGGTTAGTTGCTTGTGTCAGACAGTTAGGTCTGCCTACTTGGTTTTGTTCCTTCTCTTCTGCAGATTTGCGTTGGAAAAATTTACTTAATAGTATTCTTAAACAGGAAGGTAGGACTCAGACAGCTGAGGAATTGGAATGGGCAGATAGGTGCGAACTCTTGCGTCGTAATCCGGTCACTGCAGCGCGAATGTTTGATTTCCGCTGGCATTGTTTTTTGAGGGAGGTTCTCAGGTCCCCTTCTAATCCAATTGGCAAAATTATAGATTACTTTTATCGAGTAGAATTTCAGCAACGCGGTTCACCACATGTACATTGTTTGTTTTGGATTGAGAATGCACCTAAAATTGACGAAAACACTGATGAAGAGGTCGTTGAGTTCATAGATAAATATGTCACGTGCGAGTTGCCATCCCAAGATGAGACATTATTGGACATTGTCACATCTGTTCAACAACATTCAAAACGACATTCCAAGTCTTGTAAAAAGAAAAAAACTGTTTGTCGTTTTAATTTCCCAAAAGTACCTTCTAGTCGAACGTTTATTTCCCGTAGCCCAGCAAGAGAAAATGCTAAGTGTAAATGTAAAGTATTGGATCCATGTACATGTGGTAAACGAGTAGATAAGACAAAGGAACGCATGAAAACTGTGGATGCAACAGTGATTTTGGAGAAAATCAAGAATGCTGTTTCAGATGAACGTTATAGTAATGTTAGTTTTAATACTATGTTGCGTTCTTTAGGTATTAATCAGATTATTTTTGAGGAGGCTTATAATCGTATAGCTACAAAGACCACGATAGTGTTGAAAAGGCAGATTAATGAAGTGTGGGTTAACCAGTATAGTAAACTTCTGTTGAAATGTTGGGATGCAAATTTAGATGTGCAATATGTTGTTGATGCATTTGCGTGTATTGTTTATATAATTTCTTATATTTCAAAGCAGGAGCGAGACATGGGTTTGTTGCTGGGCAACGCCCAAAAGGAAGCATCTAAGGATGGTAATGTTAGTGCTAAAGAGGCTTTGAAGAGTTTAGGTAGTGTATATTTACACAGTAGAGATGTGTCAGCTCAGGAGGCTGTCTATAGGTTAAGTGGTATGCATTTGAAGGAATGCTCTAGAAAGGTTGTGTTTGTGCCCACTGGGGAAAATATAGTTAAAATGAGTTTGCCTATTAGTGTGTTGAAGCAAAAGGCAGATTCTCCTGATGTCACAGGTGATGACATTTGGATGACTAGTTTAGTTGATCGTTATAAGAATAGGCCTAGTGATAGTACATTTGAGGACATGTGTATTGCAACATTTGCCTCCGAGTATCGTGTCCTAAGTAAAAATGAACACTGCAAAGATCGTATTCGGTTAAATAATGATTGCGGATTCGTCGTAAAAAGAAGTCGAACAAAACCAGCTGTAGTTCGATATGCGCGTTTTTCACCAACTAAATCACCTGAATTATTTCATCAGAGTATCCTGCAGTTGTTCTTACCATATCGTGCGGATGAGCAGTTAAAACCGCATAATTTTGATAGTTTTAGTCAGTTTTATGAGCATGGTATAGTTAGGTCTAGTGATGGCTTACAGCAACTAGTGAAGAACATTGTAGATATCAATAGAAGCCAGTTTGAAATTAATGCAGATGAGATAGACAGTATTCAGGAAAGGATTGGTGTAGAGGGTGTAGGTGAAGACGCGTGGGGTGAGTTGTGTCCTGAGCAGGAGGTAGAGCGTTTAGAGTGTGTACAGGAACAGAAAGAGCTGGTAGTAGAGGATGATGATGATGATAATGTGAATATTCCAGATTTAGCTGTGACTAGGGAGCAGGTAGTGCATTTAGAAAAGAGCAATAACATTATGTGTAGGACTGATGGTTTGGCTCTTATTAGGTCTTTGAATGAGACTCAGCAGTCTGTTTTTTATCAAGTTAGGCAATGGTGTTTAGATAGTGTTGGAGGCAAGAAGCCAGATCCTTTTCATGTATTTGTTACAGGTGGTGCAGGGACAGGAAAGAGCCATTTAATTAAAGCCATTCAGTATGAGGCAATGAGGTTATTGTCAACAGTCTGTCGTCAACCTGACAATATTTGTGTTTTGTTAACGGCTCCAACAGGGATTGCTGCATACAATTTGCACGCAACAACCATTCATAACACATTCAGCATTGGCAAAGATGTACGCCTTCCCTACATACCTTTGGGTGAGGAAAAGGTGAACTCTTTGCGTGCTAAATATTGTGATCTTCAAATTTTAATTATTGATGAAATATCAATGGTTGATCACAGGCTGTTGACGTATGTTCATAGTAGGTTAAGACAGATCAAACAGAAAGGCGATGTTGCTCCATTTGGGAATGTGTGCGTCATTGCTGTTGGAGACTTTTTCCAATTGCCTCCAGTTAGAGGAAAGCCTCTTTATGAAGAGGACCTGGGTGTCAACCTTTGGTCAAGTCTTTTTAAAGTGGTAGAGTTGACTGAAATTGTTAGGCAAAAAGATGGTAACTTTGCAGCATTGTTAAATAGAGTCAGAACTCAATCAAAAGAAACTGCTATGTTAGATGGTGATATTGAAATATTAAAGCGTTGCGAAACTGGTGAAGTTAGCTCAGCTTTACACATTTTTCCAACAAATAGGCAAGTAAATGAGCACAACCGTAGTATATTACATGATACATGTCCTGATATTGTAGAAATAGATGCTCAGGACTATGAGAATGATAGAAAAACCGGAAAATTAGTGTTGAAAGATGGCTTTCACACTAATACATATAACACATGTTTAGCTGAACAGTTGTTGTTAGGTAAGGGTGCACGTGTTATGTTGTGTAAAAATGTAGATGTTTTAGATGGTCTTGTTAATGGTGTTTGTGGTGTAGTGACAGACATAGTGTATTTACAGAATAAAGTGTTTCCTCATAGAATATATGTTAAGTTTGATGATGGTAGTGTAGGTGCACAAAGGAGGAAACAGTCTGCGAGTAGGTGTGTAGATGGGTCTGTAGCTGTTCAACCAGAGGAGGAAAAAGTAACAAAAAAAGGTGGTTTGCGTCGTCAGTTTCCTTTTAAACTTGCATGGGCTTGTACTGTACATAAGGTACAGGGTATAACTGTTGATAATGCCGTTGTGTGTCTTAAGAAAGTATTTTGTGCAGGACAGGCGTATGTCGCCTTAAGTCGTGTTAGAAGTTTATCAGGGTTGGTGATTCAGGATTTTGATGCTAAGGCTCTTTATTGTAAAGATAATATAAAGGTTGCAGTAGAGAGTATGCCCCAATATTTGTTAGAAAATAACATAAGGTACAAATTGGATAGTAATACATTCAATGTGTTTTTGATGAATGTCCAAAATTTAACCAAACATGTAACAGATTTGGCTTCATGTACACAGCATTTGCAGCTTAACTGTATTGCTGTGACAGAAACATGGCTACCTGCTGAATCAAGATTAGAAGCGGTAAACCTGGAGGGCTTCACTTTTCACAGTAGTCCTCGAAGTTTATCATACAACAGTAACCATCCAGCACTGATTGCACTGCAAGAACAACAACATGGTGGTGTTGGCTTGTACAGTGCAGACAATTTGGCTTCAAATATTATCGAAATGCCAGCATTCAATTTAGAATGTATTGTTTATAATTGGCTACTATATAACATATTAGTAGCTGTTATTTATCGTCCACCGTCATATCCCATGTCTCTGTTTAAAGAACATTTAGGTCAATTACTTGATTGGTTACATCCCAAAAGTAGTAATATTGTAGTCATGGGAGATTTTAATGACGATCTCTTGAAATCATCAAGTGTCTGCAAATTTCTAACAGAGAAAGGGTTTGCCCAGGTAGTGACACAGGCGACAACAGAGAAAGGGACGTTGATTGACCATGTTTATGTTAAAACAATAGATTACGAGGTTGAATGTGAGGTTGTCCCTGCTTATTTTAGTGATCATGAGGCAGTAGTTTCCTCTTTTAAGTGTAGAGATGTGTAAATAGGAACAGTTGTGGCTGTAAGTTGTATAGGTTGTGTTTGTCATTGTTTGTGTATCAGGTAGAACAGATTGCACTTAAATTATTCATGTGTATACAGGAATATTTTAGTAAACATGAGATGGTTTTCCTTCCTATTGCTTGAAAATAGCTGGGATAGGCTCCAGCAGACCCCTGTGACCCTGCAAAGGATAACGCAGTTATAGATAATGGGTGGCTAAGGGATGAGATAGTTGTTGGTTAGGATTAGCTGTAGGTGAAAAGAGTTGTTTCACACTAGTAGGCACTTCTTTCTGTAAGTATGTGTTTTGGTTATTGGTAGACAACTTTGTCTTGCTAGTAGTAGTATTGTATAGTAACTTAAAATTAGCAATATATATAATTGTATCTGTTAGTCTTGTGCTCAGCTGTATGCTCTACAATACTTTAATGTACACACATAAAAGTGATTTCTATTTAATTGTAAGAATAGAAATCAGGAATTGTATTGTTTTAAAGAAAAAAAAATCTTAACCAACAAATATGTATGATATACTGTGAAATGACAAATGTAATTTTTGACCTATGGTGTGCATTAGAGGATGTTTGCATAGTTTTATTAATTTTGTGTCATGTTATATTATGTATATTGTCATTAAAACATTATGTACAACGTAAGGGTTTGTTTTTCCTAGATTACAACAGCATTTATAAGTGCATGTATTGAAAAAATATTGGGTCAACTAAACAACTTATTCAAACTGCACTAGTTGTATAGATTACCACATTTGGTGAGCAAATAGTATTTGTCTTTTTGACATGTGGTAAAATGCTAAGAATGCTGTTGTAACGTAGGTTTTGCTTTACCTTCCATGTTCCACCAAAGCAAAAGGCACTGGTAATGGTACTCCTGGTTTATACTGGGATGGGGTTCGATTCCCTACGGTGCCCTGCTATTTGGTTTGGTATATACATGGAAGGCTACATTGTTGTAACTCAGTTCATTTTCTGTAACAACTGTCATCAACTGTAATAACACTAAGAGAACTTGTGGAAACACTATCTTTCTCCTGTAGCTATGTTTTTATTGTCTGCCTCCTGTCTTGTCCTGTCACTTTCTGCAGGAGTGGGGCAGGTGTCCAGGAACCAGCCACCAGCTGTAATCAATCATGATTAGACCTGTATATGTACTCTCTGTGTACACCTAATCACCAGATCATAGACTGTTTAAACAGTCAGTCTTGATTCTAGCTCCTGTTGACAGTTTGACCCTTCTGTCATTATTGTACCTTTTCTTAAAACTTGCTTCTCTGTTTGCAGTTGACTGCAACCAGTTCAAACCCTCTCTCTACCTGCTTGGTTCAACCACATTCTCAACCCTACATTAAAACTAATTCAAAACCATTACCAGTCTCCTGCCTGTTTTCTGCACTTAACATTCACAATATGGCATCATCAAGGTCTTGAGACTGTCCTGACAAAATGTCATAAAATTACAGCACTTTTTTTTTTTCCTGTTTTTTTCCTGTTTGCAAATGTATCACCAGGCCTGGCTTGCATGCAAAATTTGGTGACTTTTGGAGAACTATCAAATATGGACCAATCAGATGAAGGGGACGAGCGCTTTTTCACGTCTAGCGTCGCCACGGTAACACTTTTGAAAGAGAAAAGTAATGTGCGTCGTCGCAGGAAAGAGACGCACATCTTGATGTAAAAAAAACACAAAATTTGCTTACAAAAATTTCAGCATCCTGCCAGGCTCGAACTCCCAACCACCAGCACCAAAGATCGCAATGATCTGGTTGAGCTATATCTCAGCTGATACCTCACTTTGACTTACTGGCTTAGTGGAGACCAAGATAACGATATAATGTCTGGAACTTTTTTTTCCTAAATTTTTTAGTATTTGTAAGGTATAAATATTAGTAAAACACTACTATTTTATTATTACTTGTTCTGTAACCATTCTACCGAGGTTATAACCGGGCTGAGCACGGGACTATTTCTAACGTCACCACATTACAACAGCTGATTGGTCGGGGGGCGGGGCCGTCATCACCCTACTCGCCACTGATTGGTCGGGGGGCGGGGCCGGCAGACGTTTGAATCAGGAAGCGGGAGTCAAACCATTAAAAAGTTATAGCAGAAAAAAGGGACAACCAATCAGAAGAAGGGGCGGGGCTAATTAAGGCCAACGAAGCTTAAGGACTCATTACTGAGTCCCATGACACCACCCACAACTTCCTATGTCAAACCATTCAAAAGTTATGGCAGAGAAAAGTATTCTAGGGGGCGCTGTTGAGCCGTTAGGCCACGCCCATTAATGCAAACCATTAAATATCAAATGTATCGCCAAGTCTGACTTGCATGCAAAATTTGATTACTTTTGGAGAACTATCAAATATGGACCAATCAGATGAAGGGGACGAGCGCTTTTTCACGTCTAGCGTCGCCACGGTAACACTTTTGAAAGAGAAAAGTAATGTGCGTCGTCGCAGGAAAGAGACGCACATCTTGATGTAAAAAAAAAAAAAAATTTGCTTACAAAGATTTCAGCATCCTGCCAGGCTCGAACTCCCAACGACCGGCACCAAAGATCGCAATGATCTGGTTGAGCTATATCTCAGCTGATACCTCACTTTGACTTACTGGCATAGGACAGACAAAGATAGCGATATAATGTCTGGAACTTTTTTTTCCTAATTTTTTAAAATTTGTAAGGTATAAATATTAGTAAAACACTATTATTTTATTGTTACTTTTTCTGTAACCATTCCACCGAGGTTCTAACCGGGCTGAGCACGGGACTATTTCTAACGTCACCACATTACAATAGCTGATTGGTCGGGGGGCGGGGCCGTCATCACCCTACTCGCCACTGATTGGTCGGGGGGCGGGGCCGTCATCACCCTACTCGCCACTGATTGGTCGGGGGGCGGGGCCGGCAGACGTTTGAATCAGGAAGCGGGAGTCAAACCATTAAAAAGTTATAGCAGAAAAAAGGGACAACCAATCAGAAGAAGGGGCGGGGCTAATTAAGGCCAACGAAGCTTAAGGACTCATTACTGAGTCCCATGACACCACCCACAACTTCCTATGTCAAACCATTCAAAAGTTATAGCAGATAAAAGTATTCTAGGGGGCGCTGTTGAGCCGTTAGGCCACGCCCATTAATGCAAACCATGAAATATCACATGTATCGCCAAGTCTGACTTGCATGCAAAATTTGATTACTTTTGGAGAACTATCAAATATGGACCAATCAGATGAAGGGGGGGCGCGCCTTTTGGCGTCTAGCGTCGCCACGGTAACACTTTTGAAAGAGAAAAGTAATGCGTGTAGTCCCAGGATGGAGACGCACATTTTGATGTATAACACACCTGGGTGCACATTACGGTTCGGGCCGTATTAATTGCCGAAGGAATGGCATAAATTGCGCCAAAATTACACAATTAATTCAAAATGGCCGACTTCCTGTTCGGTTTCGGCCATGGCTCCAAGAGACTTTTCTTGAAGTTGTGCCATGATACAGGTGTGTAGCGATTTTCGTGCATGTACGTCAAACCGTATTGTGGGGCTTGAGGCACAAAGTTTTCCGGGGGGCGCTGTTGAGCCATTTTGCCACGCCCATTAATGCAAACCATGAAATATCAAATTTATCGCCAGGCCCTGCTTGCATGCCAAATTTGGTGCCTTTTGGGGAACTATCAAATATGGACCAATCAGATGAAGGGGGGGCACGCTTGTTGGCGTCTAGCGTCGCCACGGTAACACTTTTGAAAGAGAAAAGTAATGCGCGTAGTCGCAGGATAGAGACGCACATTTTGATGTATAACACATCTGGGTTCATGATACGGTTCGGGCCGTATTAATTCTCGAAGGAATGGCATATATTGCTCCAAAATTACGTGATTCATTCAGAATGTTCAAAATGGCCGACTTCCTGTTCGGTTTCGACCATGGTGCCAAGAGACTTTTCTGTAAGTTGCAACATGATACAGGTGTGTACCGACTTTCGTTCATGTACGTCAAACCGTATTATGGGGCTTGAGGCGCAAAGTTTTTTCTGTCTGAACCAATCAGATGAAGGGTGGGCGCGCTTTTTGGCGTCTAGCGTCGCCACGGTAACGCTTTTGAGAGAGAAAAGTAATGCATGGTGTCGGAGGATGGAGACGCACATTTTGATGTATAACACACCTGGGTGCTCGTTACGGTTCGGGCCGTATTAACTGCCGAAGGAATGGCATAAATTTCGCCAAAATGACACGACTAATTCAAAATGGCCGACATCCTGTTCGGTTTCGGGCATGACGCCAAGAGACTTTTCTTTAAGTTACGTCATGATACAGGCGTGTACCGATTTTCGTGCATGTACGTCAAACCGTATCGTGGGGCTTGAGGCACAAAGTTTTCAAGGGGGCGCTGTTGAGCCATTTTGCCACGCCCATTAATGCAAACCATTAAATATAAAATTTTTCGCCAGGCCTGGCTTGGGTGCAAAATTTGGTGACTTTTTGGGCACGTTTAGGGGGGCAAAAAGGCCCTCCTTTCGTCAGAAAAATAATAATAATAAAAAAAATACAAATAATTCCTACAGATACAATAGGGCCTTCGCACTGAAGGTGCTCGGGCCCTAATTAAAGCTGCAAGCAGCGATGAACGGGCCCTCGCACTCACGGCCACCGCCCCCCATAAGCATATCAGAAACGACACCAGCCACGACTTCCTATGTCAAACCATTCAAAAGTTATAGCAGAAAAAAGGGACAACCAATCAGAAGAAGGGGGGGGCTAATTCAGGCCAATGAAGGTCAAGGACTCCATACAGAATCTGATGACACCACCCACGACTCTCTATGTCAAACCATTCCAAAGTTATAGCAGAAAATCGGGACAACCAATCAGAAGAAGGGGTGGGGCTAATTCAGGCCAAAGAAGGTCAAGGACTCCATACAGAATCTGATGACACCACCCACGACTCTTTATGTCAAACCATTCAAAAGTTATGGCAGAGAAAAGTTTTCTAGGGGGCGCTGTTGAGCCGTTAGGCCACGCCCATTAATGTAAACCATGAAATATCAAATTTATCACCAAGTCTGGCTTGCATGCAAAATTTGGTGACTTTTTGAGCACTATCAAATATGGACCAATCAGATGAAGGGGACGAGCGCTTTTTCGCGTCTAGCGTCATCACCCTACTCGCCACCGATTGGTCGGGGGGCGGGGCCGTCATCACCCTACTCGCCACTGATTGGTAGGGGGGCGGGGCCGTCATCACCCTACTCGCCACTGATTGGTCGGGGGGCGGGGCCGGCAGACGTTTGAATCAGGAAGCGGGAGTCAGCGCGAGAGCGACTGGCGGCTCGCGGCGATTTTATCATTAAAAAAAGGACAACCAATCAGAAGAAGGGGCGGGGCTAATTAAGGCCAACGAAGCTTGAGGACTCATTACAGAGTCCCATGACATCACCCACAACTTCCTATGTCAAACCATTCAAAAGTTATGGCAGATAAAAGTATTCTAGGGGGCGCTGTTGAGCCGTTAGGCCACGCCCATTAATGCAAACCATGAAATATCAAATTTATCGCCAAGTCTGGCTTGCATGCAAAAAATGGTGACTTTTGGAGAACTATCAAATATGGACCAATCAGATGAAGCGCGCGCTTTTTCACGTCTAGCGTCGCCACGGTAACACTTTTGAAAGAGAAAAGTAATGCGTGTAGTCGCAAGATGGAGACGCACATTTTGAGGTATAACACACCTGGGTGCACGTTACGGTTCGGGCCGTATTAATTGCCGAAGGAATGGCATAAATTGCCCCAAAATTACACAATTAATTCAAAATAGCTGACTTCCTGTTCGGTTTCGGCCATGGCTCCAAGAGACTTTTCTTTAAGTTGCGATATGATCCAGGTGTGTACCGATTTTCGTGCATGTACGTCAAACCGTATTGTGGGGCTTGAGGCACAAAGTTTTCCGGGGGGCGCTGTTGAGCCGTTTTGCCACGCCCATTAATACAAACCATGAAATATCAAATTTATCGCCAGGCCTGCCTTGCATGCAAAATTTGGTGACTTTTGGGGAACTATCAAATATGGATCAATCAGATGAAGGGGGGGCGCCCCTTATGGCATCTAGCGTCGCCACGGTAACACTTTTGAAAGAGAAAAGTAATGCGCGTAGTCGCAGGATAGAGACGCACATTTTGATGTATAACACACCTGGGTGCACGTTACGGTTCGGGCCGTATTAATTCTCAAAGGAATGGCTCATATTGCTCCAAAATTACGCGATTCATTCAGAATGTTCAAAATGGCCGACTTCTTGTTCGGTTTCGGCCATGGCGCCAAGAGACTTTTCTTTAAGTAGCAACATGATAAAGATGTGTACCGATTTTCGTGCATGTACGTCAAACCGTATTGTGGGGCTTGAGGCGCAAAGTTTTTTCTGTCTGAACCAATCAGATCAAGGGGGGGTGCGCTTTTTGGCATCTAGCGTCGCCACGGTAACGCTTTTGAAAGAGAAAAGTAATGCGTGGTGTCGGAGGATGGAGACGCACATTTTGATGTATAACACACCTGGGTGCACGTTAAGGTTCGGGCCGTATTAACTGCCGAAGGAATGGCATAAATTGCGCCAAAATGACACAACTAATTCAAAATGGCCGACATCCTGTTCGGTTTCGGGCATGACGCCAAGAGACTTTTCTTTAAGTTGTGCCATGATACAGGTGTGTACCAATTTTCGTGCATGTACGTCAAATCGTA
Organism: Cololabis saira; assembly: GCF_033807715.1. NCBI lineage: Eukaryota > Metazoa > Chordata > Actinopteri > Beloniformes > Belonidae > Cololabis > Cololabis saira. The sequence goes on along the minus strand of NC_084587.1, from coordinate 14,169,256 downwards.
TCGTGGGGCTTGAGGCACAAAGTTTTCCGGGGGGCGCTGTTGAGCCATTTTGCCACGCCCATTAATGCAAACCATGAAATATCAAATTTTTCGCCAGGCCTGACTTGCATGCAAAATTTGGTGACTTTTTGGGCATGTTTAGGGGGGCAAAAAGGCCTTCCTTTTGTCAGAAAAATAATAATAATAAAAAAAAAAAAAATAATACAAAGAATTCCTGCAAATACAATAGGGCCTTCGCACTGCAAGTGCTCGGGCCCTAATAATTAAAGCTGCAAGCAGCGATGAACGGGCCCTCGCACTCACAGCCACCGCCCCCCATAAGCATATCAGAAAAGACACCACCCACGACTTCCTATGTCAAACCATTCAAAAGTTATAGCAGAAAAAGGGGACAACCAATCAGAAGAAGGGGCGGGGCTAATTCAGGCCAATGAAGGTCAAGGACTCCCTACAGAATCTGATGACCCCACTCACGACTCTCTATGTCAAACCATTCAAAAGTTATAGCAGAAAATCGGGACAACCAATCAGAAGAAGGGGCGGAACTAATTAAGGCCAACGAAGCTTAAGAACTCAGTACAATGTCCCATGACACCACCAACAACTTCCTATGTCAAACCATTAAAAAGTTATAGCAGAAAAAAGGGACAACCAATCAGAAGAAGAGGCGGGGCTAATTCTGGCCAATGAAGGTCAAGGACTCCATAAAGAATCTGATGACACCACCCAGGACTCTCTATGTCAAACCATTCCAATGTTATAGCAGAAAATCAGGACAACCAATCAGAAGAAGGGGCGGGGCTAATTAAGGCCAACGAAGCTTAAGGACTCATTACAGAGTCCCATGACACCACCCACAACTTCCTATGTCAAACCATTCAAAAGTTATGGCAGATAAAAGTATTCTAGGGGGCGCTGTTGAGCCGTTAGGCCACGCCCATTAATGCAAACCATGAAATATCAAATTTATCGCCAGGCCTGACTTGCATGCAAGATTTGGTGACTTTTGGGGAACTATCAAATATGGACCAATCAGATGAAGGGGGGCGCGCCTTATGGCGTCTAGCGTCGCCACGGTAACACTTTTGAAAGAGAAAAGTAATGCGTGTAGTCGCAGGATGGAGACGCACATTTTGATGTATAACACATCTGGGTTCACGATACGGTTAGGGCCGTATTAATTCTCGAAGGAATGGCATATATTGCTCCAAAATTACGTGATAAATTCAGAATGTTCAAAATGGCCGACTTCCTGTTCGGTTTCGGCCATGGTGCCAAGAGACTTTTCTTTAAGTAGCAACATGATACAGATGTGTACCGATTTTCGTTCATGTACGTCAAACCGTATTATGGGGCTTGAGGCGCAAAGTTTTTTCTGTCTGAACCAATCAGATGAAGGGTGGGCGCGCTTTTTGGCGTCTAGCGTCGCCAAGGTAACGCTTTTGAAAGAGAAAAGTAATGCGTGGTGTCGGAGGATGGAGACGCACATTTTGATGTATAACACACTTGGGTGCACGTTACGGTTCGGGCCGTATTAACTGCCAAAGGAATGGCATGAATTTCGCCAAAATGACACGATTAATTCAAAATGGCCGACATCCTGTTTGGTTTCGGGCATGACTCCAAGAGACTTTTCTTTAAGTTGTGTACTGATACAGGTGTGTACCGATTTTCGTGCATGTACGTCAAACCGTATTGTGGGGCTTGAGGCACAAAGTTTTCAAGGGGGCGCTGTTGAGCCATTTTGCTGCGCCCATTAATGCAAACCATTAAATATAAAATTTTTCGCCAGGCCTGGCTTGCATGCAACATTTGGTGACTTTTTGGGCACGTTTAGGGGGGCAAAAAGGCCCTCCTTTCGTCAGAAAAATAATAATAATAATTAAAGCTGCAAGCAGCGATGAACGGGCCCTCGCACTCACGTCCACCGCCCCCCATAAGCATATCAGAAATGACACCACCCACGACTTCCTATGTCAAACCATTCAAAAGTTATAGCAGAAAAAAGGGACAACCAATCAGAAGAAGGGGCGGGGCTAATTCAGGCCAATGAAGGTCAAGGAGTCCATACAGAGTCTGATGACACCACCCACAACTCTCTATGTCAAACCATTCAAAAGTTATAGCAGAAAATCGGACAACCTATCAGAAGAAGGGGCGGGGCTAATTCAGGCCAATGAAGCTCAAGGACTCAATACAGAGTCAGATGACACCACCCACTACTCTCTATGTCAAAACATTCAAAAGTTATAGCGGGAAATAGGGACAACCAATCAGAAAAAGGGGCGGGGCAAATTTTCACCAATTATGGTAAAGGACTCAATACCGAGTCCCATGACACCACCCACGACTCTTTATGTCAAACCATTCAAAAGTTATGGCAGAGAATAGTATTCTAGGGGGCGCTGTTGAGCCGTTAGGCCACGCCCATTAATGCAAACCATGAAATATCAAATGTATTGGCCTGGCTTGCATGCAAAATTTGGTGACTATCAAATATGGACCAATCAGATGAAGGGGGGGCGCGCCTTTTGGCGTCTAGCGCCGCCACGGTAACACTTTTGAAAGAGAAAAGTAATGCGCGTAGTCGCAAGATGAAGACGCACATTTTGACGTATAACACACCTGGGTGCACATTACGGTTCAGGCCGTATTAATTGCCGAAGGAATGGCATAAATTGCGCCAAAATTACACAATTAATTCAAAATGGCCGACTTCCTGTTCGGTTTCGGCCATGGCTCCAAGAGACTTTTCTTTTAGTTGCGACATGATACAGGTGTGTAGCGATTTTCGTGCATGTACGTCAAAACGTATTGTGGGGCTTGAGGCACAAAGTTTTCCGGGGGGCGCTGTTGAGCCATTTTGCCACGCCCATTAATGCAAACCATGAAATATCAAATTTATCGCCAGGCCTGGCTTGCATGCAAAATTTGGTGCCTTTTGGGGAACTATCAAATATGGACCAATCAGATGAAGGGGGGGTGCGCTTGTTGGCGTCTAGCGCCGCCACGGTAACACTTTTGAAAGAGAAAAGTAATGCGTGTAGTCGCAGGATAGAGACGCACATTTTGATGTATAACACACCTGGGTGCACGTTACGGTTCGGGCCGTATTAATTCTCGAAGGAATGGCTCATATTGCTCCAAAATTACGCGATTAATTCAGAATGTTCAAAATGGCCGACTTCCTGTTCGGTTTCGGCCATGGCGCCAAGAGACTTTTCTTTTAGTTACGACATGATACAGGTGTGTACCGATTTTCGTTCATGTACGTCAAACCGTATTATGGGGCTTGAGGCGCAAAGTTTTTTCTGTCTGAACCAACCAGATGAAGGGTGGGCGCGCTTTTTGGCGTCTAGCGTCGCCACGGTAACGCTTTTGAAAGAGAAAAGTAATGCGCGTAGTCGCAGGATGGAGACGCACATTTTGATGTATAACACACCTGGGTGCACGTTACGGTTCGGGCCGTATTAACTGCCGAAGGAATGGCATAAATTGCGCCAAAGTGACACGATTAATTCAAAATGGCCGACATCCTGTTCGGTTTCGGCCATGTCGCCAAGAGACTTTTCTTTAGGTTGTGTACTGATACAGGTGTGTACTGATTTTCGTGCATGTACGTCAAACCGTATTGTGGGGCTTGAGGCACAAAGTTTTCCGGGGGGCGCTATTGAGCCATTTTGCCACGCCCATTAATGTAAACCATTAAATATCGAATTTTTCGCCAGGCCTGACTTGCATGCAAAATTTGGTGACTTTTTGGGCACGTTTAGGGGGGCAAAAAGGCCCTCCTTTCGTCAGAAGAAAGAAAGAAAGAAAGAAAGAAAGAAAAATTCCTACAGATACAATAGGGCCTTCGCACTGAAGGTGCTCGGGCCCTAATTAAAGCTGCAAGCAGCAATGAACGGGCCCTCGCACTCAGGGCCACCGCCCCCCATTAGCATATCAGAAATGACACCACCCACGACTTCCTATGTCAAACCATTCAAAAGTTATAGCAGAAAAAAGGGACAACCAATCAGAAGAAGGGGCGGGGCTAATTCAGGCCAATGAAGGTCAAGGACTCCATACAGAATCTGATGACACCACCCACGACTCTCTATGTCAAACCATTCCAAAGTTATAGCAGAAAATCGGGACAACCAATCAGAAGAAGGGGCGGGGCTAATTAAGGCCAACGAAGCTTAAGAACTCATTACAGAGTCCCATGACACCACCCACGACTTCCTATGTCAAACCATTCAAAAGTTATAGCAGAAAAAAGGGACAACCAATCAGAAGAAGGGGCGGGGCTAATTTAAGCCAATGAAGGTCAAGGACTCATTACAGAGTCCCATGACACCACCCACGACTTCCTATGTCAAACCATTCAAAAGTTATAGCAGAAAAAAGGGACAACCAATCAGAAGAAGGGGTGGGGCTAATTCAGGCCAATGAAGGTCAAGGACTCCATACAGAGTCCCATGACACCACCCACAACTTCCTATGTCAAACCATTCAAAAGTTATGGCAGAGAAAAGTATTCTAGGGGGCGCTGTTGAGCCGTTAGGCCATGCCCATTAATGCAAACCATGAAATATCAAATTTATCGCCAAGTCTGTCTTGCATGCAAAATTTGGTGACTTTTGGAGAACTATCAAATATGGACCAATCAGATTTCAAAATGGCCGACTTCCTGTTCGGTTTCGGCCATGGCTCCAAGAGACTTTTCTTTAAGCTGTGCCATGATACAGGTGTATAGCGATTTTGGTGCATGTACGTCAAACCGTATTGTGGGGCTTGAGGCACAAAGTTTTCCGGGGGGCGCTGTTGAGCCATTTTGCCACGCCCATTAATGCAAACCATGAAATATCACATTTATCGCCAGTCCTGGCTTGCGTGCCAAATTTGGTGCCTTTTGGGGAACTATCAAATATGGACCAATCAGATGAAGGGGGGGTGCGCTTGTTGGCGTCTAGCGTCGCCACGGTAACACTTTTGAAAGAGAAAAGTAATGCGTGTAGTCGCAGGATGGAGACGCACATTTTGATGTATAACACATCTGGGTTCACGATACGGTTCGGGCCGTATTAATTCTCGAAGGAATGGCATATATTGCTCCAAAATTACGCGATTAATTCAGAATGTTCAAAATGGCCGACTTCCTGTTCGGTTTCGGCCGTGGCGCCAAGAGACTTTTCTTTAAGTTGCGACATGTTACAGGTGTGTAGCGATTTTCGTTCATGTACGTCAAACCGTATTGAGGGGCTTGAGGCGCAAAGTTTTTTCTGTCTGAACCAATCAGATGAAGGGTGGGCGCGCTTTTCGGCGTCTAGCGTCGCCACGGTAACGCTTTTGAAAGAGAAAAGTAATGCGTGGTGTCGGAGGATGGAGACGCACATTTTGATGTATAACACACCTGGGTGCACGTTACGGTTCGGGCCGTATTAACTGCCGAAGGAAGGCATAAATTTCGCCAAAATGACACGATTAATTAAAAATGGCCGACTTCCTGTTCGGTTTCTCGACATGACGCCCAGAGACTTTTCTTTAAGTTGGGCCATGATACAGGTGTGTACCGATTTTCGTGCATGTACGACAAACCGCATTGTGGGGCTTGAGGCACAAAGTTTTCCGGGGGGCGCTGTTGAGCCATTTTGCCACGCCCATTAATGTAAACCATTAAATATCAAATTTTTCGCCAGGCCTGACTTGCATGCAAAATTTGGTGACTTTTTGGGCACGTTTAGGGGGGCAAAAAGGCCTTCCTTTTGTCAGAAAAATAATACAAAGAATTCCTACAGATACAATAGGGCCTTCGCACTGAAGGTGCTCGGGCCCTAATTAAAGCTGCAAGCAGCGATGAACGGGCCCTCGCACTCACAGCCACCGCCCCCCATAAGCATATCAGAAAAGACACCACCCACGACTTCCTATGTCAAACCATTCAAAAGTTATAGCAGAAAAAGGGGACAACCAATCAGAAGAAGGGGCGGGGCTAATTCAGGCCAATGAAGGTCAAGGACTCCCTACAGAATCTGATGACCCCACTCACGACTCTCTATGTCAAACCATTCAAAAGTTATAGCAGAAAATCGGGACAACCAATCAGAAGAAGGGGCGGAACTAATTAAGGCCAACGAAGCTTAAGAACTCAGTACAATGTCCCATGACACCACCAACAACTTCCTATGTCAAACCATTAAAAAGTTATAGCAGAAAAAAGGGACAACCAATCAGAAGAAGAGGCGGGGCTAATTCTGGCCAATGAAGGTCAAGGACTCCATAAAGAATCTGATGACACCACCCAGGACTCTCTATGTCAAACCATTCCAATGTTATAGCAGAAAATCAGGACAACCAATCAGAAGAAGGGGCGGGGCTAATTAAGGCCAACGAAGCTTAAGGATTCATTACAGAGTCCCATGACACCACCCACAACTTCCTATGTCAAACCATTCAAAAGTTATGGCAGATAAAAGTATTCTAGGGGGCGCTGTTGAGCCGTTAGGCCACGCCCATTAATGCAAACCATGAAATATCAAATTTATCGCCAGGCCTGACTTGCATGCAAGATTTGGTGACTTTTGGGGAACTATCAAATATGGACCAATCAGATGAAGGGGGGCGCGCCTTATGGCGTCTAGCGTCGCCACGGTAACACTTTTGAAAGAGAAAAGTAATGCGTGTAGTCGCAGGATGGAGACGCACATTTTGATGTATAACACATCTGGGTTCACGATACGGTTAGGGCCGTATTAATTCTCGAAGGAATGGCATATATTGCTCCAAAATTACGTGATAAATTCAGAATGTTCAAAATGGCCGACTTCCTGTTCGGTTTCGGCCATGGTGCCAAGAGACTTTTCTTTAAGTAGCAACATGATACAGATGTGTACCGATTTTCGTTCATGTACGTCAAACCGTATTATGGGGCTTGAGGCGCAAAGTTTTTTCTGTCTGAACCAATCAGATGAAGGGTGGGCGCGCTTTTTGGCGTCTAGCGTCGCCAAGGTAACGCTTTTGAAAGAGAAAAGTAATGCGTGGTGTCGGAGGATGGAGACGCACATTTTGATGTATAACACACTTGGGTGCACGTTACGGTTCGGGCCGTATTAACTGCCAAAGGAATGGCATGAATTTCGCCAAAATGACACGATTAATTCAAAATGGCCGACATCCTGTTTGGTTTCGGGCATGACTCCAAGAGACTTTTCTTTAAGTTGTGTACTGATACAGGTGTGTACCGATTTTCGTGCATGTACGTCAAACCGTATTGTGGGGCTTGAGGCACAAAGTTTTCAAGGGGGCGCTGTTGAGCCATTTTGCTGCGCCCATTAATGCAAACCATTAAATATAAAATTTTTCGCCAGGCCTGGCTTGCATGCAAAATTTGGTGACTTTTTGGGCACGTTTAGGGGGGCAAAAAGGCCCTCCTTTCGTCAGAAAAATAATAATAATAATAATTAAAGCTGCAAGCAGCGATGAACGGGCCCTCGCACTCACGGCCACCGCCCCCCATAAGCATATCAGAAAAGACACCACCCACGACTTCCTATGTCAAACCATTCAAAAGTTATAGCAGAAAAAAGGGACAACCAATCAGAAGAAGGGGCGGGGCTAATTCAGGCCAATGAAGGTCAAGGACTCCATACAGAATCTGATGACACCACCCACGACTCTCTATGTCAAACCATTCCAAAGTTATAGCAGAAAATCGGGACAACCAATCAGAAGAAGGGGCGGGGCTAATTAAGGCCAACAAAGCTTAAGAACTCATTACAGATTCCCATGACACCACCCACGACTCCCTATGTCAAACCATTCCAAAGTTATAGCAGAAAATCGGGACAACCAATCAGAAGAAGGGGCGGGGCTACTTAAGGCCAACGAAGCTTAAGAACTCAGTACAAAGTCCCATGACACCACCCACGACTTCCTATGTCAAACCATTAAAAAGTTATAGCAGAAAAAAGGGACAACCAATCAGAAGAAGGGGCGGGGCTAATTCTGGCCAATGAAGGTCAAGGACTCCATAAAGAATCTGATGACACCACCCAGGACTCTCTATGTCAAACCATTCCAATGTTATAGCAGAAAATCGGGACAACCAATCAGAAGAAGGGGCGGGGCTAATTAAGGCCAATGAAGTTTAAGGACTCATTACAGAGTCCCATGAAACCACCCACAACTTCCTATGTCAAACCAATCCAATGTTATGGCAGATAAAAGTATTTTAGGGGGCGCTGTTGAGCCGTTAGGCCACGCCCATTAATGCAAACCATGAAATATCAAATTTATCGCCAGGCCTGGCTTGCATGCAAAATTTGGTGACTTTTGGAGAACTATCAAATATGGACGAATCACATGAAGGGGGGCGCGCCTTTTGGCGTCTAGCGTCGCCACGGTAACACTTTTGAAAGAGAAAAGTAATGCGTGGTGTCGCAGGATGTAGACGCACATTTTGATGTATAACACACTTGGGGGCACGTTACGGTTCGGGCCGTATTAACTGCCGAAGGAATGGCATAAATTGCGCCAAAGTGACACGATTAATTCAAAATGGCTGACTTCCTGTTTGGTTTCGGCCATGTCGCCAAGAGACTTTTCTTTAAGTTGTGTACTGATACAGGTGTGTAGCGATTTCCGTGCATGTACGTCAAACCGTATTGTGGGGCTTGAGTCACAAAGTTTTCCGGGGGGCGCTGTTGAGCCATTTTGCCACGCCCATTAATGTAAACCATAAAATATCAAATTTTTCGCCAGGCCTGACTTGCATGCAAAATTTGGTGGCTTTTTGGGCATGTTTAGGGGGGCAAAAAGGGCCTCCTTTCGTCAGAAGAAAAAAGAAAAAAGAAAGAAAAAAGAAAGAAAAATTCCTACAGATACAATAGGGCCTTCGCACTGAAGGTGCTCGGGCCCTAATAACGCGAAGAATTCCTACAGATACAATAGGGCCTTCGCACTGCAAGTGCTCGGGCCCTAATAATAACGCGAAGAATTCCTACAGATACAATAGGGCCTTCGCACTGCAAGTGCTCGGGCCCTAATAATAATATAAATTCATAGAGAATAAAGGGGTAGGAACTAGGAAAGAGTGTATACTTCTTCCTACTCCTTTTTTAGAACATATGTGAATATGAAGATGTTACTGTTTATTTTTTATTTTTATTTTTTTATATACATGTTCAAAATAAAAATTCATTCATTCATTCAAGACTGAGTCTTTTATTGGGAGGCAAAGTAATTACCGGTATAGCTTGTTTTCATTAATTTCATTCATTCAGTGATTATTGATTTATCCATTTAAAGCCAGAATGTTAAACTGTTAAATAGAATAGGTTTATGTCATCTCTATGTTCTGTTTTATTTCACTTAAATGAAACAGTTGAATGAGCATCCTCCAACAATGACTGGTCAATAGTTTTTGCTATTTTATTTTAACTGAATATGCAAAAGAAGGTGAATATATTTACTCCTAACTGTAAGTATAATTTATATGAAGGTCTGTGTGAGAAGATTTTAGTTCAGTTTTAAATACTTCCCAGCTCAAACACACCAAACATCAAATGAATTGATCTCAGGGGACCTGTCTGGTCAAGGTTGCTATGCGAGGGAGCGACCGCTAGAGGGCGGTGTTGAGCCGTGGAAAATAAACAGTCGGGCGTTCATTGGTCTGTCTGGTGAAGCTGCAGCATCAGAGGAGCAGGTGGATAGTTTTTAATAAAAGAAAAATATATTTTTTAGCAATTAAGGTCTTTGTACTTCAAAAAATATATATCAAAGAAGGAATAACATCTAGAATTCACATTTATACCATCTATAAATAATAATAATAACTTAAAATACCTGAACCCATCCATTCCATGACAGTGCCAGGCTTTTTTTTTTTAGTATACAAAAAACAATTTTTCTTATCTCAGAAAACGTCCTTCCTTTCCTTTAGGATTTCAGAAATATCTAGGCACTCTGAGGAATGATATGAGGTCAACCACGGCGGGAAACATTGTGTGACTTAACTCTTATCCTTTTTCTATGTTGACTCTTAAAATATAGTCTTATCACACTGACATTACGTTTCTGTTTCCACAACAGGACCACGGGTCATCCATCAGAACATTCCGGTCCTATTGAGATATGTTACGTGACTCACAGGTCTTTTATATTTGTCATGTCTCTGGGACTTTTACGCTCTGGGAGGAAAAAAGAAAGAAAAGCATGCATACCATGATGCAATAAATAAAACAATCACCAGCAGGTCACCTTGTGTCGTGTTTAATGAAAACACTAGTCGAGATGAACAAATTAGGGTTGAAAAACTCCCCGCACTTTTCTCACCTTTCTGTTCTGTTCTTTCTATTTTCATCTGGCAGTGAAAAGCACATTTTTGACGAATGCTTGTCTGACGGAGAAAGAGGACGCATGCGTGAGGGTGCACACGTTCATTTTCATTTATCATTGTGGGAAACTTTCTGCGCTGGATTCTCAAACAGCGATGCAGGAATGCAGCCCTGCTGCTGACTCCCGGTTATCTGGACCTGCACAATCTCGCCGAGGTGTTTGAGGCGCTCAGGAAAAACACATACGCACGCACATGGAAAAACACCCCAGCGTTTGGAGTATGAACCTTTACACACACATACACTCAGACACACACAAGAAAAGATGAATGAGGGGCCAGAACATGATAGTTTGTCCGTGGATGTTTATGTTGTTCAAATAAGTAGAGATAGCTGACAAATTCAAAAGGCACGCACACCTCCACCACTGCCTACACGGGCGTGGGAGACCCATAAGGAGCTGTGGTTAACCTTTAGTTCTGAACGCCATGATTTGCTTTTGTCAGCGTGCAAGCATTAAAAATGCATCCAGGTGCTGCAGACATTCGGGGCCGAAGCGCTGAAACACTTCTAGTGATCGGAGAAGAGCCTTGGATGAACAAGACAAGAGCAGGAAAGACATTTCCCTGGCTCTGAGTGGTTGAAAAGTGGTTGAAAACAGAAAGAGGTACCGTATTTTCTGGACTATAAGCCGCACCTGCATATAAGCCGCACCCGCTCTATTTAAAAAAAAAAAATTAAAAAAAGATACACAAACCGGACCTGCATACAAGCCGCTCTATTTAAAAAAAAAAGACATGCAAGCCGCAGATATTTATGTTGTTAGATATTTACTACATGTACAGAACCATTTTGAACTGTAAATGATGTACATGTTTGTACCTAAATAGATCCTTTCCTAACAGTGTCTTTTAACACGGCAGCAACTTTGCTGATTAAAACGGGACAGAACCAAGAGAAAATAACCAGTATTTATTTATCTATTTATCCGTTTCAAATCTGCTTCCACCTACTTCTATCTGCTAAAGAAGAAGTAGCAAATTCTTCTTTGCATTTATTTTGTCTTAGTTTTGATTCTAATTCCGGTTAGAGCGCCCCGAGCGGTGGAATAAAAATCCACAGAATAGCCGCACCTTTGTATAAGCTGCACGGTTCAAAACCTATGAAAAAAGTAGCGGCTTATAGTCCAGAAAATACTGTACATTAGCAGCTGTGGTGACACCTGGAACCTTCTTTATGTCTTTATTTCTTGGTCATTGTAGGAACAAAAAAGGCCGCCGAGGCCGCTTGCTGAGGCGTCACTCAAAAAATGGGAAAAATAAAAGTCCGTTGAATTGGTGCTTAAACTGATCCAGGTTTATTGTAACAAAAATATCACTTGGCAGCAATCGATTATTATAGTGCAAAAATAAAATAAACAATGAATATTTGCGTGGCTGAAGCAAAGCAAAAACGGTGACGGTCAACAAAAAATATATCAGCCTAATATGAACGCTTTCGTTTGTCTTCCACCCGCCACCACACAATCAAACCAACCAACGCACAAATCAAAGCCACACCTATAAGCCCCAACGTGATGACGTAACACAAGTATAATTTCAATTTATCCATAACTTAAACTTAAAGTACCATTATAATTAAGCAAATCAAGAATATGTTATTTTTAGCTGCTACAGTCATGTTTTTGCTTTCCTCCTTGTTGAATATCCTTCTCCTTTTGGATCAAAAGTGCGTCTAAGGAGTGAGCTCAGCAGACTCCAGGCCTCTCTGGTCCAATCACAGATTTATGGGTGTGGAGTGGAGTCAAGGGACACAGAGAGAGAGAGAGAGAGATGTGGCGATACGGGGAAGTGAGGAGGGAAATCCACAATCAGATTGGATGTGAGAGGCTGTAATTACACGGGACAGACTGTAGTGTAAACAAGTGACTGCAAAGATTATGAAGGATTTGAAGGGCAAAACCAGAACAAAGGCACAAACTTTTTTGCTCTTTTTTTTTTTCTTTTTTTGTGGCGTGGTCTCGTTGCACAACCGTTACATAACAGACGACCCACACAGGCGTTAGTTTAATACATTTAATAGTGCACTTTGATTAACCTGTACAGAAATAATATTAATAAAAAAGATAAAACATTCTTTTTCATTTCTGTAACACGAAGCTTAACATGTACAATAAAATAAAAATAAAATAAAATGATACAAAACAAACATATATCTGAGGTATAAATATATCTGCTTTTAAATTAACTGTCATTGTCATGCATTATTATTTGGCAGAGACACAGTTACGTGAACATTGATGATATGAACAATGGCTTAGTGAATTAATGGATACACACTCCACATGAACGATGCGCGCCCTCGGGCTGAAGCGGTAAGCGTTACAAGCGAAGAAGGTTACGAGGACTCGACTTTTGTAACTTGTTTGAACACTGACGAGAAAGAAGCCCGCACGAATATATATCTGCCCTTCCTCTAAAGCCACAAAGTCTGCCCTCTTTTGCGTTTCTTTACAGTAAAACCTGTAAAATCCCCACCTTTATAAAAGGACCATTTAGTTTTTCTCTGTTTTTTAAATGATCTTTTCTTATAGCTAGAGGTTTGCATTGTAAGTTCAACCATTGCATGGAAGGGGAGGGGGGGGGGGGGGGTCTATTTATATCTACATGAAAGGATAAGTGATGTGTAGCCAACAACGACACAAAAACAGTAACTTGTGCTGGGCTCTAACAACGAACGACTACTGAGATCAGTATTTTATTTATTTGGTCCATTAAATCTGTTGGTCAGCATGTTTTATTTTGCTTATAGCCTCTCATTACTCTTCAAAGTCGCTGCAGAACTGGCTTTTGGCACAACGTTGGTCTCCTAGCAGAGGAACTAGAGCTAGCTATGCGTTTCCATGAACAAAAACAGCTTCTATGTTGAGCTTGTGACTCACTGAGGCCGACCCGAATTATGGTCTGCTCGAGGGATCGCCGTGACTTTTATTTTCCTGTCGGTAAGCCGAGGCTCCTACTTGAATCGCTCTCTCTTGTTTTGTGTTGGTGAGCCAGCCACCAATACTCGTCCGTCTCCACCTGGAAACACCCACGCTAAGAGTGTTTTTCTGCCACCTGTCGTCTCACCGCACCCCCGTCCGTCGCCTCTCGCTCCGCCTATAACCGGCACATTCAAGTCTTTCTCCACCCGTGGATTCGTCAATCAGCGCGCGGTAATTATCTACTTTTTTCATCGTGTGCTTTGCTGTAATAGAAAAGGGAAAAAAGGCTTCAACACCAGCTGACGTTGCGTGGCCCGGAATATTATATGTACACGTCGTTCTGCGCCTGGAAACCAGCTTTACAAATATGTGTTAACCGTTTGTTGCTTTAAACGCTGACTCACACACACACACACACGCACACACACACTTTAATCTCCCGTACTTCTCAGAAGCAATAGCACCCTTTAGATAAAGTCCACACATCCTCTATCAGCAACATGATGTCCTGGGGTCTGGACAGATCTGGGCGCGAGTCTTCCTGGTCCCGACGGAGCACTTTTAAATGTCACAGGCCGAACAAAGTCCTTCCTTCCATCCAGGCTTTGTCCTTTTAGAATAAAGAGGCGTCCACTCAGACTTCACTCGGATGGGGGAAAAAAAAGGTATTTCACACCAGGAACCTGTCGTGCGCTCTCATTTGTCCGTGGGTATGATGAAGGATTCTCGTATCCGCGCCACCTCAGCAGCACACAAGTGTCCGTAAAGTTTATTGTACCACTCTGGGAAACGACCCCTGGAGAGAAACAGGTAGGAGATGTGGAGTTAGTTCAGTCGCCGTGGCAACAGTGAACGAGGAGCAGCTACTTTCTCTCATTAGTGGTTTTATTTAGGATCCCCATTAGCATTAGCAACAGCATTAGTTATTCTTCCTGGGGTCCGACATACACAAATTAACACTTAATACATAACAGACATACAGGACTGTCTCAGAAAATTAGAATATTGTGATAAAGTTTTTTATTTCTGTAATGCAATTAAAAAAACAAAAATGTCATACATTCTGGATTCATTACAAATCAACTGAAATATTGCAAGCCTTTTATTATTTTAATATTGCTGATTATGGCTTACAGTTTAAGATTAAGATTCCCAGAATATTCTAATTTTTTGAGATAGAATATTTGAGTTTTCTTAAGCCATGATTTGTAATGAATCCAGAATGTATGACATTTTTACATTACAGAAAGTAAAAGACTTTATCACAATATTCTAATTTTCTGAGACAGTCCTGTACATTATACATGACAAACAAAACAATAATAGACACAACTCCCTTAGTCACAAACAGCACAGAGGAGAACTAAATCACCATCATTCTCAGACATAAATACATAGAAATTAAATCAAATAAAACACCTTCATAAACAATACCTGCCTGAAATGACTTTATCTTAAAATTCTTGACCACTTTTCACCTTTATTGTGATTGGGTTTACACTACCTGTAATTCTATTCAAACTTCATTCTATTTCTTTCCAAATGTCAATCAAAAAAAGTCTGGGTAATTAAAAAAATAAAAGCAATGTGAATACAAACTGTTATATAAGAATTTGTATAGATATCTTGTGATATCTTGTGAGTGATGTGGATGTTGGGTCCCGTGTAATCCACCTACCTGCAGTCGATTCTGGAGATGTGTGTGAGTCGGGATTTGTTGGCCCCCGACGGCTCTATGAAGTATCGTGACGTGAGGACGTTGGCGCGGACGCCCACGGCCGGCACCCCCTCGTGGTCCACGGACGAGCACAGGAGAGCACACGCTCCCTTCGGCAGGTCCGTTGCCCAGGTTCTGGAAAAAGATGTGGTATTATTAATAACAGAATTAAACAGAATTAAAACAATGTCCAAACATTAACCAGTTTAAAAACAAATATAAAAACATGATTTTCACGAGGTACAAAGAGGAAAGGGTTTAGCGGCCTTTAGGGGCCTGAATATAACACTATTGGGTGAATGGGTAGATCTGTGTATATTTATGTACAGAAATGGGCAGCAAACTATATATGTGTATGTATATGTATATATATATATATATACATAGTGTAAATAAGTATATTTATATAAATATCTATATGGGCATATGTGTACAAATATTTAGAAATATTCCACTATGTGTATGTACGTATGTATGTATGTGTGTATAAGTATGTGTGTGAGTATAATTACAGTATATAATAATAATAATAATAATAATAATAATAATAATAATAATAATAATAATAATAATAATAATAATAATAATAATAATAATAATAATAATACAATACAAGAGTACAATGTGTGAATAATTATAAATACAGGTTAAATGATCAGTGAATGGGGGTAGGACTAAATAAGTTTACACTTCTTCCTACTCCTTTTTTTGGCAATGTAAATCAAGTTAGCAAGTTTTAAAGGATGAAATTCCTTGTTTTGTTTTGTTGTCGTTTTCTTAAACTTCTCATGAAGTGTTGTTTCTTTTGTTTTTTTACATGTACAAAAAATAAAATAAATCAAATCAAATCAAATCTCAAAGATAACACTGAATTAAAAGGGCAGAAGAAAAGAGAACTCGGGGCGGGGGGGGTTTCTACCTGAGCACCAGGTGGTCTCTGGTGGGATGCGGGGCCATGGTGTTCCTGACGTACTGGTACATCTCCGTCCTCTCGTCCAGCGTCTCCACCACCCGGCTCTCCAGCAGGTCCTCGTCCCAGAGCCGCTGCTCTCGCAGCAGCCGCGTCAGAACCTCCTCGGGACTCGCGGGAATCTCCACGGTCGCTTTCCACAGCCGCAGCGGAAACCCGTCATGCACCTACGAAAAACAAAAGGAAGAGCCAAATGACTTCCCCATCACTCCTGGTGAACTGTTATTATAAATAAGGAGCTGTTACGTGATTATTTGGAGGCAGAGAGGCTGCAGGAAAGTGTCTGGTCGCTTCCTGAATACCTGATTATAATTATTATTAATTTTCTAAATCCTTAAAGTGATGGTTGAGGCTTAAGTTTGAGTCTCCAGCTGCCGTTTAGCTGATTCATTTCATCATGTCATGGGAAAGAAGACATCCTCTGTGACTATCTAACAGGAGGGAGATAACCATCCATCTATGTACGCCACTTGCACACTAGACACAGGAAATGTAGGCCTGGGATAATGAAGAGGTTCTGTTTGTGCGTCTCCATGTCAAAGCTGATGTCATTCTGGGACGGAGTCCAGAGCACGAGGGATGGGAATGAGAGGCCAAGGGCCAGGCCACTTTCACACAGATGTGTTTCTGTACAGGAAACCCTAACTGCTGCTTTTCCACTCGCTATTTAGAGAAGCAAGGCGGAATCCAGGACAGATCTCCAGAGGAAAAAAGAACATGGAAAGCAGAGTTTGTTGTGCACACTTGACGAATGCAGGGCTTGTATTTGTTTCTCTTTTTACGAACCAAAGGCCCTGCCGGTGAGTAGGAATGGGCGATATTTTACCGTTCACGATATACCGTCAAAAAAATTCCTCACGATAAGAATTTGTCATCTCGCGGTAAAAACGATAAATTCCCGTTGATGATGTTTTTGTGTAAAAATGATTTATGGTTCTGCGTTAAATCCACGCACAACGTATGTGAAGGAAGGATGGAAGGAAGGAAGGAAGGAAGGAAGGAAGGAAGGAAGGAAGGAAGGAAGGAAGGAAGGAAGGAAGGAAGGAAGGAAGGAAGGAAGGAAGGAAGGAAGGAAGGGAGAAAAGAGGAAGGGAAGAAGGAAGGAGAGAGCAGGAGGAACGAAGGAAGGAAGGAAAGGGGAGAAGGAAGGGAGAAAACAAGGAAAGGAGGAAGGAAGGGAGAAAAGAGGAAGGGAAGGAGAGAGCAGGAGAAAGGAAGGAAAGAAGGAAGGAAGGAAGGAAGGAAGGAAGGAAGGAAGGAAGGAAGGAAGGAAGGAAGGAAGGAAGGAAGGAAGGAAGGAAGGAAAGGGGAGAAGGAAGGGAGAAAAGAGGAAGGGAAGAAGGAAGGAAGGGAAAAAAGAAGGAAGGAAGGAAATGAGCCAGAAAGAAAGAAAGAAAGAAAGAAAGAAAGAAAGAAAGAAAGAAAGAAAGAAAGAAAGAAAGAAAGAAAGAAAGAAAGAAAGAAAGAAAGAAGGATAAATTCCCGTTGATGACGATTTTGTGTAACAAACATGGCGGATCTGAGAGCGAGATAGATTTATAGTTGAAAAGGTGGAGTTGAATTGGTATTTTTTTTATCGTCATTTTTATCGTTATCGGGATAAATGCCAGAAATTATTGTGATACATTTTTTAGTCCATACCGCCCATCCCTGCCGGTGAGCTTACCTTCCTGCAGGCCAGCTCCACGTGCTCCGGGGTGGAGCAGCTGTCGTAACCTCTGAACTTGTCCTTGGCCTCCTTGAGCAGGGCGTCTAAGCCGTCCTGCAGAAAGGCCCTGTAGCCTCCGTCCCCGGCGTCTTCGCCCGCCAGCTCCTCCAGCCGCAGGGGCGGCAGAGCCTGCTCCACGTACGAGTTCCTGCAGCGATTCATTTCTTCAGGGATCTGTAGAAAAGAAACAACAGACAAGGGTCAGTCTGGGGCTGGATGTTACGGTGAATGACACCTAAAAGGGTTTGATTTGACATGTGACGTGTGAGAAACAGCACACTCCATGTTCTCCATCCTTATTAAATCAACCCCTCTTATTTTATGAACTGTTATCAAGTGCAACCTGGGTAAAGATGTGTCACGGTTAGAAAAATCCTGCTTTTATCTCTTTCAGTCGGTCATTCTGGACGTTTATCTCTTAAATCCTACCTGCCATTTTATAATCCTGACAAGATTGACATTGTCTGAGATTCTCATTGGATAAAACGTCCAGTTTGAGTGGAGTTAATTACATTTGGTTGTTTCAATGGCCGTTTTTCCTTCATAAACCTCCATTAGATAAATATACAAATCAAATCAAAGGGAATAATTAAGGGTGTAACTGAGTTGACTTGAGTGATATGGTCGGGACAGGAAGAGGAAGCTCCTCTGCAATCTAATAAATGGATGAATGATGTAGCCCTGCAGCATCTAATGCGGCGTGTCAGAGTGCAGGCAGAGTGCATTTCGGGATAAATGTCTCTCGCTTGAGTGGATTTGGTGGATTTCTTGATTTTCGTGGGATTATTTGGTGTCGACCTTTTCTGCACAAACACTTGAGAGGAGCTTAAGTCGGGGGTAAGTCGTGTGTGGCCGAGGCCGAACGAGCAGGAGGCCGCTCGGTACGTTTACGTAATCATAACATCGCCCCAGCGAACGGCAGCGTGAAGTGGATCAACAGGTTATGTAACCGCGGCTGTGTTTGTTTACAGTGCAGACGTGGAGGACGTAAGATGTGCAGCGCTGACATGATGAAGTGAGGTGACGCCAAACTGCAGTGTCATAAACTAAACCATCCTGGTTTTAACTTGTCAAGGGAGAGGCTCTAATGACGCTTTTCCACTAGTACCTACTCAGCCCGGACGTCAGCAAAAGAGCGACTCTGACGGAGCTTCTTGTTCATTTTATTCGACAGGCAACGGCAGCGCAAAAGTCTGTTTGGTGATCCAACTCTGAGGTGCAGATGTTCATAAACCTGGTGGCTGAGGAGAGAATTAAAAAGGGATCTAGACGGGAGATAAGGAACGACAAGATCTACCAGGAGTAGGAATGGGCGATATTTTACCGTTCACGATATACCGTCAAAAAAATTCCCCACGGTAAGAATTTGTCATCTCGCGGTAAAAAAGATAAATTCCCGTTGATGACGTTTTTGTGTAAAACTGATTTATGGTTCTGCATTAAATCGACGCAGAAGGAAGTAAGGAAGGAAAGAAGTAAGGAAGGAAGGATGGACGGAAAGAAATGAGCCAGAAAGAAAGAAAGAAAGAAAGAAAGAAAGAAAGAAAGAAAGAAAGAAGGATAAATTCCCGTTGATGACATTTTTGTGTAACAAACATGGCGGATCTGAGTCGTTACAGTTTTGCAGTACAGGTGGACTCATTTAATTGGTTTTTATCAATTAAATTTAATTGGTGTAGTTTAGTAGTATTTAGTATCTTTTAGAGCAGTGTTTTGGGGGCTCCAAAGAATGAATGTGGTGATAGATTTATAGTTACAAAGGTGGAGTTGAATTGGTATTTTTTTTATCGTCATTTTTATCGTTATCGGGATAAATGCCAGAAATTATCGTGATACATTTTTTAGTCCATACCGCCCATCCCTAACCAGGAGCTCTGTCACTTCATAGTTGCTTGTGGTTCCAGCTGACTTCTTTGAGACAAACTAAAAAAAAATTCAAAAGCTTCGCCGCTTGAAGCTTCTCTCACTCTCATTTTTTACTTGATATGGAACACAAGCCCCAGACCCAGCTTTAGTGTTGTTGTCTTCTTCGTTTACATCACACAATCAAATACGTCGCAGCAGCTTTACTCCAACTCTGCCTACTTCTGCTCCAGAATTGTTATGGAAAAGAAACCAGGCCGAGTTGAGCCGAGCTGAGCTGAGCAGAGCCGAGTAGGTTCTAGTGTAAAAGTGCGGTACTAGTGCTCACTGACCCTGAAGAGCTTCCTGCACTCCTGGATCATGTGTGCCAGGCCGTGAGTGGCGGCCAGGTTCTCGTTCAGGTCCCTCTGGTCCGGCTTCCCCAACGTCTGCTTCCGGTTCATCACCCTGTCCCCGAGAAAAGGGGGGGCAAAAACAAGATTAATCAGCTGGATCTGTCGTGCAGACGACACGCACAGAAGACGATGGGCGAGAGGTTGCCGGAGGCAACAGAGGGGTAATCAGTGTTCCAGCTGACGAACACATTTACAAACGCACAACAGTCTTAATCAGGCTCAGAGCTTTACGTAACCTCTCTGTTTCCCCCTCTCTCCCTTCCTCTCTCATCTCTGCCCCCCATCTACAGTATCCTACTCTTTTGTTTCACTCCAGTGACCCTTTCCTGTTTTCAAAACATACGACGTACTACGTATTATGCAATCTGAGACGACAGCAGCTTTCAGACTAGGCCTGTGTTGAAAAAATCGATTTCCCAATTCTAAATCGATTCTCATATTAATTCCTAAAAATCGATTCATATGTCTAAAAATC
This sequence comes from Cololabis saira, assembly GCF_033807715.1. NCBI lineage: Eukaryota > Metazoa > Chordata > Actinopteri > Beloniformes > Belonidae > Cololabis > Cololabis saira. The sequence goes on along the minus strand of NC_084587.1, from coordinate 14,148,826 downwards.
GATTTTTTTTTAACATTTTTTTTGGGGGGGGATTTTTTTTTTATTTTCTTTTATTTATTTATGTATTTCTTTTTTTTCATCATTACATTACAACTCTTGGTTATTTTTTTGTTTATCCCCAAAAAAGGAATGTTTTGTTGGACACGAGAATAACTGGTGCCATGTTTTTGCCTTTAAATATGTTTAAAGGTATGAAAACATTAAAGTGTTAGGTTATAATTGCATAAATTGTCTATATTTCACTACTTTATATACTGTCTTGGGGTTACATTTGCAAAAAATGCTAAAAACCAAATTCTCAAAAATGAAAAACACAAGTAGACCAAAAATGGAACAAATAAAAATGGAATGTAGGAAAAAATGAAACTGATTTCATCCGTCTCTGTTTCCTCCCTGGATCTGTTTGGTAATTCTGACCCACACAATGTTTCTGAAAGCAGTTCTATCAGCATTCTGGGAGCTGATTGGTCCTTACAGCATCATTAGCTGCAATACTTGCTGTTGAATCTCAATATAATACTAGTAGTAATATTTTGCATAACTACAGTCATATAATTCATGCAACAACTCAAAAAACAGTTTTAATAACACTAACCCAAATCAATATCGGAATCGGATCGAATCAAATCTTGATAATCGATTCTGAATCTTAAGAATCGGAATCAAATCGATTCTTGACATTTGAATGGATCCCCAGCCCTATTTCAGACAAAAGCAAATGGCGAAAGCGGCCCGTTGGTACCTGGGCGAGGAGCTCTCTTTGCGGCGCAGCGTGTTGAGGTGGAAGAGCGACGGGGCCAGACAGACGGCCAGGTTGGTCGGCGTCATCTGGTTCTCGCCCACGCTGGCCGTCACGTCGCTGAGCAGACACAGCAGCGTCCGCAGCGCCTCTCGGTTCTCGTCCGGGAGCAGCAGCACAGCGGCGCGGGTCGCCTGGAGACGCAGCTCCTTCGGCATGTCTGTGGAAGGAGACGGAGTCCGTCACGGTTCATTCTTCACTCACATTGTTGTGTAATAACCATCACGACGGATGAAGTCATTTGTTTTCACGCATAAATTAGTTAATTCAGGAAGGAAATCGTGTGGGCCCGTCCCCCTCCCCCCCCCACCGACGGCCAGAAATGAGCTGATGCTATCTGAGTAACATAAGAGCGTGGACTTTGTGTGGACATTATGGGTCAATGACGAATAAGGATTTTCAACAGGTCAATTTTAAAATAATAAAAAAAAAAGAATATCTATTGCAGTAGTTCAAACATTAAATTAAAACAAAGAAAACAAAGAATCCAAATCAAACATTCAAAAGAACAATTAAAGCCTGTATGTTAAGTAAATATAATGAAATATGTTAGTTAAGTTTGATTGACATACCCATAGACGGCGGTAATTTTATTTTATTTTAGTTTTTTATTCACTTTAGTTGTTGTTTTTTTTTATTTTTTATTTTTAATTTATGTTATTTGTGAAGTTATTTATTGGAAAAAGGGGCAGATCAGATAAGATTCTTCTTCTTTCTGCTCCTTTTTCATTCACAATTTAAGAACATTTGTATTTGTATTGAATTGTTTTATTTTTTTGAATGAAATAAAGAATAAATGAATGAATGAATGAATTAAGAATGTTGTGTACACATAAATTCATAACAATTTTAAATTAAGTGATTTCAGAGTGTTTTGTCAAGATGAATTGGCACTAGCCTTAAAAAAGGTCATGTGGTGCAACCATGATTCATATTAAAATTAATTAATTTCCTTAACATCTTGACATCTTTTTTTTTACAAGTTTTCAGTATTATTATCAAAAATGGTTGTTTTTTTAATGGTCGCGCCACATGATATTTCATAAAATGGACATCAGTCAAATTTTGTTTGTATATTATGATGGAAATATAAATACAAATGTGTAGCAATCTTATACACTACAAGACATTTCGGAAATCATGCCAGATAGGGCAGAAGATTGATTTAAATACATTTAGGGTTATTTCAAATAAGTTTTCAAAACAAGAGTCCTGGTCGGACGGTCGCACCACATGACATTTTGACGCTTAAAACAACAACAAAATCCCAAATAACTAGTATTTTTTGTAAAATTCAAGTGAGTCCATATGTGGGACAGTTAGGTCATATACCGTATTTTCTGGACTATAAGCCGCTACTTTTTTCATAGGTTTTCAACCATGCAGCTTATACAATTTTCTTCCACCGCTCGGGGCGCTTCTAACCGGAATTAGAATCAAAACTAAGACAAAATAAATGCAAAGAAGAATACGCTACTAGCAGATAGAAGTAGAAGCAGATTTCAAACAGATAAATAGATAAATAAATACTGGTTATTTTCTCTTGGTTCTGTCCCGTTTTAATCAGCAAAGTTGCTGCCGTGTTAAAAGACACTGTTAGGAAAGGATCTATTTAGGTACAAACATGTACATCATTTATAGTTCAAAATCCTTCTGTACATGTAGTAAATATCTAATCTAACAACATAAATATCTGCGACTTATATCTTTTTTTTTTTAATAGAGCGGATGCGGCTTATATGCAGGTGCGGCTTATAGTCCAGAAAATACGGTATATGGTATTTTTTTATCCATTTAAACCTTTTTTGAATTGAAAAAAAATCTGTTTTTCAGAAAATATAGGCGTCCCGACATTGACCCGTATGCTTCATAGAAGCTGCTTACACTGATAGATCTGCAGGAAAGTCTCCGACAGTTTGCTCGTGAGCAGCGGCTCGGGCAGGTCTCGGAAATACTGCTTCAGCATGTCTGCCACGTCGTACGCCGACTGGCCCTCGTAGTTGACGCCCCCGCCGTCCGCGCCGCTCGCCTCGTTCATCTGACGGAGAGCCTGGATACGAGATTTCACTCCAGACTTCCTGAACAGACCGACCTGGGAGAGGAAGTAAAGAGAAGACGGCGTTACGTCACGCAAGCATGCAAAAACCTGAAAGCCGGCGTAAAACTTTTTTAGAGTCAACATTCAGAAAAGATTTGAAAAAAGAGAAAGCAAGTATAACTTAAAAGGAACAGAGATTTTTTTTAAAACCAAGATGCAGGACTAAATTGATGGAACGTTGTATTTCTGTGAAAGGAATCAGTTCATGGAACAATCTGAATAAAGAAAACAAAGAATCCAAATCAAACATTACATTCAAAAGAAGAATTAAAGCCTGTTTGTTAAGTAAATATAATGAAATATGTTAGTTAAGTTTGATTGAAATACCCATAGATGCCGGTAATTTTATTTTATTTTAGTTTTTTATTCACTTAGTTGTTGTTTTTTAATTTTTATTTGTTATTTGTGAATTTATTTCTTGGAAAAAGGGGCAGATTAGATAAGATTCTTCTTCTTTCTGCTCCCTTTTCATTCACAATTTATGAACATTTGTATTTGTATTTGTATTGAATTGTTTGTTTTATTTTTTGAATGAAATAAAGAATAAAATGAAATGAAGTAAAGTGCATTTAAAACGAATTATGTGTCTAAATGACACAGATACGCCTTTTAAAGTGACTTTTCTTGACTGAACATTGTTGAAACGCAGCAGGGAAACTGAAACTCGGCTGACACCCTGAATCTGCGCAGCAGCTCGTCGTTGGCCTTTTAAGGCCGAAATAAACTGCTGTAAATACTTGGTAGGAAAAGTCTTAATTTCCAGTCTGAATATTTTCCGCGAGCGTTCACCACCTCCTCACAGAGGAGCCTTGTACTCGCTCGGAGAAGAAAGCCATCATTCTCTTTTTCAGCTTGTGCCCTTTTAAAAGCCGTTTGCCACGTGTTTTACCAGTCTCTTCCCTGTGATGCTCACGCACTCTTTAAAAACCCTTTTACTGTAATAAAAGAGACCCTGCTGACTTAACAGATGCACACGTTGACTCTCTCCAGGCCTCCCCGCTTCCCAGAAAGAGGAAAAACAAAAGAGGAAGACAGAAAGTGTACATATGTACCGAGGTAGAACTGAGAACTGGGGTTTTTTTAACAACCCCCTCACCCGTCTTATGCAAAATCCACTTAAAACAATGAAGGATGGAGGTTTGACTGCCAAGACATGTCCTGAAGCCAACTTAGACAAAAAGAGGTTTTGATTTCATTTGTGGTAACTCAAATAAAATCAGGTATTCGTTGAAAAGCAGCCTCGGGCCTCAGGACACCGTCAGGAAAACATCCAATCAGAGAGAGGAAGCATGTGACTCCGGCAGACCCACAACCGGACTAGTATCAACCATTTCTGTTTTGCTAAGTGAATCTAGCCAATGTTCAATCCCCATTTCATCCCGAGGCTTCAAAATAAGGCAGTTTAGAAAATAAAAAAAATAAGAATATACTAATTATTGTAAAATAAAATAAATATAAGAAGAAGAATCAAAAGAAGAATGAGAAACAGACCTGGATTCACAAAACATTCTTAAGAAAAAAAATATTCTTAAATGTCATTTTTTTCTTAAGTTCAGTCTTAAGTCATATTCTCCAAAAAAAATTTTTTTCTCAACTTTCTTCTTAAGAAAAAACTTAAGAATAAATAGTATTCTTGAAATAAAAGTTCTCAAATTTGTTCTTGACTTTTTTCTTAACTTTAAGACAACCTTGACCTGTCTTAAAATTTCTTCTGTGAAAATGTAAGACTCTAATATCACATTTTTCAACACATTTTAGCCAAGTTTAGACTAGTAGGTCATAGTTTGAGGATATACTTTGTAATTAATTACACAAAGAGCCTGTTAACTGTTTGTTTGCATGCTCTGCATCTCTTTTTCTCCTTCTCCATGTTTAGTGAGTGACTGACGGTTAAGACCCAAACTACCTGTATATATTTTTGTTGGCGCGTGCAATGCAATGACATATTTTAAGAAGTTCTTAAGTAGGAAAAATAAGAAATTCGTAAGAAATGACAGTTCTTAAGATGGTTCTTAAGAAAATATTGAGGAATTGCACTTAAGAACTTCTTAATTTTAGATCTTAAGACATTTCTTAAGATCGTTCTTAAGAACATATTGGTGAATCCGGCCCCTGGAGGCCTCAATGCTCAAGATTATATTTGAGTATAATCTAGTTTACATGCTGCACATGTGTGTGTTTTTTCAGTTACCTGGTCGAGACACTGGTTGCGTAAATAACGCATGGCTTGCTGGATTCCCTGAGGAAGGGGCTGGCCGGTCCGCTGGACGATGACTTGCAGCGGCACACCGAACACATTCCTGTCTTTATAGTCGCGCACCTTTATCCGCTTCATAAACTTTGGCACAGCCCTACAACATAGACACAAGAAAAAGGACATTCGTTTTCAACTTCAGCAGCTGTGCAAAAGTAGAACAACACAAGCGATGACCTTAATTCCAACCAAACTGGCTCATTAAGTTCAAATCGGATCAGATTTAAAATTAAAGTCTCGCCCAGATTGCTACTCAAGGATTCCCGCCCCCCACTAAGCGCTGCAGGAGAGCGGCTGCAGAGGCCCAGGTCTCCAAGTATATGAGAGCGGAGGAGAAACAATGTGAGGGCAGAGCAGAGGGGCAAGTGGGATGTAAGCCGGCGTGTCAAAAAGTGAGCAACACACTGCTCCGCACATCTACACACAGTACTGGAGTTGAGGGGGGATGATGAAATAAAAACGGTCCAAATCATCCCCCTGTAAAACTGCCATCCCCCCTTTCCATCCCTTATGTCATTTCATCAATGAATGTGGTTTTACTGCTATTTCAACATTTAGAGTCATCACCAGAAAAATAACACCAGAAAAATAACTTATTTGACAATTTTCTCCTGTTTCAAGTAAATTTTCACTTGAAATAAGTAGGAAAATCTGCCAGTGGGACAAGATTTATCTTCTTATTACAAGCAAAAGAAAACTTGTTCCACTGGCAGATTTTTCTACTTATTTCAAGTGAAAATCTCCTTGAAACAGGTGAAAATTGTTGTTTTTTTCCAGTGATGAGTCTTGTTTTAAGTGTAATGAGATTTTTTTTTACTAAAATGAGACATTTCAACTAGAAATAAGACAAATATTCTTGCTAAGATTTTGAGTTTTTGCAGTGATCCATTTTACTTATCCTGTGAAGGACAGAGTCATATTGATAAGTTCAGAAAACTGTTTTTTATTGTTGTGTTTTGATGTATTTGATGTAAGCCCAGTGGATATTTAAAGCTTACAGAAGGCTGCATTTAACTGCTGCTATGTCATTCCTGCAGTATTTCTGCAGGTGTTTTGGTCACTGCTATTATTTGTAATATATTATATTATTTGTAATCAGCACAAATTATCTGTCCCCATATGATAAAATCCACCATCCCCCCTGATTTCTTTTTACAACTCGAGTACTGTCTACACACAGTGGCCGTCCCAGTATTAGTTGACCCTCCGCCGGCACGCACACAAGAGTGAGAGTGGACGGGGGGTCTCCGGCTACCAAACTCTGAGACAAAACACGCAGCGGCCACCGTTTTACAAGAATGCGCCCGCAGATTTATAGATGTGTGTCCATCTGCATGGGTGTGTGTGTGTTTAGCAGGGAGACTCTTGAGCGTGACTCGGGACAAGCGCGTCTTTGTAAGAGCTGCTGTTCACAAGACTTGGAGTTCTTCTCAGAACCGCAGTTCGGGAAATGGGGGGGGAAGGAGCACTTTATGATCGCGGCCGGAATTCTGAATATGTATGGGCCAACAATCGGACTCTGTCTTTCAGAGAGACCCGACCTGTCATAAGACTGTCGTGACGCCTTCTGTTTCTGTCCAAGAGTGCCCTCCAACAGGAGGAAAACACCAAGACGGGATGGGATCTTTCACTTTTAGTTCATATTTCCTAACTAATGACTAAGTAGCAGTGACTTATGGTGAATGTACCGTATTTTCCACACCGTAATGCATCGTATTATAAGGGGCACCTTCAATAAATGGCCTATTTTAAAACCCTCTTATAAGGCGCATGGAATATACGGTAAGATACCGTACTATAGTGGCTGGGGTTGAGCTACGTATCTACCTGATGGAGCTTCGCTACAGGAAATGCTACAAAATGCTACAGAAAATGCAAAAAACTTTATTAACAAAATAAAAAACAGCTTTTTGAAAACTTTGTTCACTCCCAAAATAGGGGAACTAGAGGGGAACTTTTCCAGTTCATTCCCAGAAACTCTAGAAATCTTCTTCTTCTGTGTCGGAATAGAACAGCTGGGCGACTAGGCCTGTGTTGAAAAAATCGATTTCCCAATTCTAAATCGATTCTCATATTAATTCCTAAAAATCGATTCATATGTCTAAAGATCGATTTTTTTTTTGGGGGGGGGGTTGTTTTTTTTCTTTTCTTTTTTCTTTTATTTATTTATGTTTTTTTTTTTTTTTTATCATTACATTACAACTTTTGGTTATTTTTTTGTTTATCCCCAAAAAAGGAATGTTTTTGTTGGACACGAGAATAACTGGTGCCATGTTTTTGCCTTTAAATATGTTTAAAGGTATGAAAACATTAAAGTGTTAGGTTATAATTGCATACATTGTCTATATTTCATTATTTTATATACTGTCTTGGGGTTACATTTGCAAAAAATGCTAAAAACCAAATGCGGAATGTGGGAAAAAATAAAACCGATTTCATCCGTCTCTGTTTGCGGTCCTGGATCTGTTTGGTAATTCTGACCCACATGATGTTTCTGAAAGCAGTTCTATCAGCATTCTGGGAGCTGATTGGTCCTTACAGCATCATTAGCTGCCAATACTTGCTGTTTAATCTCAATATAATACTAGTATTACTATGTTGCAGAACTACAGTCATATAATTCATGCAACAGCTCAAAAAAAAGTTTTAATAACACTAACCCAAATCAATATCGGAATCGCATCGAATCGAATCAAATCTTGATAATCGATTCTGAGTCTTAAGAATCGGAATCGAATTGATTCTTGACATTTGAATCGATCCCCAGCCCTGTGGGCGAGTGCGGCATCCAAAGGTCCCGACTCCGTCTCGTCAGTCGCCATTATGCGAGTCAGCGTTGTCTTGAACGTCTGTGACGATTCCTGCTGGTTTTAGCGCCGTTACTTCAGCAACACCAACTACATTACCCACAATCCCCCTGACTACAGTAACGGAAATGACCGTAATGATCATATATAAGGCGCACTGCCGGTTTTTGAGAAAGTGAAAGGCTTTTAGGTGCGACTTATAGTGCAGAAAATACGGTAAACAATCCGGAGAGGTTCTGGTGAACAAACGCTGTTTTTCTCTTGACCTGCTTCTAAAGAGTGCCCCCCCCCCTCCCTCTATCAAGTGCAAACCGATGCCAGTCCCGAGGAGCAGACACAAGCAGTACACGGGGTGAAACTGCACAATTACCAGCAGCTTATAAAGTGAGTTCAGACCTATAGCCGGCGAGCGGTGTAGAAGACCCTTAATTTGAGAGGAGGGCAGCTCTCTCCAGCCTCAAGCACCTTGCGTGTGAACGGCCATGATTGCATGGCTGTGATGAAGACAATGTACACCCCTTCTCAGCAATTACGGGCCTGGGAAAAGAATGTGAAACCCAACCTCTGCGCGGACAGCCGTCACAGCTCTATACAACAACTTGCAGATGGAGCGGATTGGGAGATGGGTCGTATGGAGAGGTACTGGCTGCCTGAAAGGAGATATTTCAGGGTAACGCTTTCAGGGACAATGCGACGGACGCATTCATCTGTTCGCGTGAGAATCAAAATAAAGGGAAAGGGAAAAAAAAACCCCGTATCTCAAGCCGTGATTACAGAGATGCCTGTCTTTTTGCAACGTCTGCCCTGTTTTTCTCTCCTCTTTCGAGGCTTCAAATTTCCTGACATCCACTCACCAGCTGAATCCGTGTTTGTTTGTCGGCGTGTGTTTTTCCAGCAGTGCCGTGAGCTGCAGGAGGGAGAGTTTCTGCAGGAGGTTCATCTGCAGCACGGACTGGCAGCTGATCTGCAGCTGGGCGGAGGCCAGGCTGGGCCGATGGGAGTTCTGGAAGCTCGGCCAGCGGAGTTTCTGCGGTCTGGAAGAACGTTGGCAGAGGAGAGGAGAGGAGAGCACAAACTGAGATGTGAGACGATCGTAAACAAGAGAGAGACTTCTGGGATCTGCGTCACGCTTTTGTGTACACAATAAATGTTCAAATTGACACACGGCTCGAAAGAAATACTGTTGTGTGGCCAGGTGATCACTTTAGGGATTAGGAAGATATATGCATGCGTCAATCAGGAGATTATCTGAACAGATACCGAGTGTAACTCTGTTGGTGGAGATTCCTGGCTGCACAGAAACAGTCTCCAAGGAGACGGAGCTGCATTCCTCGGTGCTCGGCAGCCTTATGTAAGAAGAGACGTCCCAACTTGTCCTTCTCTTTATCATTTGTGGTCATTTCCTTTTATTTTTGAAGAATTTTCTTTTTATTACTAACTATTATGCTCTTTTTTGCTTTCAGTCATGTTTTTTTTTGTCTTTAAGGATTATTTCATCACAAAATGAATTGGTACAGAAACAACGAAGTAGGCCTGTGTTGAAAAAATCGATTTCCCAATTCTAAATCGATTCTCATATTAATTCCTAAAAATCGATTCATAAAGATCGATTTTTTTTTATTAATCTTTTTTAAATTTATTTATGTATTATTTTTTTTCATCATTACATTACAACTTTTGGTTATTTTTTTGTTTATCCCCAAAAAAGGAATGTTTTGTTGGACACGAGAATAACTGGTGCCATGTTTTTGCCTTTAAATATGTTTAAAGGTATGAAAACATTAAAGCGTTAGGTTATAATTGCATAAATTGTCTATATTTCATTACTTTATATACTGTCTTGGGGTGACATTTGCAAAAAATGCTTAAAAAAAAAATTCTCAAAAATTAAAAACCAAAATGGAACAAAAATGGAAGAAATAAAAACGGAATGTGGGAAAAAATAAAACCGATTTCATCCGTCTCTGTTTCCTCCCTGGATCTGTTTGGTAATTCTGACCCACATGATGTTTCTGAAAGCAGTTCTATCAGCATTCTGGGAGCTGATTGGTCCTTACAGCATCATTAGCTGCCAATACTTGCTGTTGAATCTCAATATAATACTAGTAGTAATATTTTGCACAACTACAGTCATAAAAGTCATGCAACAGCTCAAAAAACTGTTTTAATAACACTAACCCAAATCAATATCGGAATCGAATCGGATCAAATCTTGATAATCGATTCTGAATCTTAAGAATCGGAATCGAATCGATTCTTGACATTTGAATCGATCCCCAGCCCTACAACAAAGTGCAGTTCATTGGTGGAAATGAGGAAAAGACCTCTTTATTCTACAGTTTAGACACTTTTTCTGTCCGTACTGACCTGCTGGTCCGAGTGAGCGATGCTCCGACGCCTGAATCTCTCCTCTCTCTCATCCCGTCGTCGGCCTCGCCCAGCGGGTTTCCCGTGCTGTCCTGGTCGCTCCCGTTCTCCGTCTCTTCCAGCTGGTTCTGCAGAGGGGAGGACGGACAGGGAGACGCCGAGTCCAGCGCCGAGTCGGAGTCGCCCTCCTCTTCCTCGTCCTCCTCCTCGTCCTCCTCTTCGCAGGCCACGGCGTCCGACCAGGCGTTGACGAAGCGCTGCAGGCCGCTAACGTGCTGCAGCACTTCCTCCAGCTTCCGTTCGTCCCCTTCTTCCTCCTCCCTCTCGGCGTAGGGGACGTTGTCGTAAAAACTGAGCCTGGGGCTGTCGACGGAGCCCGAGGAGGCGCGGCGCTGGCGTCTGCTCTGCCGACCCCTGAGGATCACGGAGTTCCCGTTCTCGTTCCCGTTGTTGTTACGTGAACTCCCGTCCTTCAGGGCTTTGGGGAAAGTTCCCGGCTTGTGGCCTTCGGGTAAATAGAAAAAGAGCATGGCCCCGTCTTCGTCCTCCTCCTCCTCCTCCTCCTCTTCGTCGTCCCGCCTGCTTTTGTCTTGAAAAGCGCGGTTGTTCCTGCGGTTCTGCTCGTCGCTCGACATCCCGTCGGTAGCTTGGCAGGGGACGGCAGGGGCGGATTTGGGGGCCGGCGGCTGTCGGCCCGAAGCTTCTTGGATGACGCTGAAAGGGTCAAAGCCTTCTAGATACATGCCCCCTCTCTTCCCGGAGCTCGCCGCGGTGCTGTGGCTGCGGGCCCGGGTCACCGGGCTGGGCGTGCTCACCGCGCTGCCGCTGCTAGCTTCCGACTGGCTGCTGCCGGTGCTGCCGGTGCTGCCGTTGCTGGTCTGCGTGGAGTACGACACGGAGCGGTTCCGGTTCAGAGTCATGGTCTGCGTGGGATTGCGGTGGTGGTTGAAGTTGATGCTGGAGATGTCCACGCAGTTCAGGCTGCGGAGTTTGTCATCGTCCAGGCCCTCTTTGATGACGGGGCCGCTGATTTCGATTTTTCCGCCGCCGCCGCTCCCACTCCCTCTCTTCTTCCTCTTGGAGGATGAGCCGCTCCGGATCCGCAGACTCTCCATCCTCTTGAGGAAGCTCTTCGCCCGGGAACGCGTGTTTTTCCCGCCGCCTCCGCCTTGGTCCAGGCCTCCTCCTCCCACCATCCCCGTTTTGACGTCGTAAGTGAACTGCCGAAGCGTCTCCAGGGGCGACGGGGGCAACCCGTCGGACAGGGAGTCCTCGTTGGCGCCTCCCGACCCGCCGGTGCCCGAGGACGAGCACATGCTGGCCACGGAGCTGGCGCGCGTGGCCCCGGCGGGCGCGGCTTCGTTCGCCAGGGCGGCGCCGTGGCTCTTCTCCTCTCCTCTCCCTCCGCTGCCGCTGCTGTGGAGGGAGCCCACCTCGGGCTGCTCGCTGAGGTCGGTGAGCACGCTCTCCGAGCTGGTGCCCTCCCGCAGGGCCGGCTGGCCCTTCTGGGACGCTTGGTCCTTGGCGAACGAGGGCTGGGCGGCGTCTGCGGGGAGCGAGGAGAAAACCTCCAGCTCCTCCATCCGGGACCAGCGCTTGCTGTCCCTCTGGAAGGTCCATCGGCCGCTGATGGCACACGGCTCGTCCTCGTCTGAGTCTTCGCTCTAGTGAAGGGAGGGACAAATCAGAGGCCGTGGTGAGACGGGAAAAAAGAGAAGGAGGGAGAGGAACAGTTGGAAAAAAAAACACCATGTACTGCTAATATCTTCACTTTCAGTTATCGATTATCTTTAAAAGAATTATTCTAATTTGAAAACCATTATTATACAACTGCTGCCAAGCAGAGGTGTCAAAAGTATTCACATTCATTACTCAGGTAGAAGTATAGATACTAGAGTTTAAAAATACTCCTGTAGAAGTTGAAGTATCAACTCAAGTTTTTTACTCAAGTAAAAAGTATAAAAGTACTGGTTTTAAAACTTATTAAAGTATAAAAGTAAAAGTAATGTAAGGGGGGAAAATCCATTAAGGACAAAAGCCATTGAAAATGAATGCATCTTAGTATAATGCAAATATATTAAAGAACCATATATGTGTACTATTGAGCATTAACATGTGTTTCAGAGAGCAGGAGATATGATGACTAGTTGCCTATAAGTATTGTAATGGTGCAAAAAGTCAAACTTCAGAGGCATGTTATCATTTATCCTAATGTTTATTGGAATGTACATCCAAGTTTAGTTGCAGGAATCTGAGGGAACGGATGTAAGAACAAAACTGGACAAGAACATCTGAAACAACCACAACCAAATTCACTCTATCCGGATGGAGCAATTTAACTGGATAGTTTTTATTAAAGGCCGAAATGAAATAAAGTAACGAATTTGAATTGTAATTTGAAAACCATTATTATACAACTGCTGCCAAGTCATTTCATAACCAGAGGTGTCAAGTAACAAAGTACAAATACTTCGTTACCTTACTTAAGTAGAAATTTTGGTTATCTATACTTCAGTGGAGTAATTATTTTTCAGACGACTTTTTACTTTTACTCCTTACATTTTCACGCAATTATCTGTACTTTTTACTCCTTACATTTTAAAAACGGCCTCGTTACTCTATTTCATTTCGGACTTTAAACAAAAAACTATCCAGTTAAATTGCTCCATCCGGATAGAATGAATTTGGTTGTGGTTGTTTCAGATGTTCTTGTCCAGTTTTGTTCTTACGTCCGTTCCCTCAGATTCCTACAACTAAACTTGGATGTACATTCCAATAAAGGTTAGGATAAAAGATAACATGCCTCTGAAGTTTGACTTTTTGCACCATTACAATACTTATAGGCAACTAGTCATCATATCTGCTGCTCTCTGAAACACATGTTAATGCTCAATAGTACACATATATGGTTCTTTAATATATTTGCATTATACTAAGATGCATTCATTTTCAATGGCTTTTTTCCCCCTTACATTACTTTTACTTTTATACTTTAAGTAGTTTTGAAACCAGTACTTTTATCTTTTACTTGAGTAAAAACTTAAGTTGATACTTCAACTTCTACAGGAGTATTTTTAAACTCTAGTATCTATACTTCTACCTGAGTAATGAACGTGAATACTTTTGACACCTCTGTTCATAACACGATATAATTGGACGAAAAGTTGGACAGGCTGCCTTGAAAAGACATCTCTCGCGCCACCGACACAAGATAACAGTATCTTCGTCTGAGGTCAGGACACGATGAACCCAAGAAATTCAGGATTATCGAGTCCTGGCGGCGCAAAACAAGAAATGAAGTGACCTTCACTGGGTCACAACAAACGCACAGACGTGTTACTGAAACAAACGCCTCCCCCAATGATAGTTAATCTATGGCAGACCCCGGAGGGACTTCAGGAAATTCCATCGTGACCCCCATAGCTCACGATGCAGCCGGCCAGTCAGCCAGACTGGGGTCACCCACCTAATAGCCTTTATCTCTTTTGTCTGCCCACACACACACGTACACACACACACACACACGCTGGATGAGACTGAGGAGCAGATTTATACACTATCACTGTCATGTTTGGGCCTTTATCCTCGCTTTGTCTTGTTTATGCTGGCAGGAATGTGAGATAACTCGTACTATTCTATGTTTTACGTACAGAGAGCAGCGATTGGGCCGGCAAGAACCGGAACCATTTGTCAACATTCTGGAGAAATCTTATCCTTGAAACCCATCGAACCGCCGGCGCGTTCTTGAAAAGGTCGCGTTAAAAGGAGCGTGCAGAAGGAAAAAATTGTTTATTTTTATGATAAAGGAGAAAGAAAGAGCGAGAGAGAGAGAGGGAGGAAACCGCGAAGGATGGGAGACGGGGCGGGGATGTGAAGGGAGAGGGAATGTGAAGACGTGAGGAGATCAATGCATTCCTAAGTCGTCTGGGTGGGGGTTCGGCGTGGTTGGCTATCGTCTCTTAGGAGCAGAGGAGTCAAACAGGCAAATAACCTCCATGACTCTTCTGCCTATCTGCTGACTCTTTGAAAAATAAGGTGACACACACACGGGGTCATCCTTACGAACACCACCACCCAAGGAACCTTAGGAAGCCTAAAGTTCTACCCAGACTTTAAGCTTATTATCCAGAACGCCAGAGCCAGAGTCCTTACAAACACCAGGAAACTGGACCACATTACTCCGGTCATGAAATCACTACACTGGCTTCCAGTGAGTCAAAGGATAGAGTTTAAAATCTTACTGCTGGTCTAAAAAGACCTGAATGGTCTTGGACCAAAATACATGGTTGATCTGTTAGTTCCTATGAAGCTCCCAGACCCCTGAGGTTCATCTGGATCTGGTTTGTTGTGGTTCCAGAACCAGAACCAAGCAAGGTGAGGCAGCGTTCAGTTATTCTGCTCCTCACCGGTGGAACAAACTTCATGTAGACCTGAGGTCTGCTCCAACTGTCAGCTCCTTTAAATCAGGCCTAAAAACATTACTGTTTACTGAAGCTTACTCTTAAATGAAATACAGGACTGTCTCAGAAAATTTGAATATTGTGATAAAGTCCTTTATTTAACGGTAAAAACAGAACATTAGAAGGGGTAGGACTAGAAAAGTTTTTTGAAACTTCATCCTACACCCAACAGGAAATATTTATTTACATATAGATTTGTCTCTTTAATTTGCTTTGTTTTGCTTATGGTTTTCTTTGTTGTTCTTTGTTTTTTTTTTGTTTTTTTCGGTATATACATTTTATGCATTCTGATTATTTTGTTTTTGTTTTAACCTGTTTGAATAAATAAATAAATAAATAAATGAAATGAAATGAAAATTTTCTGTAATGCAAAAATGTCATACATTCTGGATTCATTACAAATCAACTGAAATATTGCAAGCCTTTTATTATTTTAATATTGCTGATCATGACTTACAGCTTAAGAAAACTCAAATATCCTATCTCAAAAAATTTGAATATTCTGGGAATCTTAATCTTAAACTGTAAACCATAATCAGCAATATTAAAATAATAAAAGGCTTGCAGTTGATTTGTAATGAATCCAGAATGTATGACATTTTTGTTTTTTTTTAAATTGCATTACAGAAAATAAAGGACTTCATCACAATATTCTAATTTTCTGAGACAGTCCTGTACTTACATGCTGAACTCTACCGCCCTTACTTTGTAACAACTTGTGCTTTTTATTATTTTACCTCTTTTCTTAGCATTTTATTTGTTATTTACTGTTTAATTGTGCCTTGCCCGCTTTTAATGTTGATGTAAATCACTTTGAATTACCTTGTGTTGAATTGTGCTATACAGATAAACTTGCCTTGCCTTATTAAGGTTATTAATCCAGATAATACTCCGTAGCTACTTCTAGTTTACTTGAATTGAGATAATTTTAGGTGCTGGCACTTATGGTAATTCAGATTTTACTTTCAAGTTGCCACAATGGGTCAATCATCTCACCACCACAATCACTCAAAGACCCTTAACGGCATAACTACGTACTTGAGATGTATGAGGACACTTCTAGTTTATTCACGGTGAATCAAATGCACGAGAACGCCTGTGACAGAGATCAGTAGCCTTTAATGGAGGGAGGTTTGAGTGAATGCAAACCATCAAAGTTAACCCTCCCTGCCCCCCGAGGGTCCTCACAGCTTCCTTGATCTGGGAATAAACTCAACAGGTGTCTCATCATTAGACGAGATGAGAGGAGCGGCAGCTTCGCCCCCCGCGGCCGAGAGGTGAGCCGGCGGCTGAGGAAACGCAGATGTGTGTGAGGAGAGACCGTCGGGGAAAAGAAGGTAAAGTGCAAAGTGTGTGCTTTGGAGCTTACTCTCTTTCTTTGTGGCGTTATGTCCAGCCTCATTAAAGCACACTTGTTGAGGGTGTTCAGTCTCCTGCAAACACAAACACACAAAAAACCGGCAACATTTAGAAACAAGTGGGCTTTAACCATTCACAGCTCGTTGACCTTCCTGCAAACTCAAAAAACTGGTAAAGAGAGAAAGACGGAGGTGGGGGGGGGGGAACCAGCCCGGCTAATGAGCCGCTGAAGGATAATCCTCAACATGAACAGGAAGAGAATGACACAGATAAGGAGAGGGCGAGGAGAATGAAACCTGCTGGAGTGGAGGAGAGAAACCTCTTCTCCCCTCATTGCAATATAGAAATTACCAATTCTAACTCTAATAATCATTCCTGGCATTATCACGATATATTGTTTCATAGTGTATTATTATATTAAGTTGTGAAATCTCATGGGATGTTAAACTATAGTATTATTATATTTTTATATATTAATAGTATGGTGATATCATTTGGTTATATGTTATGATATTTTACAAAAATGATGTTATATTAGGATATTACTATATTATTATGCTATATTTATATTATATTGTGCTACACCACTCTATATGATAATTATTTATTTGTTTAACTTATTTACTCTCGAATTAATATTCTCAATTTATGTATCTACTTCATCTTATGAACTGATGTCGTCTTTTGTCGTTGTTTGCACTGTATGTTAATAAATAAATAATAAAAAAATATATATATACCCGATTGATACTGTAATTAGGGCTGGGCGATTTTGGACAAAAATAAAATCCCGATTTTTTTTCTCTGAAAACCCAATTTTTGATTTCGATTTCGATTTTTTTGGTAAAACTACAAAAGCCAATGGAATAAATTGTTTCAAATATTTTATCTTTATTTTTAAAGAAAAATAGCAAACAAATTTCCCTATTGGGAATGAAGTGCAATTGAAAGATACTGTTAATCCTCCTTGAGTTTAGTAAAGTGACAACATTTACAATTTTCTTGACCAAACAAAGATGACTAGACGAGCTCTGTCTGTAATGCAGCCAGCTGCAAAAAAGGAAAATTAATTTTCCGATTTTCCTTTTTTAACATCGATTTTGATTAATAAATCCGATTTAGATTTAAAATCGATTAATCGCACAGCCCTAACTGTAATGATGTGAATCTTGTATAACTGACTTTATTTCTCTAATAAAAAGTTTAATAAAAAAAAAAAAAAAAAAACATGAACAGGAAGAGAATGACACAGATAAGGAGAGGGCGAGGAGAATGAAATCTGTTGGAGTGGAGGAGAGAAACCTCGGGGAGGGGGGACGGAAAACTTCTCCCCCCGTGCCACCTGGACTCGGGGAGCTCGGGTGGTGGTGGAGGTGGTGGTGGGGGGGGGTCCGGCCTCTGGTGAGCGCTGAGAGCGGATCATGTAACAATGGAGAGATGAGGAGATGGGAACTGGAGGACAGTCGGGGTGAAAGGCTGCCCGGAGAGGAGACTGAGATGATAGCTTCCAGATGTAAGGAGGAGGGACGAACACCTGCTGAGCTTTATTACCCAGTCCTGAACTTTAATGAAGGGACTGACTCCATTTGAGAACCATTAGCCCCTCCTCATATGCTAATTTACAGGACTGTCCCAGAAAATTAGAATATTGTGATTTTCTGTAATGCAATTACAAAAAACAAAACTGTCATACATTGTGGATTCATTACAAATCAACTGAAATATTACAAGCCTTTTTATTATTTTAATATTGCTGATCATGGCTTACAGCTTAAGAAAACTCAAATATCCTATCTCAAAAAATTAGAATATTGTGGGAATCTTTCTTAATCTTAAACTGTAAACCATAATCAGCAATATTAAAATAATAAAAGGCTTGCAATATTTCAGTTTATTTGTAATGAATCCAGAATGTATGACATTTTTGTTTTTTTTTAATTGCATTACAGAAAATAAAGAACTTTATCACAATATTCAAATTTTCTGAGACAGTCCTGTATATTATAGGGACAGATCCAGTCGTCGCCAGTTTAAGGACTAAAACCAAATATTGCTCGATCTTATAACAATGCAGAGAAAAGTACAAGTGAGATATGTACACAGTACAATGATACAGAAAAACTCTAAGGTGCAGTCCATGCTTCCAAGGGGCTTATCGTTGTAATTCCTTATCTAATCGTGAACTTTCTAAAGCGAGGGCTCCTTTTGAAGTCGGGCTCTTGTGATTTCATGTGGGGGCTACCGAGCGATAGCACACCAAAGAGGGAGGAAGGGAATGGCAAATACCATCCAAAAAGAGAAGAAAAATGTTCAGTGAGACGTGTTATCTCACCTGCAGAGAGCCTCGATGGCGTCCCGATCAAGGAAGTCGTGGTCTCTGGTAACTGAAGATATATCAATGGGAAACAGGGCATCTTTGGAAGAGAAGGAGAGTCGGGGTTAGTGTTGACATTTCACCACGGCGGCTGATTAAATCAGTATGTTCAGATAAAACTAGAGTAAAAGCCCCCAGCCCCAAACACACCCACCCCGCTCAAACACCTACCCCCTCCCCCCCATACGTTCCCTGATGAAAAGCTAAAGGAGGAAGCAGCGTCTTAGCCGACCAAACAAACACAGCTGCAGCTTTCAAACCGGGCAGGCAGGGGGGACAGAGCACAGAGGGAGAGAACAGGGGATTGATTGAAGAATGACAATAGGTACTCCACTACTGCTCAAAAGGTCCCACTTCCCTTTCTGCTCCTCGTTTTTTTCCCCTCTCTTCTACATCTTCATGACAGGATCACCCAATCTTACCCAGCCCTGGCGGCTCTGGTGAATACGACGGAGTATTAGGGCCAAACTAAGACAAAAAAAATTGGAAATTACGAGAATAAAGTCATAATATAATGAGAATAAAGTCGTAAAATTACGAGAATAAAGTCGTAATGTTGCGAGAATAAAGTCGTAATAGAATAAAGTCGTAATATTATGAGAATAAAGTCGTAAAATTACGAGAATAAAGTCGTAAAATTACGAAAATAAAGTCGTAAAATTACGAGAATAAAGTCGTAACATTACGAGAATAAAGTCGTAATGTTGCGAGAATAAAGTCGTAATATTATGAGAATATAATTCATGAGAACTCTAACAGGAAGAGCTTCTTCTCCCTGTGTTAAAATGAGGAATATTGAGCATCTTGTGAAGTTATATTTATATATTTATAATATATTACGACTTTATTCTCGTAATATTATGACTTTATTCTCGTAATATTATGACTTTATTCTCGTAATTTTACGACTTTATTCTCGTAATATTATGACTTTATTCTCGTAATTTTACGACTTTTTTCTCGTAATATTATTACTTTATTCTCGTAATTTTACGACTTTATTCTCATTACATTATGACTTTATTCTCGTAATTTTACGACTTTATTCTCGTAATATTATGACTTTATTCTCGTAATTTTACGACTTTATTCTCGTAATATTATGACTTTATTCTCGTAATTTTACGACTTTATTCTCGTAATATTATGACTTTATTCTCGTAATTTTACGACTTTTTTCTACTAATATTATGACTTTATTCTCGTAATTTTACGACTTTACTCTCGTAATTTTACGACTTTATTCTCGTAATATTATGACTTTATTCTCGTAATTTTACGACTTTATTCTCGTAATATTATGACTTTATTCTCGTAATTTTACGACTTTTTTCTACTAATATTATGACTTTATTCTCGTAATTTTACGACTTTATTCTCGTAATTTTACGACTTTATTCTCGTAATATTATGACTTTATTCTCGTAATTTTACGACTTTATTCTCATTACATTATGACTTTATTCTCGTAATTTCCTTTTTTTTGTTTTTTTGTTTGGCCCTAATACTCCGTCGTAGGTGAACGCTCTTGTGCGTCGGCACAGAAAAATCAAGATGCTCTCTTTGCAGGCGGAATGATGAGAATGCATAGATGAGCGGATGGATGGATGGATGGATGGATGGATGCTGAGATGTTGTCTGGAATGTGCTGACGCTTCTCAAAAACTTGTATCTACACCCTCGGGGACGGTGGTGATAAGAAAAGTCTATTCATGGTGACGCCTGCATTTTTTACCTACTGGCACTGAAGCCGGCCAATCAGTCTGCTTATCTTTAGTGGGGCAATAATCTTGACAGCACAGACAACAGAGATGCTCCGACGGATACGACGGGGGCAGAAGAGCGTTCTTTATCCCTCTTTTAAGCGGAGAGGTGGGAACATTCACTCAAAATGCACAAACACTACCCGTAACCACTGAGTTTGAATGAAGGAGCCTTAAGTGGACGCACGCATCCTGCTGCGGTCCTGTAATTACATAAAGGCAACAAGCATGCCGCGGGAATGCTGGTCAGAGCAGCTACACGGGTTGCCAAGAATGTTTGATGTATTTTGGTGTCTGTATTTAAAGCTCAGGGGTCAAGAAAACAGTACCTTTTTTAAAAGCATCAGAAAATGTTTTGGATGTTAAATGGAGTGTGCTTGGATCTGTGTTGCTTTGCTTAACGTTTGCTCATCAAAGGAACAAAGTGGGGGTGCTAGGTAGGAATGGGCGATATTTTACCGTTCACGATTTACCATCAAAAAAATTCCCCACGGTAAGAATTTGTCATCTCGCGGTAAAAAAGGATAAATTCCGGTTGATGACGTTTTTGTGTAACAAACATGTTTGAAGGCGGATCTGAGAGCGAGGAGCTCGTTGTTAAACGAGGCTCCAGCTCCGTTATCTGGAACTGGTTTGGATTTAAAAAGAGAGACGAGGAGCAAACATCATCTATTATATGCAGAGTCTGCAAAAACAGAAGGAAATGGTTGTTACATTTTGATATAACGTTTGACTATTACGAAGAAAAATTGCAATAGTATCTAATTTGTGGCATGTTCCAACCACAGGTTAATTTGCATATTTTATTTGGATTTTATTTTCAGTGAACTTTTATTTATTTGTCCCGTTTCTTTATTTATCAAGTTGTATTTTTTTCTACTTTGTGATTTTATAAGCTAAGAAAACTTGTTTTGGGGGGTCCAAAGACTGAATGTGGTGATAGATTTATAATTAAAAAGGTGGAGTTGAATTGGTATTTTTTTTAATCATCATTTTAATCGTTATCGGGATAAATGCCAGAAATTATCGTGATACATTTTTGAGTCCATACCGCCCATCCCTAGTGCTAGGAACCCCCCAGTCTTATTTACACATGATGTTATGTTGTGTATGGTGTGAGTGAATGCACATGTGCATACGTACAAGCTGAGCTTTTGTGTCCTTGACCAAAAGACAAAAAAAAACCTTGTGAGGGGTGTCTATGTTGCAAAATTGAAAACCATCACTCCTTTATTTACATTCAAAGTAAAGAGAGGATCTGGATACGTTTAACCCTTAGTTCAATCACAAATTGTGCCCCCTTGCTCTGTAAATGAACTTATTCCTAGAATAACTTAATTCATGGTCATTTACCTTCGTACAGCTGGGCGTACTGTGGGAACCCCGCTGCTCGGAGCCAGGTACAGGCCTCTTTTGCTTCAATCTCTACAGATAAGAACAGGATAAGAAGAAGAAGAAAAAAAGGCATGTCAGGCAGTGAAAGACTCCCAAAAAACTGATCACCAAGTTTCAAAAAACAAATTATAGACAACATTTAATGAGAAATGGGATTTCCAAAAAAAGTGCCCCGTAAGAGGAGCAAATACTGAGCAGAAACTTGTGAGATCAATTACATTTTTGTGTTCACCAGCGCAGATGCGAGACACCTCTGGATCGGTGCCACCCGTGTGTTAGTGGCTTACACGTGAACTCTTTGACCGTATTAGCGATCTCACACGATGCAGCCACTCTCCTCTCACATGCCTCTAAAGCTGGAGCTGAAAGCATCGTTCGTGCAAATGTGTCTTCATAAGCCACGTTTGTGCCACCTGGGTTTCCGTAGAAGTTCAGGCAGACGTTTCTCTAAAATCTTGAATGTTTTAAAAAAAAATGCTTCTGCCCTTGAGGTCCCGCGGCCCCCGTTCCCTCGTCACGCCCACGTTGAAGGTTTAATGAACCTCCCAGTTACCGAGGGGAAGGAATACTTTACGTATAAGACGTGTCATTCTCAGCACCCTCGCTTGCAGCCCCGACAGTTTCACGAGGCCAGCCTCATAAACTCCTTCATAACTCCCTTTAAACACAAGGTGTGACATTCGGGCTCGCTATGCTAAGTGCTGCGAGCGACTGGTGAGGTTCACGGTGCCAGCAGAGCCGAGTGGACGTCTCCCGGTTATGTGCGAAAACCTCTTAGATGACGAATGCCAAATGGCTGTAGTGAAGTGACCGAACGTGCTCATGTAGCACAACCTTGAGAAAAACTTGAAAACAACCCCAGTCAGACAAAAGCAGGAAAGGACACCGGTCAACCGAGGATGAAAGAGACATAAAAGTCCAACTGTTATGCTTGCATTTAGATTTGAATACAATGTCCGTTTTATATCGTTTCAGCATTAAAATAATGAACATATATCCAGAGGTGGTAGTAAAGAGTTACATTTACTCCGTTACATTTACTTGAGTAAGTTTTGGGAAATGTACTTTTAGGAGTAGTTTTGAATCACTATACTTTTTACTTTTACTTGAGTAGGTTTGTGAAGAAGAAACTGTTACTCTTACTCCGCTACATTAGGCTACATTGAGCTGTTACTTTTCTTTTATCCCTTTTATCCACGTACGCGTCAATCTCATGACATCACTGGGTGATTCTTTGGGAAAAATGTTTGTTTTTGCATGTTTTGTCACATATACACAGACTCAAACACACACACAGAGTTTATATGAGTTCATGGGCTTTTTCTAGTTCTGCCTGGTTAAAAAAGAAAAGTTTAAAGGCTTGAAATTTTGTGCTACTTGTGCTTAATTTATTTTTTTATTCTGTTTTTTTTTATTATGTATTAAAGTACTTGAATTTACTTTAAGATTATTTTAATTTAAGCTATTTTGTATTAATTTTAATTTATTTTATTATTTTATTGATTTAATTTGCCTGAAGATGATTATTTTGTACTTTTGTCTGTTTGAATGGTTGTGTTAAAAAAATAAATCAGACGTTAGTCAACAGTTACTCAGTACTTGAGTAGTTTTTTCACCAAGTACTTTTTTTACTTTTACTCAAGTAATTATTTTGATGACTACTTTTTACTTCTACTTGAGTCATATTATTCTGAAGTAACAGTACTTTTACTTGAGTACAATTTTTGGCTACTCTACCCACCTCTGCATATAGCAAAGAAAAGAGGGGATTTTACTCTTTGGGAATAGCAGAGAGATAAGCCAGGAGAAAATAACGGAAAACAGGTGACACATTAACAAGTCGGGACTGAGTTTGCTTTTCTGTGAACAAACGAAAGTTAACCATAAAACACTGTCTGACAGAGGTCAAAAGACGACTGCTGCTGCTGCAGAGGGGTCTGGCCTACACGATCCGCCGGCATTTACATACCAACAACAAGCCTAGACGGAAGATAAACCCTCTAACAACAAGGTGCGACACGACCAGAACTGCCACTGGAGACAGTCCTGGAGCAACCTCGGCCGTGAAACCAGCAGGCAGCGCAGCCCCAGATAACAAACACATCAACAATTACCACTTTATTTGTCAAACAAGCTCTGCTCTGAAAATGGCAGGTCTTATAAAACAAACAAATAAAAAAAGAAGTGTTTGTGTTTAACGTTGTGTTGTCTGCGAGTGAGGGAGACGCTAACGGGTAATTATACCTACATTCTTGAAAGTGCTGCGTAGCGCTACAGATTCTTCTGCTTTGCTTGTGTATCAACGTGTGTTTGTGTACCTTCCAAAGGCCAACCTCATGTTTAAAGACAAATCACTCAAGAGACAGTAAGACCATTGAAATGCAAATCAGACATACAATCACACGGACAGCTTTCCACCCCAAAAGCCCAGAATAACAGCTATGGGATCCAATAAGCTCCTTTGTGCGAAGCTATCCGGACTCGGAGACGCACCATTAGGCTAGAATGTGTGTCAAATCTACTTTAACAGTGACATGTGACTTAATGTGCCCCAAGGAAATAAAGTAATGACAGCGGCATTCACCACGCGGACGCATCAAACCGAATCATATTTGTTCCTGCAGCACATTGTTCCTCCAAATCATTCACGGGGTGAAGCAGGGAATATTTGTTTGGCTTTTGTGTGACTGCAGGAAGTGGACAGGGGCACCGAGCATCTGGCACAAACAACTTAACAATAGAGCGGCACACACATGAATCTGAAAAGGGGGCGAAAAAAACCCCCCAGAAGGAACTTTTAATAATATCCAACACCCTGATCATAAAGCCGTGCCTCAACACAGCTCCACCATAGTCTTTTAGAATTTGGTCCGCTTGTGTTTTAGCTTCTTCTTCCACCGAGCGTTCGCTGCAGCTCCCGTCGAACCCTCACCAGGGAACTACCTCACTTCCTCTTCCTGCTTCCTTCACAGGAAGAGAGCCGAAGGGAGCTTCAGCGGCCGGCAGCCACTTGGCTGCCGGGGCCCGGCCTTCATTTGTTACTGGCCAGATAATAGCAGAGAGGCAGCCAAGTCAAACACGGGCTCCGGTGATTGTGTGTGCTGAGCCAACGTCCTCATGGCTACAGACAGATATAAACAGCATGCGCTTAGAACTTTAATATGACGACATTAAAGGCAACTACAAGCAGCTAAGTGAATCTCACCATCTTTGTGATGGTCGTGTACTTACTAAGTTGTTTGAAATGCAACAAATACGGAGCCTGTAATGTGATATGAGTGTTATTTATTTATTTTGTTGGGTTTTTTTTCCATGTAAACACTATTCCACAAGGACTCCATCAGTCTTAGTCCACTTTTCCCCCAGTGGTGTTTTGCAATGAGCGACTGGAGCAACGCAAGTGATCATTAGGGCATAATCTCCAAAGTGCAAAGGAAAACCTCACAGTAAACTTTTCTCCAGTTCTTAAGCCATCGTTGGATGCCGCATGGCTGGATAGGAGACAAGTTAGCCTTTTGGATAGATTGAAGAGCTCAAACCACACCACAACTCGTGGTCCTGCTGAAGAGGCCACACAGGATGCCTGAAATCCGTCAGAAAGCCATGACTAAAGCTACACTGGCCTCACCGGGACAAATGTTTTATATTCTGATATATTCAGCCACATTTTAAGATAAATGTGCAACCTTTTTGACAGATGCTGAGATGAATCCTCCGAGTTTGAATTACGAGTTTGCTTCAAGTTAGTTCTTGGCTGACATGATTTTAGGAAAAACAACACCGTAAAATGAGACACTTGGTAGGAAAATGAAGATGAGCGCGATTATCAGCAGATATCATGACTAATAAAAGCCTAGACCGGGGGTCGGCAACCCGCGGCTCTAGAGCCGCATGCGGCTCTTTAGCGCCGCCCTAGTGGCTCCCTGGAGCTTTTTCAAAAATGTTTGACCTTTTTTTCTTCTTTTTTTCCTTCTTTTCTTCTTTTTTCCTTTTTTTCTCCCCTTTTTTTCCTCTTTTTTTCTTTTTTTTCTTCTTTTTTCCTCTTTCTCATTTTGACTTTTTTCTATAAATTTTGACTTTTTTCTCGACATTTTGACTTTTTTCTCAACATTTCGAGTTTTTTTCACGAAATGTTGACTTTTTTTCTCGACATTCTGACTTTTTTCTCGACATTTCGACTTTTTTCTCGACATTTCGACTTTTTCTCAAGATTGTACTACAACATTAATCTCGACATTTCGACCTTTTTCTCAAAGTGCATAATGAAAAAATCTTCCCCCATAGCTAATATAGATACATGCAGCATGTGTTGCCTTCATTCTAAGGCTTATACAAGACTTCTCATTTTTTGCGGCTCCAGACACATTTGTTTTTTGTGTTTTTGGTCCAATATGGCTCTTTCAACACTTTGGGTTGCTGACCCCTGGCCTAGACGATGCTAATAGCGATTTCACAGAGATCACGAGTGGCTTCTCTCCCAGACTGACTGAGACCCAGACTGGTGAGCTCCAAATATCATCCTTTACGATCATTATTTGCTTTCCTTTCACCTATTTCGTCCTCATCTCAGTCCGTGTTTTCTGCTTACTTCAACTCTGCTGGCCACTTCTCTTCTCTCCCTTCCGGAGGCAGGAAACTCTCACAATTGCTGGCCACAGCTTCCCTCCATTGCAGGAGGCAATAGGGTTTGGCTAGACCGAGTGTGAATGCTCAGCTCCAGTGGGAGTCTGTCAGCAGTTAGCAAACAAAGGATGCTGCTCCCCACCTCAAAGGCTCTGCTATGGCAAGCTGGCGGTTAAGAGCCTGAATACAGTTATCTCTGACACTGGCTCTTTGAAGTTGGCAGATTGAGAAACAGCCCTTGACAAGAGTCTGCCGTGGACAGAGGTAGCTTATCTGGAATCACCCAATCATTGCTGGCTTTCTAACTGCCGACTGTAAAACAAACCAAAAGAGGCGGTCGCGGGGCTCTTATCAACCCCGGGTCGGGTTCCTCTGAAGGGGCTGCAAAGTGGAGCTGCACAGGTGGTGCGATAAATCTGCCCACAACCTTTGGCTCAGCAGTGAGCTCATGCAACATGGACTGATGGTATAGATTGACTTTTTGATTTATTAGTTGCTCCAGAAGACCCCCATGACCCTATATGGGATTAAATAGGCCTAGAAAATGGATGGATGGATATATATTACTCTTTTTCTTCCGAGTCATTTATGAAAATCAGAAAACATCTCTTATACCAAAATTATCTGACACTATCTGTACATTCTTCCTCTATCCTTCCTCTTCATTTGTCAACATGGCGACCTGCAGCCTTGCTTTCAACTGACTGTTTCAAAATTAGAACTTTGTTGATGTATTTAAAGCAAAAAACTGGTGTTAAATATAGCAAGGCTTTGGGTAAACTATGGATAGATGTATTGCAAGAAGAATAGAAAGCTCCCAGTATCGGTGACGGCATACAATAGCCTTTTTTCTTTCTACTCCTGCCTGCCCAGCGGTGCAGCAGCCTGACCGTGAACTGCCAATGTGAACCAAGATTCTCCGAATTTACATTCAAATGCAATCCAAATATGCACGTTAACAGTGGGTATTGGTGGTTAAATTGTCGTCTTAGTGGGGAATATTTAAGTTGCTTTTTTCAGACTTGTGCTGTCAAAAGGAGAGACAAAAAACTACAGTATATGAAAGTAAAGATGTAAAGAGTGAAGCAAACAGATGTTAACCTGCTGGCATTGGTTGACACTAGGGAGAATCCAAATAGTAATCCATACTACTACTATCAACATTATGATTGTAAATATTCACAAAAAACACTAAGATATCCATGTTGTGTATTTTCATTCTTTCTGAAAATGGTGACATAACATTTGTTGGTGATGTAACCCATCCTTAACAATAAGCTAAGACAGGAGGTTGGATTCTACCACTTTCTGCTATTTTGCCTGATGTCTTCAATAACTCTGAGATTCAGGATCTACAATATTCCATGAATTACCACATTTTACATCTCCACCTGTGCAGGTATATGAAAACATGGATACTAACAAATATAGGCTCTTTTTTTTCTTATTTTTTAGCGTGACAAGTCGTGGAATGCAAAGAAGAATGATAACAGATTTTTCGTCTCAATGGGTATCAGAGTTTTCAATTCCACCGTTCGACAGCTGGCGTTCATGGAGAAGGTCTCACTGTTAGCAAAGTGATACGGTGCCAAGAATATCACCATCTGGCTGGCCTCGAGCCGTGCCTCGCTGACACACACATCCACAATGGAGAAAAAAAAAAAAAAAAGACGGTATTACCATGGTCCATTCCAGTTATTTCACCACCAGCTGGTGGAGGCACGCAGGCGCGCGTCCACCAGCACATGCACATGTACCAACACACAGATGGCCCAGATGGATCATTGCTCCGCTAACCCCAAAGGCCCCCGTGCCCCCCCTGACGACAGATTTATGCTCAAATGGAGGGCCCTATTCCTGGATCAGGTGACCAGGCACGTTCAAAAAACATCGGAGAAGCTCTCTACAACCAAATGACAGCTCACCTGTGAGGAACACAATAACACAATAACAGTCCGGTGACACATTAAATGATGGTCCTGTGTGTTCAGGACGAGAAAAGGCAAAGAATGAACATATGGATGTCCTCACAAGAGCACAGAGAAAACAGGTGGACAGCACTTTCTCAGATAAGACCACAGCTCACTTCCTGTTTCACATGAAGCGCAGATGAGGGGAGCTTCCTCCTTTAGCTCTCCTCACAAACCCCGTCCCATTTCTGAGTAAATGACATATTCAGATATTAAGTAAAAACACAGGGATCCAGATGGTTCAGTGACTGGGTTAATCTCTGCTCACTAACTCCAGGTTGTTGGTTACTGAATATAATGTTCAAACTATTTGTATCACGTTTGCTGTATGTGTGTGTTTGAGCCTGTTTTTAGTGGTTTTATGGTTTAACTGAACCTTGCTGTGGGCACATCTGGTCCAGACCTCAGGTAGCTGATAAGAGCCATGTGTGATAACAGTCAAAACTGATGAAAGGGAGCCAAGAGAAGAAGAGGAAGAAAAGAAAAAGTACTGTACATCAGAGAAAAATTGAAAAACAGGATATTTTGTATCTTCATCCTCTCAGATCACTCCATTTTTGCAGAAAAAGATGGTTAAAAAAACTGAAGAAACAACAGATAACTACAGGGTTAAACCATCAGATAATCTTACAATAAACTAAATGCGATTTAGGCTGAATATTCCAGTCCCTGACCGTGTTTTGTGAGGAGGATCAAACATTTCCTTCACTTCAGTCTCGACCTTCAATAGTGCGCTGCTCTGCCAGAAACTTGCTTTTGGCTGCAGGGGTGCGTAAAAAGGATATCTATATTTATATTTATAAACCACACTTGGGAAAAGCATCCTCACAAAGTGGCAGAAGCTTCTGAGTGAACAAAAACCCCGGGATATTCAGAGAAATGTTAACAGGAGTGGAGGACGTGGAGGTTTGAGACAACCGGGCACATTTCTTATCTGACAGCCTGCAGCGTTGCGCCATAAAGGCGACTCAAGGTAACTGTGTACATGGAGACAGTATTCTGGTCACAATTCACCACTTCAAATAAAAAAACACATAACTTAGAAAACACACAACACAAGTTCATCAACCACGTCAGTTGTAGTTAGGGTTGCCATCTTTCAGAAATAGAAATAAGGGACGCCCTGATTTCAGCAGCGCAGGAGCCAAAAAAAAAGCCCCAAAACTTCTAAACTGAATAAAAATGTGTTTATTTTATATGAAAAAACAAAATGCTTTGATTTAAAGTTTAAAGTGCTTTAATAGCATTGAACTTGCATGACTGTAGAGACAGACAACCATACTAGCAGCTGAAATAGCCTCCTATGCTACGTATGTCCACATCAGCCAAGATGTATAATATAGTTACAGGTGAAGAATATGGTGTAAAAGTTAATTTATTTCAATAATTCAACTAGAATATGGTGTAAACGTTCATTTATTTCAATAATTCAACTAGAATACGGTGTAAAGGTTAATTTATTTCAATAATTCAACTAGAATATGGTGTAAAAGTTAATGAAAATACGGTACAAATCGTGTCCCGTATTAGTTCAATACGGCACGCAACATTCTTTTCTCAAATAAAGGACAATTCCGTATTTTACGGGACGGGTGGCAACCCTAGTTGTAGTACATCTCCTGGAGGACACCAATTGAATGTTTGGACGCATCATTAAGTGAAATCCAATACAGTGAATCATCACATCACTAGAAAAAACTAGAAAAACATCAAACAATAACTGCTTTTTGTGTGTATCAGGGTGAATGAAAGCGACTTACGCGTTAGTATCATTTTGAAAAGTCACGGTCGAGAGCAGCTTGACCATAAAACCAAAGTCCCGGCTGCGCGTCGGCGCGCAACGGCTCGGAGCGTCTGCGGCGTTTATTAAGAGCAAGTCCGCATGGTAAATCCACTGGAGAAGAAACTACACAGTCGGCTGCAAATGCCCTCTGACAGTAGCGCAAGACAGTAGATCCATGGCTCTTGTTTGATGTGGCTTCTTCAATAGAGGCGATTCCCCTCGCAAGCCCGAGTCCCCTCTCCGCCGGTGTGATGCAGCTCCCAGCAGGAATGTGAATGGACTGTTGTGTGATTCAAGCTTTAGGAATGGGAAGCTCTGCCGTGGCTCCACCTCCCCCCCCAACCCAACCCGCCCTCTCTGCTGCTCCCCACCTGATAAGGAGCTGGAGACCAGCACACACACACACACACACACACACACACACACACACACACACACACACACACACACACACACACACACACACACACACACACACACACACACACACACACACACACACACACACACACTCCAGACAACCTGGACGGTTAAGCCTGATTTATGGTTCCGCGTTACACCAACGCAGAGCCTACGCCGTAGGCTCTGCGTTGGTGTAACGCGGACCATAAATCAGCCTTTACACGTATGGAAGGAGACGTTTGTATACAGGACCGTCTCAGAAAATTAGAATATTGTGATAAAGTTCTTTATTTTCTGTAATGCAATTAAAAAAACTAAAATGGCATACATTCTGGATTCATTACAAATCAACTGAAATATTTCAAGCCTTTTATTATTTTAATATTGCTGATCATGGCTTACAGTTTAAGATTAAGATTCCCAGAATATTCGAGTTTTTTGAGATAGGATATTTGAGTTTTCTTAAACTGTAAGCCATGATAAGCAATATTAAAATAATAAAAGGTTTGCAATATTTCAGTTGATTTGTAATGAATCCAGAATGTATGACATTTTTGCATTACAGAAAAATAAAGGACTTTATCACAATATTCTAATTTTCTGAGACAGTCCTGTAAGTTATTTTATCTCCCAGAACAGTATGTTTCATCAAAGATGCGCGCTCTGCGCTCCGTATACAGAAACTTCTGGTTTCCTGTGACTAACTTAATTTTCCTGATTTCTCTTTTTTTTTTATTGAGAAGAAATTATAGGCAAGGCAAAGCAAGTTTATTTGTATATAGCACAATTCAACACAAGGTAATTCAACGTGCTTTACATCAACATTAAAAGCGGCAAGACACAATTAAACAGTAAATAACAAATTAAATGATAAGAAAAGAGGTAAAATAATAAAAAGCACAAGTTGTTAAAAAGTAAGGGCGGTAGAGTACAGCAGGTAAGTATTTACAGTAAGTACAGTAATGTTTTTGACCCTGATTTAAAGGAGCTGACAGTTTGAGAAGACCTCAGGTCTACAGGACGTTTGTCACACCGGTGAAGAGCAGAATAACTCAGAATAATAAACTTTATATACAAAGAACATCAGGCAAGTGCAGGGAGAATGACACATACACGAGTGAATAAATAGAATATGAAAAAAAGTAAATGAAAAAATAAATAAGTACAATGTAAATACAGTATTCATCTTAAACAAAAAAACCTTCTCATATCGGTTGATGTTATACTTTGTTTGGTATCAGTTAGTTTAAGGGATTTAATGTACTGTTTAAACTCAAGTAAAAAACCTTTTAAGTGGGGTGGAGTTTTGTAATAGGCTATTTACATTTGTGTAAGTGAAATTACAGAATGAACAGGTTTATAATAAAAGTGATGTAATTTTTTTTTTCATGGACAAAATAAAATATCACACTCCTACAGTCAATTGAGATGTTTATCTTGATTTTAGACACTATATATTGCCTGATGTTCATTAAAAACAGGTTTCCTGTGACGTGATGAACTGGCCTCTGCGGGATCCTCGGTGTTCATTTCAGCTGCCAGCTCGACCACTCCCCTCGTGAGGAGCGTTTGACTTGTGGGCTGGTTCCCCCAGTTTGCATATCATTAGAAACTGGTGGAGACAACTGTGAGACGTTCTTTTGTGACGCCAGATTAGGCTGGAAAGCGCAAGTGGTGCCGTGAAAGGCCGGCCGGCCGCTGCAGGTATGGTAATGCCGTCTATCCGCTGCTCCCCCGGTGCCATGGCGCGCCCGGCGCGCATCACGCTCAACACAGCCCGCCACCGGCTCTGGGTGTCGGGACCATAGATATATATATATATATATATATAAAGGCCTTTAGATATATATCTATGGACGGGACGACTTTAAAAATGTTCAAAGCGGGGTTTTGTAGTTTATTAGGGCCCGAGCACTTACAGTGCGAATGCCCTATTGTATCTGTAGGAATTTTTTTTTTTCCTCGTTATTTTTATTTTCCTTCTTCCGACGAAAGGAGGGCCCTTTTGCCCCCCTAAACGTGCCCCAAAAGTCACCAAATTTTGCACGCAAGCCAGGCCTGGCGAAAAATGTGATATTTAATGGTGTGCATTAATGGGCGTGGCAAAATGGCTCAACAGCGCCCCCTAGAAAACTTCGTGCCTCAAGCCCCACAATACGGTTTGACGTACATGCACGAAAATCAGTACACACCTGTATCATGTCGCAACTTAACCCTTGTGCTGTCTTCGGGTCAAGGAAGGAGGAAGAGAAGAAGGGAGGGAAGAAGGAAGGAAGGAATAATGAAAAGAAGGAAAAAAAGAAGGAAGGAAGGAAGGAAGGAAGGAAGGAAGGAAGGAAGGAAGGAAGGAAGGAAGGAAGGAAGGAAGGGAAACAATATGGATGGAGGATGGGAGAAAAGGAAGGGAGAAAAGAAGGAAGGAAGGGAGAAAGCAAGGAAAGAAGGAAGGAAGGGAGAAAAGATTAAGGGAAGAAGGAAGGAGAGAGCAGGAGGACAGAAGGAAGGAAGGGAAAAAAGAAGGAAGGAAGGAGAGAGCAGGAGGAAAGAAGGAAGGGAGGAAAGAAGGAAGGAAGGGAGAAACCAAGGAAAGAAGGAAGGAAGGAAGGAGAGAGCAGGAGGAAAGAAGGAAGGAAGGGAAAAAAGAAGGAAGGAAGGAGAGAGCAGGAGGAAAGAAGGAAGGGAGGGAGAAAAGATTAAGGGAAGAAGGAAGGAGAGAGCAGGAGGACAGAAGGAAGGAAGGGAAAAAAGAAGGAAGGAAGGAGAGAGCAGGAGGAAAGAAGGAAGGGAGGAAAGAAGGAAGGAAGGGAGAAACCAAGGAAAGAAGGAAGGAAGGAAGGAGAGAGCAGGAGGAAAGAAGGAAGGAAGGGAAAAAGAAGGAAGGAAGGAAGGAAGGGAGAAAAGAGGAAGGGAAGAAGGAAGGAGAGAGCAGGAGGAAAGAAGGATAGGAGAATTAGGTCATTTTGACCCGAAAACAGCACAAGGGTTAAAGAAAAGTCTCTTGGCACCATGGCCGAAACCGAACAGGAAGTCGGCCATTTTGAATTAATCGTGTAATTTTGGCGCAATTTATGCCATTTCTTTGTCCGTTAATGTGGGCCGAACCGTAACGTGCACCCAGGTGTGTTATACATCAAAATGTGCGTCTCAATCCTGCGACGGCGCATTACTTTTCTCAGTCAAAAGCGTTACCGTGGCGATGATAGATGCCAAAAAGCGCCCCCCCCCTTCATCTGATTGGTCCATATTTGATAGTTCCTACTTACTGCCATGACTTTGAATGGTTTGATATAAAGACTCGTGGGTGGTGTCATCGGACATGGTTTTTTTGAGTCCTTGACCATAATTGGTGCAAATTATCCCCGCCCCCTCTTCTGCTTGGTTGATAGTTCCTATTTTCTGCCATAACTTTTGAATGGTTTGACATAGAGAGTCGTGGATGGTTTCATTTCTGATATGCTTATGATGATAAGTTGAGTTTTATGTGAACAGCAAAGGCACTTTTTATAGTATTATTGACCTAGGAATGTGGGGGGAACCCAGGGAGGGCGGTTGCCATGAGTGCGAGGGCCTGTTCATCACTGCTTGCAGCTTTTATTTAAATTTTTTTTTTACTCTTTATTTTCTATTTGTTGAGATTATATTCAAACATTTCCAGGGACTTTTCGCCAACATCTCACTTGCACTCAACCAGCTTTTTGTTATTACCATGGTAACAGGCAGCGCTGAAAAAAAAAAAAAAAAGAAGCCAGACGAGTCACCAGTTGCAGGGAAATGCGTGTAATCCAAAAGTTTGGACGGTGAGTCGGGGGAAAGGATGATGCATGAAATCCTGGATAACTGCAGTGTGTTGTTGGCTGACGGTGCAGGCAGAAGGGATTCACCCGGCAGAGGAAAGCCTGCCAGCTATTTACATGAGCAACTATCCCTGAGAGGCCGGGAATCTTTTTGAATATTTCCCAGACGTTTCAGTGGCCTACAACAAAACATTTCTCTAAACCACCTCATCTGGCATTGATGTTTGATGTTTTTTTGTGGGGTTTGACTTAAAAGTAACATTCCTATGGGTTATTCCATCTAAAAGAGACGCTTATAAACATACATTTTGTGGAGATTGGGACTTTTTTATATTCATGAAAACAACACATTTTATCTCCCTGAAGTCTTAGAAACCCTAAAACATGCATGATTCTGCACATATATTACATATAACAACTTTAACTGATGCTGACAGTTGGACTGCTGGGAGTTGTTATGTTGTGTTCAGTAACATTTGTTTGTCAGTTTGCAGAATAACAAAACAGAAAAAGGAAAAAAAAGCGGTTGACAGAGGTTTAGGATGCACAACAGTGAGGTGTACTTATCTCCTCTTAACCTCCGTCCTCATTGCTGGATCGCTGACTAAGTGCCAGTATGAAAATATCCACCCAGGAATGACAAGTAAAAACAAGTTATCTTGTAAAATGTACCAAATTTAAATGCTCCCGACCTGATTACTCAGTGCTGTGGGAGCTTGTTTGGCCAGAGATTCTGTCTGCCTCTCAAGTGTGCGGCACCACAATTGGGTTAAACGTAGAGGTGCGTCTAACGGGCATGTTGAATCTTTTCATGAGCCACAAACTGTGGTACCATAGAAGATAGTCAGTCTAATGTACCATTAGGAACAGTCTATTACTGACCTTAGACATAACTTTTACAAGTGATGTACACGCTTTCTTTCTTGCTTAAGTTGGCGCACCCTCCCTAATGCCGTGTCGTGGCATTATAACAAAATCAAAGCTGTTTAATATGATGACAAGCCTTCAGCGTCGTCTCATGTAAGCTGTGTCTCCCTTGATGACAACCATTAGGAACATTGTTCTTTGATTTGCAGAGGAATCCCGTGGAACTCATGTCAACAAAGTTGTTTTTACAAACATTAAAGGAGCATGAGGCAGGATTGAGGCAGGATTTATGAAAAAAAATGCGTATACGTTTTAAGTTTCCTAGTAATAATGTCAGATGAAGCGTTCCAAACCAAAAAGAATGAACCCTCTAGTGTATCTCTCCATTGCCTTGAACAGGCTGTGTGCTGCAAAATGTGCTGCAATTCCGGGCCCGAATTTCCTGCGCTGTCCTGCGGATGTGACGTCACATGACGCTGCATACGCGTTCTCCCCGTTCTCCCGTGCCGGCTTCGCTGTTGGCTGCAGTACCCCCGACGGTCGTCGTGGCGCTAATGAGTCTCATTTCTTATTCTTGCCTCATGCTCCTTTAAGGAATGGATTTTCTCTTTTCAGTGATATTTGACAGCCAGTTGAAATGAGCAGCAAAACCTCTGAGCAGCATGAAAAGCCAGGTCTCAGTAGAACGTAGTAACAGCCTTGGAGTAACAGCCATGTTTACACCTGGTATCAAAATCTGTCTGGAGTCACCCAATCACAAGTGGACAGCTCTAAGCGTCTGTTCTGGCACAAACATGTGTCTCCACATGTCTGGACTGGCCAAATAAAACAATACATGATTTTGCCTGCAAAGACCAAATGTGTTGTGTTTTACCTAGCAATGTGCAGAACTGTGTAATACGACCTGACTGCTGCGTGAATGAGTAGATCCTTCCAACTACACAGAACATATCTGTTATGTGGCCCAGGGTGCATTGTGTTTACACTACTGACAAAAATGTGGTTACAAGTGGACCAGACCTCCTTCAAGAATGATTTAAGAGATTAGATCTCAAGGTGTCTCCAAGTGCATTCTGGGTACATTTACTTCTGTGCTTAAGGCTGTCCAGTTGTGATTAAATCACTTGTTGTCTTTCCATCACACTTTTTTGCAAAAGAAACTCAAAACTCTGAATTAGCGAGTATGTGCAGGGGGATGGTGTTTTCATTGAACGGTGTGTTTCGAATATGCAAAATTTTCGTAACTCTCCGTATCTCATCCTGCGAGACTTCTCTTTATAGCAACGAAAAAGAAAATTTCAAAATGGAAGAAGATGGACAAAAACATATTTACTCTGCTACTACTGCCGGTGGAAAAAAAGTCAGATGATGAAAGCAGCTGATGATCATTCAAATGATCTTTCACAGGCAAAGCCCTTATGTAAAGTATCGTTATTAAGTCGTGTTACAACTACATCGTACTAATGGGGGCAAAAACTGCTGCCAAAGACATGGAAATGTGCAAAAAGTGTTTCCATTACACTTTTACAATAAACTGGATAATTAAATCGCTTGAAAAACCACTTTGCGAATTTCGCGATATTTAGGTGTTTTTTCGAATTGCAGCCGTTTCTAATACAGGTTTTCTTTTTCGGTATTTGGGTTTTGCAAAAATCTAGGGGTAATGGAAACGTGAATTTTTAAACTCGGGTGTAAAAAGGGTCAATAACTGGCGACCCCATGATGAGCTCTGACAAACTTTATTTGCTAAACGTCACCACTGGGGGGCATTGCGATAAGAGTAACTTTTTCTTTTTTTTTTAAAACATTTATCCCCCCAAAAATGAGTGTCATAGTGTGGGAGAAACTGTCACCAACATGTTTGTTAGCCAAAATGACGCGAGCAACATAAAGGTATAAAAAAACCAACAAAACAAATCTTCATAGGTCTGAAACTTCAATTACTTTTCACCTTAAGCAGGGCCAATGTTCATAGACCGAATAACATGTTTTACATTTATTACACCTGGTGTTTTTGTTTGCATGTCATCCACTGTCTTTGTGGTAGTTCTTTGTTCTTAGAGTGCACCTGTGTTCACTTGACTTTTTGTTTTTGCAATATTACCGCACTCTGTTTCTTGTTCATTCTTGAAATAGGTGAATTTCGTCACTATTATCATCACATCTAATGCCACAGGTGGTCTGTGGAATCCCAAACGCCAGGAAATAGATCTAATTCCAGCAAAACACCAAGCATGAAACATGCAATCTCATAAATACACAGATGCATTCTGGAAAAAAAGACTCCTGAAGTCAGGGAATAGTTGATAAAGAACGAAGCAAACATTGCTAAAAGAAAATCATTATGGAGCATTGAAAATCAACTCTTGAGCCTTTAGTTTTCCGTGCTTGAAGTTGTGGACACATTATTCAAAATGTAATGACAATAATTAGCTCAAGTGAGGACAGAATTGGCCCTGCCCTCGGTGAAGCTGTCGAAAGACAAATAAGTAAGTAATCTTATGAGTTCATTAGTGAAGAACATCATTTTCTGAAGACTACTAACTCTGCAACCTGCATAGAGGAAGAGAGATAATTATCGTGTGTCAGTGTGTGTGTGTGTGTGTGTGTGTGTGTGTGTGTGTGTGTGTGTGTGTGTGTGTGTGTGTGCGGCAGAGAGAGAGAGAGAGAGAGAGAAAGCACAGGGCGGAAGCAGAGATGAAGAAAGATTACCAAACAAGGCCAATCCCCCAGCTACACAACCTGACCACCCAGAGGCTGCACCCAAAACGCCAACCCAAAGCTATGTCTTCTGAGACGGGTCAACAACCCTGCACAGAGCTGAGAGGGTTCACCCTCTCAGCTTGTTTTGTGCTGGTAAATAACACCATAATGGTTGGACTGTTGACGAATGTGTGTGGTAAATTGTGAGAGATCAGACGAGCAGACTGCCGCTGTTGCCAGTAGCTCCGGGGCGAATGGGCACGTCTCTTTAGTGTCTACAATCGCTCTTCATCAAAGATTGCCAGAGTCAGGCGCTTGTTTGGCTTATGATTCAGATACAAATCAAATACGCACAAGTATAATAAGGGCTTTGGACAAAAGAGAGGAAATGAGCAGATGCATCAGTATTAGAGCAGATACACACAAGGGATTAGAACCAGTATTATATGGAACTAGTCCTTAGAAAAGGGGATTAAAAATGAAAACTTTACCTTCAAGCCGTGGAAGTTTGAGTGGATTATCTCGTGCTTCATGGTAAATTTTAGCTATGTGTGTTGTGGTTTCTAATCACCACTTCTATGCTGAGAAAATAAAGGCCCAGATATTGCAAATTATACTTTAGATTTTTAATAAAAGTACTCTTGTTGCCCGTCAGCCACTCAGTTGTTAGGTGAAGCTACTGTTGTAGGTTGTAAAGTTTACAGCGTCACCTCTGACCCCGACAGACAGAAGGAAAGGCTCAAAGAGGAAAAATGAAAACAGCTGAGGACTAGGAATCATAGAAGTGTGACTTGTTAAAGATTTTCCTGAAAGCAAAGACAGACAGTCACAAAAATAAGAGGAAAATGACATGAATGTAGAAGAGAGAAAAATATAAGATGAGAAGTCAGATGCAGAATGTAGACAAGGGATCCCGGGCTTCGGAGTCGTCCTCCAGGTTTGCCTTGAGGTTAATGCTGTTTTTTCTTTTTTCCCTGCTGGTCCTAACCCTAAACACCGGGGCCAAACGAGGGTCAGTTGGTGGACGTGTTAGTCCAACACAACCACAAACACCCAAGGCTGTTTCAGCAGAAACTCACAGAACAGATAACCAAATTACTGGTCTGCAAAGGTCATGCGTGACCCTTTGGGAGTTCAATCTTGGTTTATGAATATCTGCAAACTGCTATACTCTCATTGTCTTTTCATAATGTGATCAGGTATTTCCAATAAGGCCATAACAGAAGTGGGGTTTTTATTGATTTATTTACAAATGTAAAGCAGAAGCATTCAAAAGGAGCATTCATTGGACATTTAAGGCGAAAGATGGTCACAGGTTACCAGCTGCATCTATCTCAGAGAGTTTCAAAAACATCCACCAGCCGACCATATGACGTTTTTACGGAAGAGGATTAGGGACACTGAAGAAAAAAAAAATAGACTTCTGAGAAAAAAGTCACAATTCTACGACGGAGTATTAGGGCCAAACTAAGACAAAAAAAATTGGAAATTACGAGAATAAAGTCATAATATAATGAGAATAAAGTCGTAAAATTACGAGAATAAAGTCGTAATGTTGCGAGAATAAAGTCGTAATAGAATAAAGTCGTAATATTATGAGAATAAAGTCGTAATATTACGAGAATAAAGTCGTAAAATTACGAGAATAAAGTCGTAACATTACGAGAATAAAGTCGTAATGTTGCGAGAATAAAGTCGTAATATTATGAGAATATAATTTATGAGAACTCTAACAGGAAGAGCAGTCTTCTCCCTGTGTTAAAATGAGGAATATTGAGCATCTTGTGAAGTTATATTTATATATTTATAATATATTACGACTTTATTCTCGTAATATTATGACTTTATTCTCGTAATTTTACGACTTTATTCTCGTAATATTATGACTTTATTCTCGTAATATTATGACTTTATTCTCGTAATTTTACGACTTTATTCTCGTAATATTATGACTTTATTCTCGTAATTTTACGACTTTATTCTCGTAATATTATGACTTTATTCTCGTAATTTTCCGACTTTATTCTCATTACATTATGACTTTATTCTCGTAATTTTACGACTTTATTCTCATTACATTATAACTTTATTCTCGTAATTTCCTTTTTTTGTTTGGCCCTAATACTCCGTCGTACAATTCTGACTTTAATCTGAGAATTCTGACTTTTTCCAGTAACGTAAAACAACAAAAAAATGTTTAGGGAGGATTTTTTTTTTATTTCTAAAAATAAGGTCAGAATTTTGCCTTTAATCTAAGAATTCAATTTTCTTTTTCTTCCTACTTAGTACGTTTTCATGGATTTTAGGGATTTTTCTTGTTTTCAGATCAAAACCCTCCCAGTCCCTCGTGTCCGTAAACATAATATTTGCGCAAAAAAAGTTCTTCTTGTTGAACTGTTTGTCTTTGGATTTCACACAGACTAAAGTAAACAGCCAGAATGTCAGGGTCATGTGAGTGACAGGAGCGCTATCGATCAGAGCTGACGCGTTTCGCAACGCCAGCTTGTGCTTACACAGAGAATACATTCCCCCTTTTATCCGCCTCTGATACGTCCTCCCAAGGTGGAACCCGCAAAAATGTCCCGCTGTTCTCCCTCAGGCTTGTAGACACATGCGGCGGGGCAGAGTATCAGCAAAAATGTCCCACCTAAGAAATGCTGCGTGTGCGGGGCTAAAAACGAGGTCACTCCAAAGCTAGGTTGCTTGATCAAATACAACACCATCAACTTATCAATACCAATTTAAATCTAATCTCAGTATAAACCTGGTTAGTTGCAACATTCAATATCTGCTCACACTGCAAGTTTTCTTTTTGAAACATGAAATCTTTGTTACAGTTACACCTTACATTCACAGCACTCTGGTGAGATCAACCCTCGGCAGAGGGAACATTTTGGACCTGAAGTCCTCATCATTTGCTCTTTTTGGTTGCTGCTTGCTAGGAATGGGCGATATTTTACCGTTCACGATATACCGTCCAAAAAATTTCCAACGGTAAGAATTTGTCATCTTGCGGTAAAAAGGATAAATTCCCGTTGATGACGTTTTTGTGTAACAAACATGGCGGAAGGCGGATCTGAGAGCGAGGAGCTCGTTGTTAAACGAGGTTCCAGCTCCGTTATCTGGAACTGGTTTGGATTTAAAAAGAGTGACGCGGAGCAAACATCATCTATCTATGCAGAGTCTGCAAAAACAGAAGGAAATGGTTGTTACATTTTGATATAACGTTTGACTATTACGAAAAAAAATTGCAATAGTATCTAATTTGTGGCATGTTCCAACCACAGGTTAATTTGCACATTTTATTTATATTAGAAGAGGTCATCACTGATAGGATTTTATTTTCAGTGAACTTTTATTTATTTGTCCTGTTTCTTTATTTATCAGGTTGTATTTTTTTCTACTTTGTGATTTTATAAGCTAAGAAAACTTGAACAACGATGGTACTTTTGCTGTTTGCACTGTTATCCCACTGTTTAAGCCATGCAGTTTGAATAAATGTTGAATCTGTTCTTACATTTCAAACTTGTTTCATTTGAGTCATTACAGTTATGCAATACAGGTGTATTTATTTAATTGGTTTTTATTAATTCAATTTAATTGGTGTAGTTTAGTAGTATTTAGTATCTTTTAGAGCAGTGTTTTGGGGGCTCCAAAGACTGAATGTGGTGATAGATTTATAGTTACAAAGGTGGAGTTGAATTGGTATTTTTTTTATCGTCATTTTTATCGTTATCGGGATAAATGCCAGAAATTATTGTGATACATTTTTTAGTCCATACCGCCCATCCCTGGTTTGCTAAGCCTATATCATATGATCATTAGCGAAATATCCCACACAGATGCTCCTGAACAACAGTGTAAACACCAACCAACACCAGGAACAGCAAAGTAACAACCCAACACTCTACCTGTGGAGATGGAAAGCCCTTATGATGGAAATTTCCAGAAATTTTGAGTCTGTCTTCACTTGTGTGTGCGCTTGCCCGTGAATATGGATGCTCGTGTGACATACGTTTGCAGTGGTGTCTTGTGAACCGTGATTTGTTCAGACAAACACTTGAAACGTTAATAAGGTTGCAGAAAACAGGCTAATGTGAATGTAGTTTTCTCTTTTTCCAGGCACTCAAGACTGGCTCTGCCTTCAAAACCGCTGACCTCACTGAGCCGTCAGTGGCAGAGAAAAATCTTTAGTCCAATCTTGATCTCTATTTAAGCCAGCAAAGAAAAGTAGTATACACAGTGTTTTCACTCACATCTACAAATCACAAGCAAAATGCATCCATTCTTCCTTATTATTCTTCAATAAAAGGGGATTAGACTGAGTCGGGGCCTGTTCCAGCATTTCTGCCATATTTCGCTCATGTCTGGAGTAGAAAGATTCACATCCATATTTATTATACTTAGAGGTGTGCCTTCATCTATATAGCTGCCATGGCCATCGAAATGCTTAAGACTTGCATCTACATGCCTCCAGTGACAAGCATCTTTCCTCTGCCTTTCACTGATGGAGGCTGAGATAATGGATTAAGCTGCTATGTGTGTGTGAGAGAAAGAGAGAGAGAGAGAGACATAAACAGATGGGGTGTAGGTGGAGTGAATAATCTTTTCATAACAGGAATCTCCAGAAATAGTTCATCCATAGTCTTGGGGATCAGCCAATAAGACACTGACTAGAGAAAGAGAAAGAAAAAGGGAGAGCAAATGTTTCCATACACAATGGCGAGGAGGAAGTGTAAGGAGACAGGGGCTTGGGCCAGCTCTCATACAAACACACACACAAACAAAGGAAGTGTGAAGCAGACAGTGGACCAAATGCCTCGCCAGTACCCTCTCCAGCCTTTGATGGACTCACCATAATCACAATGGAGGCAGGAGCCTGACACACACACACACACACACACACACACACACACACACCGACTCAAACAATGGAGCAGCGTAGTACTACCTAATAGTTGTACACACTCTTTGGTGGATCCGTTATGCTTTCCCATCGCAGCATATAGAGCCTGTTTTAGGAATGGGCGATATTTTACCGTTCACGATATCAAAAAAATTCCCCACGGTAAAAAATTGTCATCTCGCGGTAAAAACGATAAATTCCCGTTGATGACGTTTTTGTGTAACAAACATGGCGGAAGGTGGATCTGAGAGCAAGGAGCTCGTTGTTAAACGAGGCTCCAGCTCCGTTATCTGGAACTGGTTTGGATTTAAAAAGAGAGACGAGGAGCAAACATCATCTATTATATGCAGAGTCTGCAAAAACAGAAGGAAATGGTTGTTACATTTTGATATAACGTTTGACTATTACGGAAAAAAAATTGCAATAGTATCTAATTTGTGACAACTACAGGTTAATTTGCACATTTTACTGTATTTATATTAGAAGAGGTCATCACTGATAGGATTTTATTTTCAGTGAACTTTTATTTATTTGTCCTGTTTCCTTATTTATCAGGTTGTATTTTTTTCTACTTTGTGATTTTATAAGCTAAGAAAACTTGAACAACGATGGTACTTTTGCTGTTTGCACTGTTATCCCACTGTTTAAGCCATACAGTTTGACTAAATGTTGAATCTGTTGAAACTTGTTTTTAATTTGAGTCATTACAGTTTTGCAGTACAGGTGTACTAATTTAATAGGTTTTTATTAATTCAATTTAATTGGTGTAGTTTAGTATTCTTTTAGAGCAGTATTTTGGAGGTGCCAAAGACTGAATGTGGTGATAGATTTATAGTTAAAAAGGTGGAGTTGAATTGGTATTTTTTTATCGTCATTTTTATCGT
Source organism: Cololabis saira (assembly GCF_033807715.1). NCBI lineage: Eukaryota > Metazoa > Chordata > Actinopteri > Beloniformes > Belonidae > Cololabis > Cololabis saira. The sequence goes on along the minus strand of NC_084587.1, from coordinate 14,105,218 downwards.
TATCGGGATAAATGCCAGAAATTATTGTGATACATTTTTTAGTCCATACCGCCCATCCCTAGCCTGTTTACATGAAGGGAGAATGATAAAAACCCCAAAAGCAAGTGAAGTTTACTACAGAAGGACGACTGCTGAAGACCAGTGCTGGGGATAATGAGCATTTATGTGATGTGGTCCTGTGTGCGCTTGTGTCTGTACATACTTACTTGCATGTATACAGTATACAGACATCACTCCAAAGTGAATTAAGGAAAATAACTGTCCAATGGTGCATTTCTGTCAAATATCTCATCAAATATCATGATGAACTATGTAAGGCATCGGAGAATATTTAAGTATTAATATTTTTCCCCCTCACAGTCGTTCACATTATCTGCAAATAAACACAGATACACAAATTAGTAAGATCCGGTCTTGACAAATCCAATTGAATAAGGAACATAATTCAGAAGCTCTGACTGAGTTTTATTACATTTCTGAGATTATTTGGTTCCAGAGTGGATTCATTGACCCTAACTAATATGGTATTAACAATCATTAAGAGTATTAAACATCTCAGACAGAGACATTTTGGTCATACAGTTGACTATAGACGAGATGAATGAAACACTAGTTGCTTTCAGACCAAACAGCTCTGGGAACTCCCTGAGGAAGCGTTTCACTGGGGAACTTCCCCAAAAACTGAGTTCACTGGCTTTTTTTTCCTGTTTGCATCCACACTGCTGATGGTAATGCTGAAGTGGTGATAGTCACATGAATCGGGAATAACGGCTGTATTTCACTGCTGATCCATTTTTTTGTTGTTTTGTTTTTTAAGGCCTTCATTGAACTCTTGCGTACATGGTGTCCATGTTTTCTGTTTCAGACTGAGGTTGCTGTTGCTGCGGTTGGGTTCATGTTCTTGAACGGTCAACAATATGGCCACTTTTGGCTCCTTTTGTCAGTTTCTCGTGTTACCTGCACCACCATCACCTTCAAGATGACTGTGTAATTAGGGCTGCAACGATTCGTCGACGTTGTCGACAAAAATCGATAATCAAAATTGTCGACAATGAATTCCATTGTCGACAATTGTCGCCAGACGTGTTTTTCCAATGGAGTGAGGCGTCTCACTTCAATACAATCTCTGTCGAGTCGCGCATGCACGACAGCGTCTGAGCGCAGCTGCGGGTAATAACACTTTGATAAAAAATAAAATAAAAAGTTTGGGAGCATTTTAGCCTCGATACGGTGAATAAAAAGATTACTTGCAGGGTTTGCAAAGCCGACGTTGCTTTTCACGGGAGCACGTCGGTAATGCATTTGAAGAGAAAGCACGTCGGAGTGCTGAACGAAACGGAGTCGCCTTGGTAAGATATTAAGCGTATTTTGGCTTTAAAAGAAAGCTTTAACGTTATGCCTGACAAAGTATTAAATTAAGTCAGATATTTTGAGAAACTGCGTTTAGTGTCTGTGGCGCATCTTGGAAGAGACGCACGGGACCGCAGTCGGTCATCAGCATTCTCTTCCTCCACAGCAAATAAATTAATTCGTTTCATTCTAAACTTTGTTTATTTTATGTTATTTATTAGTATTATTTGAGCCACTCATAGCTACTCTCGTTGCTATAACCTCAATCACATAATTGATGCAGCGCGAAAGGCGAAAAAAGGCTTGTGCGCTGATGACAATGATGAATTTGCATCTAACTTTCAGTCAGGTGCCTATGAACTGTCAATTATCCATCAAACTCCACAATTATCATGATTGTCATGATAACATTATCATGTTAACATTAAATCAGATGGATTTGTCTGGACTTTTCTCTTGCGGGACGGGAGAAGACACTAAATCAATGCATCCCGTGCGGGCATGAATTCATGAGTTTTGCGAGAGGGGTGGGAGTGTAACACACGTTGCAGGTGGTAATGGTCAGAAATGCAGCGGGAGTAGGATGAAGAAAACAGTCCCGCTATAGCAGGGCTCTGGTGCCATCTTTCTTGTGTTTATTATCATTTGCCACATAATTAATGCAACCTCATACTCATTTTTTTTTTTAATTACTAATTATCCGATTAGTCGACTAATCGTTTCAATAGTCGGTGACTAGTCGACTATTAAAATAGTCTGCAGCCCTATGTCTAATATAGGCTACAAGTTATATTCTGGCCAGACATCCTCATTCTTCTTCTCGGGTCCGCTGTCATGCATGTTTTATTTGCACCTGATTCTAATTAAGGGTCATCGTCAACTTGTCATCAAGGCCTTCCCAAGTCTGGTAATGATTTTCTATGAGGGTGTGGTGGAGCAGGGAAACATCTACACATGCAGGACAGTGGGCCCAGAGGACCGGGGTTGAAGACCACTGTCTTAAAGGACTTAAATCACTGCTTCCTCTAAAGCAGTACCACATGAAAACATAGATTTTCTACAGAGACACTGAGACTTATGGTGTCAGAATGGACCCCCACCTCAACTATGAGGCCCACATCAATCACCTCCGTCAAACATCCTTCTTCCACCTCAAAAACATAGCCAAACTCCGCCCCATCCTGTCCCCGAAAGATGCCGAAAAAGTGGTCCACGCCTTCATCTCCTACAGGCTCGATTACTGCAATGCACTTCTCATCGGGATCCCAAGCAAGAGCCTTAAAAAGCTCCAATACATTCAGAACAGTGTTGCTAGGATCCTGATGAGAGTGCACGAATACGACCACATCACTCCCATCCTCCACTCACTGCACTGGCTCCCCATCTCCTCCCGGACAGAATACAAAATCTCCCTACTCACCTACCAATGCGTCCACGGCAACGCGCCCGCTTACCTCAAGGAGTTGATCCATACTCAGCCCACCCGCACCCGTTCAACAAACAAGAACAACCTCCTCAAACCCACCAAGACTAAACTGGTCACTATGGGAGACCGGGCCTTCTGCTCCGTTGCCCCTAAACGGTGGAAAGCCCTCCCTGCCCACCTGAGAGAACCACAGTCAATTGACTCTTTTAAGAGAGGGCTTAAAACCCACCTTTTTAGCAAATCGTACGCCAGCTATGATCAATTATTTATTTATTTTTTTCTTGTAGCACTTTGAGATTCACTGAATGGAAAGTGCATTATAAATTACATTTATTATTATTATTATTATTATTATTAGTATTAGTATTATTATTATTATTATTATTATTATTATTAAAATATACATAAATACAAGTTTAGATCGTTTATTAAATTCACTGACAGATTCTAGCAGATATCGCGCATTCAGAGTTAGTCATTTTACCCCAGCTGGGTAGATAAAACGCCTGATGGTGCGTAGGCTGTGATATAACGTAAACTCTTATCCTTTTTTTTGTTATCTCGTAACATTTAAAATAAGTAAGTTCCTGATAGAAGCTCCACATAAAACTTCTATTAAAACTGCATTTCCTTTCTCCCAAGAATGGCTTAATTATTGCCATTAATCTCTCTAAAAGGAAAAAAAAACACAACCTTTTATGACTAGGTTTTGTTGTTACTGGCCTCAACTAAATGGAGCAATCTGGCTTAACGCATTTCTACAGACACCAAGGCTGCAGAATAGCTTTTAATTACATAAATAGTTACTGTGTATGTGACCACATTTTCTAAGAACTACAAGAGGTGGCGGTCTGCTTTGGAAACCGACGTGAATACTTGGGGAGTGGTTAATGATGCCAACCACATGGCTGTAAGTGATTACACATTCTGAGCGCTGCTACGAGTCCTGGAAACTTGCAGAATTCTCTTTCCAAACCAAGTGACGAACAACAATTAGTCTTCGGATGAACATGTGGTGCACATTACTCAACCTTCCAAAGTGAACACACTGGTTCATGAGACCAGGAAGAGATTGGTTGGGGTTTTTTTTGGCCCGGTGATGGAAGGGTGACCTGTCCTACGTGAAGACAGCTTGAATAAGCCCCAGAACCCCCACGACCCTGAACAGGATGAGGTGAGTGTAGAAAAATGGACGAATGGATGCATTTATTGTTTTTCCAACTTATATTTACAGGATGTAGTTGTTCTGCGAGTTAAACTTAAACAGATTAGGATTCATTCCTGTTGTTGAGGGTAAAAATTTAAATGGCAAGTGATTAAACTGCAAGGAGACCACTCTTGAGAAGAACTCCTCAAAATGTTCGTAGGAATGGAAATGTGAATATCTCCAACGATATATGCCTATCCAAATCAGTCAAGATGTCACAACAGCTATCAAAAGGACTTTCAGGTAGTTTGATGTTCATTGCTTTAATGTCAACCATCTGTGTACGCCTCCAGGGACCCATTCTCACTCAAGCAGTTGTTTTTTGTGGCATCATTGGGCAAGAATGTCCTAATAACCTTTAATATGTCATCATTCAAGAGTTCAGAGAGGAAACCAGCCTTTTGCACCTCTTTTTGACTCAGTCCAAAGGCCTTAGATCAGGGGTCGGCAACCCGCGGCTCTAGAGCCGCATGCGGCTCTTTAGCGCAGCCCTAGTGGCTCCTGGAGCTTTTTCAAAAATGTTTGACCTTTTTTTTTTCCTTTTTTTTCTTTTTTTTCCCTTTTTTTATTTTTTTTCTCTTTTTTTATTTTTCTTCATTTTTTCCTTTTTTCTTCCTTTTTCCTCTGCTTTTTAATTTCGATCTTTTGACTTTTTTCTCGTAATTTTGACTTTTTTTCTCGAAATTTTGACTTTTTTTCTCGAAATTTTGACTTTTTTTCTCGAAATTTTGACTTTTTTTCTCGACATTTTGACTTTTTTCTCAACATTTTGACTTTTTTCTCAACATTTCGACTTTTCTCGAGATTGTACTTCAGCATTAGACTTTTCATTTTTTGCGGCTCCAGACATATTTGTTCCAATATGGCTCTTTCAACATTTTGGGTTGCCGACCCCTGCCTTAGATTAACTTGCTGTTTTGATGGGTCACTTTGTTAGATTAGAGGTGTTTTCAGACGATGAAAATGTTTGTTCATGTATCGGATGGTGGGAAAGCCTTTTTTAATGGTAGAAAAATTCTCCAAATTTTAACCTAGATTGACTTTTAAATCAAGTACAGCTTTAATGCACAAATGTGCCCGCAGCAATGTAGTGAGAAGGATCCACAAGAATGCGAGATGTACTGATAACGGCTGACGTTGTGATCAATTTTATAGGATGAGAGAATTGGCATGCGCTCGGAGGCGCTGGCACGGGCGTAAAATGTATGCCAACTAGCTTTCAGCACTGATGAATTATGGAGGCTGGAGTACAAGTTGTTAACCCGAAATCTGAGTGAAACAAGCCCTGCAGTGACATTCCTTAAAATTAAAGTGTAGCTGTAGGTGGTATAGGATGGGTGATAGATCTGCCAGGAATTTTTTATCAGGATAAATAGGAGTATGGTAACGTGCAACAAAATATTTATTAGTTTGAGAGGTATGTAATTATCTTCTAAACAAATGTGACCAAGATTATCCACTTTAAATATACGACCTGCACGCACATGTCCGGGTGAAGTGTCCAAAGCACCCGTGACAATACACGGATCAGCACTCTCTTCACGCTATTGTCTTTCCTGTTTTTGACTCTTGTCTTGGAGTCTAAAATGTGTCGGCTCGAGCGAGGACCAAATTCCAAAGTACCATATATCCCCTCTTTTTCTCTCTGTGTGCTTAATCTGTCAGTGAGTAATGCAGGAAGTTGATGCTTTAGTCTTCTCTGGTCTGACCCGTGACCCCCGGCGAACCCTGACCTCCGCTGGCTCACGTGACCAACCGTGTAGACGTGAATGCTGTCACGACGAACACAAACCAGGTCCAGCTGGGAGATTTTCACCCATCCCGAGGCTCTTTTGGCCCAAGTGCACCAAGCAGCTTTGGTTTTCTTTGACCTGCTCCAACCATCGAAATGCTTCAGTGTCATTTTCAGAAGATATGACGAATGGTCATGTTTCCATTGCCCCTGGATTTGTGATAAGCTAAATATTGCAAAGAAAAACCTGTAATGGAAATGACTATTATTCCAAAAAAGTGCCAAATATTTTTTTACACTTTCATGAGATGGTTTTCAGATGTGTCGATAATCAAATTTGCTGCATCGCTGGACGTAATAATGAAAAACGCATAAAGGTCCGGATAAAGTGAGAAAAATCTAGTTTTTGGAATCCCCTTGTTGAATTGTGCCATAGAAATAAACTTGCCTTGCCTCGCCTTGCCTTTGGCCTCATTAATACGATGTAGTTGTGCTATAACACTACTACTGCATTACATACAGACTTTGCCTCTGAATTATCCCTTGAATGATCATCCACTGGCTTCGTATTCTGTTGACTATTTTTGCAGCAGTTGCAATAATTTTCCCAAAACTGAAGACATTTCTGTCCTTCCTGTTTGAAGAGAAGTCTTGCAGGATGAGATAATGGAGAGTTACAAAGATACAGAGAGAGAACATAAAAAGAAGAACTCTGTTCAATGGGAACCCCCTCAAAAAAAAAAGAAAGGAAAGTGGTACCTTTGTCACAAATTCAGAATTTCGCTTTTGTTTTGTGAAAAAATGTAATGGAGATCCACCAAATGAGAGGGTGGTGGCAGATCAAAGAGAAATGGGATGAATGAGAATGAATTATGTATGTAATGTATCATAAAGAATAGGACTGTTTCATGAAACAGCAGCATTTTCCTTTTAGTGGATGTTTACAGAATCAACCTTTAAGACTAGTAACCGTGGACTATTGACAAGGGTCCTCTTTGACTATGGTATGCATGTGCCAGAAATACTGGATTTCTGTTTAAAACAGTTCATATTTACCCCAAAGGTGGGTTACGAAAAGGCAAACCTCTTTTTGTAGCCATATGTAAAGCATTACCAGAAAACTTACAATACATGTTTACTTTTAGTTCAAATAATGAAGATAGTCGTAGAAAATTGAATTTTAGACATCTATTTGCCCGAACAACTTTGAAGCAGATGAGTGTTTCTGTTGTTGGAATTAAGTTATGGAATTCATTACATTATGATTTAAAGGGCTGTATAAACATATTTCAGTTTAAAAAGAAATTTAAAGAGAAAAAAATAGCAATGTATGGATGAAATAGTTAAAATTTATAATATATGCGTATGGAGACAGACAATCTATATTTGATTTTTTTGTTTTTCTTTCTTTGTGATATTAACTAAGTGATTGTGCAGACCATTTGTTATTATTGTTCAATTTTGTTTTGAGGGAGGGGCAGGTATAATAAGATTTCCTTCTTCCTGCTCCTTTCTGGTTATGGAATATGCTTTTGATTGTGTTGTCATTTTACTTTGTTTTTTTTTGTTTGCATATTTCCATGATAGGAATAAATAAAAATGAAATGAAATGAGATATCTGGTCTCAGAAAATCATGAAATGACAAATGCTTCATGTCTACACAATTATGTTTTTTTATCATCCTCATGTGAGCGAGCTGGTATCAACTTGTACATGGTTCCAAATGAACCAGAAATGGACGTGACATTCACAAGAAAAATGCACCACAGATACGGGAGTCAAGGAGCTACAAGTAGAAACAGTTTCTTCATGTCCGGCTGTGGACGCTTACGTCTGGACAGAAGCATATTTGCATGTTTGACATATTTCCAGGTAGCCCTCTCTCTGCGCCAACAAAGAGTGCGTTTGACATGGCTCTGAAGGGCCCTCATTCAGTTAGAAAATCTAAATGTTTATCTGTATGCACACAGCTGACCCAAGTCTAGCGTGCAGGAATCTAAGGAATCCGGTGTATTAGGCGAAATGTAAGTAAACAGAAGGAGGTTGCTGCATGCGTATCGCTGCATGAGGAGAGAGCAACACGTCTGTAAATATCCAGTGGGAAGATTTCATTATAGATGCCTTTTGATTTTGTCTTGTTAAAGCTTTTTTCCTTAAAGTGAGAATATTATGGATTTCTTTCTTCACTTTTAATCTATACAAGTGCTTAATGCCAAAGTCGGCCCCTTATGCTCTCTTAAACTTTTAATGATTAGCCCTAATGCCCTGATCCCTCATTCCCTCACCCTTTCCCACTACACTCAGACCCAGTCCGTTTATTTACTCTACAAGTTAATGGACGGCATGGACTTGTTTGAGGGAGGGGAATTTGGGTGACGAACAGGAGCTTTAGTCAGGCCTGCGTCTTCACCCTCATCCCTCTGCGCCTTATTGTTCCCTGGAGGATGATAGCTCAGCTCCTGAGTCTGGAGGAGGACTAACACCGACCAGCTGGAGTTTTGCAGCAGTGACAGAGCCTCCATGTGTCTGGATCTCATCATTGACGTCCCTCTGTTCCTCCACATCCCTTATCTCCCCCGGTGAGTGTACAGGGAGCCTGAAACAGGAATTCTGCTGAAATGCTGTCTGAACTACGCAACCAACAAATGTTTCACGGTCCAGCTCAAAAAGGCGGATAGATGAAGTGATAAACACAATTGTAATGCAACATTTAAATGCGCAGGTGGAAGATCATTTTGTAAAGATGTCCAGTATTCGGTTTTTAGTGTGTCCATAGAGGCTTTGGGTGTGGTACTCACACATAATTCAACGTTCCAATCA